>NW_016805896.1:5016506-5082136 GCF_001698545.2 Rhinopithecus bieti
TTTTTTTTTTTTTGGTAGTTTCTCACTATGTTGCCCAGGCTTGTCTTGAACTCCTGGCTTCAAGAGCTCCTCCTGCCTCTGCCTCCCAAAGCAGTGGGGGTCATTTCTAATTTACTTTCTTACAGGCTTCTTCTATAATGTATTATGAATTTAAAAGTTATAAACATTTCTCAATTCTTTTTGAATAAATTGATATTTTTAACTTTATAATTAAAAAATATAAATATTTAAATTTATATTTTTAACTATTATTGCCACTTACAAGCAATCCTTACAAGAGTAAGAACTGCTTACTCTTGAAGCAATCCTTCTTTAAATTTCCTTTAAAATTGGTTCTTTTCTGAATCCAGAGTATGAGAAACATTGTAATTTTATGTGCTTTAATGGTATGTTATTTTAGTCTTTGTCTTCCTGGGTTGAAGCATTCGAATTTCAAGTCTTGCCCCATTCAAGAATATTCCTCAGTGACAAATCCAGGAGGTGTTCTTTCTCCTTTTTTTTTTTTTGACCTTGTCTGTGTATGGTGTTCCAGGTACATCCACAGTAGTCCTTGGCACAAGAGCAGATAATGTTTCTGATTTCTTTCCAGTTCTCTTCTTGATAATGTTCTGTAATTTTGGCCCTTTGGCCACAGAAGCACTTTGGGAAGAGGGTTAAAGCAACCTTCTAAAACTGTAGGTGTGATCCGCCCGCCTCAGCCTCCCGAAGTGCTAGGATTACAGGTGTGAGCCACCGCGCCCAGCCGTTAAAACCTACTTTCTTTTAGAACAGTGTTAGAACAATTGTCAAAATTTTAATAAGGGTTTATATTGAATACAATATATCAACATTAACTTTCCTGAATTGAAGATGGTATCATGGTCATACAAGATAATTTTTTTCTTAGAAAATATATACATAAATTACACACAATTATACAAATTTTTTACGAAAAAAATTTCTCGTTATATATCATATATAAATACATAAATATATACACTAAGTGAAAGGTATGATATCTGCAACTTCTATGTGACTTCTGTGAATCTCAGTTTCCTTATCTATTAAAGGAGTAGCATAACACTGCCTATCTCCTAGGTTTGTTATAGCAATTATATGGGACAGTGTATGCAGAGTTAGTATGCAGCAAAGTGTCAGATGAGCGCATAGAAATGCCTGTCATTCCTATTCATTGTCAGTTCTGGCTGTGACTCAGCTTTCAGTTTTCTTGTGGCGAAAGTGAAAAGGGAAAGGGAAACATGATCGTTTAGAAAGTTCGTTGTGGTTTTAAGACAAAAATGAAAGTATGCATTAACGAAAAACAAAGCTCTGCTGTGCTCAGGTGTTACAGAGTCTGAAGAGCAGAGCAAAGATAGAGTCCCCGGAAACATCCATGCAACCAACAGGAACTTGGTAAAATCCATAGTCATAAAGAACCTGCTTCATTTTGTCTTTTTGTATGGCGGAAGAAAACGGGACTAATTCTGACAAGGGTTTCTGCGAAGAGGCATCTGTACTTACTATAAAAAGTGTGACTCAGAGTTATAGATATACCTGGAACATATTTGGCACCCAAACTGAAAGATGAAAAGAATGGGCCGGGCACAGTGGCTCACGCCTGTAATCCCAGCACTTTGGGAGGCTGAGGCAGGTGGATCACGAGGTCAGGAGTTCAAGACCAGCCTGGCCAAGATGGTGAAACCCAGTCTCTACTAAAAAAAAAAAAAAATTCCAAAAATTAGGCGGGCGTGGTGGCACGCGTCTGTAATCCCAGCTACTCAGCTACTCCGGAGGCTGAGGCAGATAATTGCTTAAACCTGGAGGGGCGGAGGTTGCAGTGAGCCGAGATCGCGCCACTGCACTCCAACCTGGGCGACAGAGTGAGACTCCATCTCAAGAAAAAAAAAAAAAAAAAAGAATGTAATCAATACTTTCCAACTACAGGTGCCTTGTGAAAGATCAGTATGATACTTACATGAGGGAATGTCTTTGAATTTAGTATCGTGTTGTTTGCCACATAAATACACTGGAATACCAGCCTTATTCAAGGCATGGTATGAAGCTAGTCTGAAATGGAGCCCACAGCAAGACTTTCATTTTGCAGCGTGGTAGTAGTAGGAGAAACCACATTTCTTTTCCAAGGCCTGCTACTCCCTAGCTTCTGACTCTGAGAAGTGCACTGAAATGCAGCGGCAGAATCTGATTGAGGCAGAAGAATAGGGTCTGGAGGCAGCGAAACTAACGCCGATTTGTACCGACTTCCTAGAACTGAATGAAAAGGAAAACCTCACCTTTCCCACCCAAGTAACAAAAGGATCAGAGGCTACTCCCTTTGTACGGCGAGGCAGATGAATAATAGAAAATGCCTCTGATTGGTCCCCTCCTGCAACCAATCAAATGTTTGCATAGGATGTAACTTTGCAACTTCACTTCAGCCTCTGATTGGTTGCCTCCTGCAAGCAATCAGAGTGGTCCTGGGCCAAGTGCTCATTTACACAGGGTGTACCCAAGTAACTAATGGGAAACCTCTAGAGGGTATTTAAACCCCAGAAAACTCTGTAACCAGGGCTCTTGAACCACTTACAGGAGCTGGCTCCTACTCTGTGGAGTGTACTTTTGTTTCAATATATCTGTGCTTTCGTTGCTTCATTCTTTTTTTGCTTCGTTTGTGCGTTCTGTCCAGTTCTTTATTCAAAATGCCAAGACCCTGGACAACTTCGTAGTCAAGACCCTTCACAGGTAATAAGATGACTTCTACAGTCCCTTCTAACTCAAGTGTTTTATGATGACAGGCTAAACAAGACTAGTCTTTTACATTCACTTACAGTACAAGAAGGTATGATGCCTAACACTAAAGACCTGAATATAAAGATATTGGAGACCAAGACTGAGAAAAAATCAGACTCCTTTTAGAGTTGGAGTAAATGTCTACATTTAAAAACCTGTGATGTTTATTTAACTGGTTATTTCTAAAAAGTGCTGAGTTCAAATTGTTCCTAGTGAGACATGTTGTTTTTGATCTAAAGAACACTGCTGGCCGGGTGTGGTGGCACATGCCTTTAATCTTAGCACTTGGGGAGGCTGAGGCGGGTGGATCACCTGAGGTCAGGAGTTCGAGACCAGCCTGACTAATATGGTGAAACCCCGCCTCTACTAAATACAAAAAAATTAGCTGGGTGTGGTGGCGCATGCCTGTAATCCTAGCTACTTGGGAGGCTGAGACAGGAGAATTGCTTGTACCTGGAAGGCGGAGGTTGCAGTGAGCCGAGATTGCACCATTGCACTCCAGCCTGGGCAACAACAGCAAAACTCCGTCTCAAAAAAACAAAAACAAAACAAACAAACACTGCTTTTCCCTGTACCAAATGAAAGAACAAAATATAAGCAGCTTCCCTCTAAATCCCCCAGATATCAGCAATTAGGTGTGTGCTATGAAAAAAAAAAAAACAAAAAACAAAACAAAAATAAAAAACAAACGTCAGCAGCTAAGGTAGCTGAGGACTGTTTTCTGGCTAGACACTGCTAGACTTTCTCAAAGATCTCACGCATATATATTCCCTGAGATGATGTGGGTGCTCTCTTACCTGAGGAGCCGGAGTTCTGCCAGCAGGGTGGGGTTTTGCTGTGCCTTCTCTGGCGTGGGCTGAGAAGCTTGTTCATGCTCTAGCCGAAGTCTCTGGATCTCCTGTAAGATTTCTCTTGGGAGAGAGGAGGAAGGTGAGAAACCAAGGTTAGTTAGCTTTCAGGACACTAACGTCGGAGCAGATCAAGGCCAGCAGAACAAAGGGAGAAAGGATCATCCTATGTTTAGGAGCAGAACCGACCTTCCCTAACCAACAGATTCCAGTGTATTTAAGAGGCGTTGACTACAGCTAGGTGCTGTGGGTGCTGTGGGTGACAGGAAGATTGACTTCATTTCCAGTACATCCAAACCTTGAAGCTTCTGCAGCATGTCGTTGAGTTAAATCACCAGGACCCAGTCATCTCTCTAGCAAGTAATGTAATGCAGTGGTAATGTGTCCGACTTTGGAGTGTGCTGCTTAAGAGACAAAAGTGCATCTTCCTGTTATTTATGATCACACTCTGCCACCATGAAGTACCTGCAGCTACGAAGTAAGAGGAGCCTGAAGGGAAAATAAGGATAAATGGGGCTCATTTCACAAAACTAAGTAACCTCATTCTCTCACCAAGAAGGGACTTCTCATATTGAATTTATCTGAGAAGACCTGAGTTAGACAAAATTCTTTCTCTCTTTTTTTTTTTTTTTTCTTAAATCTCTCAGCCTTAACAATGGATCTCAGGGAAGTCCACCTTAGAAGGAAAGTGCTTTTAAAAAGATTCACTGTAATTGAGTCTGTGACATAGAGTCCTATTAGTGTGACCTCTGTTGGAGGTGAGATGTGTCAGTCAACTATTGATGTCAGAGCCTGGGCTTCCCTGCATTTGGGTGAGCATTAGGCTAGCCATAAAGGATATGTGAGTGGCAAGGCAAATTATCCCTGAGCGAGTCAGAAGCCATTAAGCAGTGTTCTAAGTCATGTATTCTTGGGAGCTGGGGGTGTCAGTTTCCTACTCAACAAAAGGCATAGGAGCCAGTAGGATAGAGCAAAGTACTGCGAATGGAAGGTGAATTTGGTGGACAAGGAAGTGGCTTTCCATTTTGGAAGGCTGATTTAAAACTGCTTGCTTCACAAAACCCCCAGAATCAGGAGGCTAATGACTAGTGAGTCATTATACCTTTCGTGGGTGTGGTGAGAAGATGGAACTGTAATTCAGTGGTTTTCAATCTTTTTTTTTCTTCTCCTCTTTGGGATTCCATGGAGGAATCCTTTCTTTAAAAGAAATATGCCATGGATACCCAATATGTCAGGCAGTTTAAGGGGAGGGGTGCTGCTGGGGTTAAAGAAATGATGACAAGTCCCTGTGTTGCTGGGACCTGCTGTGCCCTCCCAGGTGCCCCTGCAGAGCCCTCAGGATACCATAGAGCTCAGCCTGAAAATCAGTACAGTGGGATTTCCAAGATTTCCTCCAGGGCTAACACCCTGATATTCTATGACTCCTGCTATTCTCTTTGTTGATTCTAAAGACAGAAACATGACAGAGCCATTTAGTCCAAGGAAGGAAAAGAGAGCAGCAGCTCTGGTAAGAAAAAATAAGAAGAGCTATATAACATGCATCAAGTAGTTAGTCTGTACCTGGGAACTCTGCTGTCTGCTTTAATATTATTTTATTTCATTCTATAACAGTTCTATTACATATAGGTACCATTATTATCTCTGTTTAATGAATGAGAGAATCCAGGCACAGACCAGTTAAAAGATTTCCCCAAGTTCAATAACAAGTAGACGGCAGAGGTGATGTGAATCCAGGCTGGCTAGCCCGAAAGCCCACATATATCAGCCTGCCTCAGTCTTCTGGTACATGCTTTGCCGGGTCTAGCCAACACAGGCTGTGACTTATACAATATAATTTGAAGATTCCTGGTACTCCTAATACTAACTGATTGACTCCACCAAAGGTGCTATAAGGGACCATTATCTTCTAAAGATCATTGCTGAAATGTCCGTGATTACCTGGGGTAGACAGAGTCATTAAATGAAGTGAGGAACTCCATCCTCCCCTTAAACTCACAGACCTGATTACTGGGTTGTCACCTTAGAGACATGGGTTCTCTGGGTGGCTTTCCATGGTGCAGTAGTATTACCTGAAGGAGCTTTTGGCTCTGGGATGTCTAGAGCGCACCAGGCTGCTGACTCAGAGAGATGAGCTCAGGATGCACTTGCTGCTCATCAGAGATGGGTTGGGGGAGCTCTGGAACCCACAAAAGAACTCAGGGACAGAACGTATCTCTCTTTCTGCTTCTCACTCCTGTTTCTTTTTTCTCTCTCTAGTTCTTAAAGACATGGATTTAGAGAGTATGATCCAAAAGTGTTCAGGAAACAAGCAACAAGAGTGATATTAAGGCATGACCAGGGTTATTGGGGCCTTCATGGTGCTTCCTGCTGATTCTGGTATCAGAAATAGACCCATATGGAGGCAGATATCCCTGGGGTATTTCCTCAGAAGAAGTCCTGCTTTCCCCTCAAATGTGTTATCCCCATGCCTGAGTGGAAGCAGAGTATTGGAAGGGAAAACAAAGTGCTCTGTAGGTTAATTAACACCGCAACCGAGATAAGATATTCGTGAGCTTGTGAATTTCTGTTAGTGTTTTCTTTCTAAGAAGGGATGTAGGCCTGATGCTGCAGCTTGTGAAAACTCTGGTCAGGGTTAACCTCCTTTTGATATTCCACAACACCCCTTTTGACCTTGACGTTTTATCCCTTCTCTTTGTATTGGGACAGATGAATAGGAGGAAGGAAACAACAAGAGAGTGAAAGAAAAGAGGATTGCTAGTAAAATCTGAGTTGTGTGAAGGTTGTCGTTGGAAAATCTGGAATCCCTAATGGGAAGTTTAGAAATGAGTAATAGAATCTTGTAAATTAACATTTCAGCACTATTTTGCCTTTTGTCTAATCATCTCCTTTTTGGGTTCCTTTATTTTTATTTCTGGAACCATCTATCTAACATAATTCCTCATCACTTCCCACCAACTTCTGGTCAACCCCTTGTAAATGCAACCTGTATATTTAGTGAGCTGATTACTTTGCCATAAACATGTGGACATTCTGTCACTTGCCTGACCACTGCTGTCCATCATGACAGGATAGAATTAAAATCCTTTGGTCTGGTATACAAGCTTCATATACTGATGTTTTCATTTTATTCTTTATTCGATTCCTCAGTGCTAGCCTGGCAAGTGTCTTGTTGCTTTTCTCAAAGTCTGTGTGTATTTTTACCTGGAATTCTATCTCTGAACTTTCACTGCAAAATTTCACTGTCCTGAAATGTCCTAAAAACTCACCTTCCCCATGAAGTTTGCCCTACATAACCTAGACCACAATGATGGTGAAGTGGGTCATGTTGGGGAAAAAGAGTAGAAATAACACCTCACATTTAAATTTTTATCTGTAGAATGGGGATGATAATAGTCAATCTGCCTACATTAAATAGTTGTTCTGAGGACGAAATGAAGCTATATTTGTACACATGTACTTTAAATGTATTTTAAAGTTGTCCTTATTCTCGCTTCAACTCCCCAAAACAGAGACCCAGGTTTCTTACTGCTGCCACCTGGAAGCTGTGGGCATATGTTATTAATACCAGCTGTGGTCCCTTCCCCATTGGATGGCTCCATGCTCGTTAGCAATCATAATATGTCTTAGAGAAAAGGGACTAAGGGATGGAGAAGGGATTATGGAATGATGTCTGGTAGAAACTCCAAATGAACAGACTACAGGAAAAGTTAGGTCCTTCTTCAGAAAATGGCCTCAATTCTGGTGTTCATTCAGGCCTCAAGCTGGCATAGCCTTCCAATAGCAGATACAATGGTTGTTTTTATCACTTCTTTCCTCCTCTCTTCTTTAGCTCTTTCTGTTGCCTTATTATGGGACACTGACTGGCTTACTGACATCTGTTAATTCTGAGTCATTTTAAATAAACCTCTCCCACCATATATTATTGGTTTACTTTGTGGACTGAAAAAAAAAAAAAAAACCCCAAAATAAAACAAAACTGTTTTACATTCCAATTCTAACATTTGCTGAGGTTATCAACCATAATATTTTGTTCCAAAAGAGCCGAAACTTTGGATTAAGTCTAATTGTCAATAATTTAAAACTGGTTTATTTTGCTTCTTTTTCTTGCCATATTTCCAGTGCCCGAATTGATGTAAAGTATCAGTACATTTGAGGACGGCCCCTCCATTCTCCTACTCCCCATTGCCATCAATGTCATCAATACTCACACAAGCCTTCCATGAACCACAAAGTCCAATGGTTCTTTTACACTGTTTGCCTTGAGCCCTCTGCCTGCCAGCTCAGCTCATACACTTTCTCCAATGCCTGCCTGTCCCCACTTTTACTTGCATCCCCCAACTGCCCTTTTCCTTTCTGTGGGTTCTTTCTCCTACCTTATTTTAAGTGCCTTTGCTCATTTGAAGCCTTGGCTCCCACTCTCAATGCTTGTTTCTGACTTGGCACAATTGCTTGCACATAGTAGATATAATAAATGTTATATAAAATAGAATAGGTAATTTTACAGACTTGTGACTATCCTGAACAACTTCCAATTTGTATGGCTGTTTTTTTCTAATTCTTCACTATGCGTCTACTCTTTCCCTTCTTAATTCTTTCCTCCTATTATTTGCTACATTGAGAGGGATCACGTGACACACTTTTTTTTAATTTAATTTTTTAATTTTTTTATTCCAGCTCTGATGTGAGCACATCTCCCCGGGGCTCAGAGTAGAGCAGTAGTTTCAAAGGTGATGGAGTCATGGTGTCACATTTATGAAGCTATTTCTATCCTAATTTGCGGTTTCCTAATGATGACAACCAGGTCTCAAGACAACTAAGCCAAAAGCTTTCCTTACTAGAAAAAATATGAAAATGTGCCAACCAGAGTTTGCACCTTCCTTTTTATTCTTTCTTGAGAACTTTAAAGAATACTTTGATCATTTATCCCCAAATTCTCAGGTTAAACTTTACAGGCATGAAATAATTATCACAACCTCCTCCTTTACTCCACCAGTTCGACCTCAAATGTCACATCAGTGTTTAAGAATGGGATTAAGCGTGGAAATGTTTTAGTGCCGTTTCAAAAAACATGTTACTAGAATGTGTCAGGTTGGTGCAAACATAATTGCGCTTTTTGCCATTAAAAGTAATTAAACATAATTCCAAAAACCACAATTACGTTTGCACCAACCTAGTACAAATTGTTCCATGTTGCGTTTCCTCAGCACCAAGTTTGAGACTTAACTCAGCTATTCATCATTTTCTCACTCAATGTATGCCTACTGAGCTTCTACAATTGCCAGGCCTGGTTCTGGGCTCCAGGGACCATTTAGCCACGGACTCTGTTCTCAGAGAACTTCTGTTTCAGTCAGGGAAGACAGACAATAAACAAAGAAACACACACGGTTATTTCGGACGGTGATAAGTAACACCCCCCGCCGCCCTCCCCCCACACACAGGGGGATGTAATTGAGACTAGTTTCTGGGCTGGGGCGAATAGGCAGGATGAGACAGGTGGTCTTTTAGGAGGTGATAGATGAGCTGAGACCTCAGTGATGAGAAGGAGCCATCCACACAGAGACCCGGAGGAAGAGCTTTCTAGGCTGAGGGAATGACAAGTTCAAAGGCTGTAAGACAGGAGGAAGACATGGGAGGCGGGAGTGTGCTGGGCAAAGTGAGCTGAGGCTGGAATGGCTGGAGGGAATCAGGTCAGGTAGGACCTTGCAGGTCACGGTAAGAGGAGTGGGATTTAACTGAAGTGTGATGGGAACACATTAGAGGGTTTAAACCTGGAATAACATAAGATTGATGTTTTTGAAAAGGACAGGCTGAACTGGGTGGTGGTGGAGATGAGCTGGACAATTTTTGGGGTGTATGCCGTGGAGGCGGACTGTGAGTCAATCTGTGTTGAATAGAGGAAGAACCTGCTGATGGGCTGCAGGTGGAGCTCTCTGCATGTTTGGATAGAGTAACTGGGTGATGGTGGTGTCTCTCCAGGGGTTCTCTCCGGCGAGCCTCCTACCTATTTCTGGGTGGTAGAGACACCTTCTACCAAGTACCCAGGAGGCTCCTCCTGCACTAGAAGCTCTTGAACAAAATTAAGTATGTCAGCAAAAGGGAAGTGAGACCGTCTAGAGGGGCAACATTAATTGCATTGACATCTCAGAACTATACACACACACGCACACGCAGTTTTCTCATGAAGCTTCTGAAGTTCTAAAGATCTAAAGACCAGCTTTTTGGAAATGAGCATCACTGACTGTAGGTGTCTTCCCTTGAGTATGCATACAGGGTGTAAAGCCCTGAAACTTGAAAGCACGACCATAGGTTATTAATGAATGCGCACGTTGATCAAACAAGCCAGCACGTCTACAAAGCCTCACCTGTTCTTGTTTTCTAGCTCAGCAATCAGCTGCCTTTGCTGCTTATTCGCATCGATGGTGAAAGAGATGTCAGGAGCACTTCTCTGCTGAGTTGGCTGCTGTAAAATAAGTAGTTTGTAAGATTTCATATTGAGAATGTGAACCTATGTATTTGGGAAGGCACGAGTTATGAGATATGCAGACAAGGAGGAGGGAACTATTTCTATCAAAACAAAGAAAGCAAATACATAAAATTCAATTGCCATTCTCCTGTGGACCAACTTTTCTGTGGATCCGGAGCACATCTGTCAAGTGGAAGACAGAACAGAATTCTCTGGCAGGCAAATACACAAAAGGTAGGAAACATGATTTTTCAGTTTTCTGACTGAAAATTTTTGGGAAGTGATTTTATTTTTGCCACATTATCCTCATTGTACCTATTCTTTCATCATAGGTGGCTTTAAAAGATGTTGCACTGTTGAGAGGGTGCTTTCTCTAGAGTTACTGTTCAATTACTGTAATATACAATTAGAAATATAGTTTTAGGCCAGGCATGGTGGCTCACGCCTGTAATACCAGCAATTTGGGAGGCTGAGGCGGGCAGATAACTTGTGGTCAGGAGTTCGAGACCAGTCTGGCCAACATGGGGAAACCCCATCTCTACTGAAAATTCAAAAATTCGTTGGGCCTGATGGCACACACCTGTAATCCTAGCTACTCGAGGGGCTGAGGCAGGAGAATCGCTTGAGCCTGAGGTGGAGGTTGCAGTGAGCTGAGGTCATGCCACTGCATTCCAGCCCGGGTGACAGAGCGAGATTCCATCTCACAAAAATAAATAAATAAAAATATAGTTTTAAAGTCATCGTTAGTAAGACTTACTTTTCTGATTCTTCTAATCAGCAAACTTTTATGTATTTCTTTATTCACACATGTAATTTTAGATTGATGAATTCACGTATTCATGTATATTCTTTGATTTGCTTCTTCTACCTTCACACCGCTCCAGCCCATCATTTTCAGTAATGCAATCAGCTTTAACAACTGGTATACATGCAGTCATAGCTTTCTCCATTCTCAGATAAATATAGATACCATTAATCATATCATACCATATATATATATATCTGTGTGTGTTTATGTATATTTAGTCAAGGATTTATTTGGTGTTGTTTTACAAAAATGGGGTCAGATTATGTGTCTTGCTTTGTTTTACAAAAATGGGGTCAGATTATGTATCTTGCTTTCTTTGCCTTACAGTACATTTTGGAAATTCCTCCAGACCAATTTTTTTTTTTTTTTTTTTTTTTGAGGTGGAGTCTCACTCTGTTGCCCAGGCTGGAGTGCAGTGGTGCAAGCTTAGCTCACTGCAAGTTTCGCCTCCTGGGTTCACGCCATTCTCCTGCCTCAGCCTCCCAAGTAGTTGGGACTACAGGCGCCCACCACCACACCCGGCTAATTTTTTGTATTTTTAGTACAGACGGGGTTTCACCGTGTTAGCCAGGATGGTCTCAATCTCCTGACCTCGTGATCCGCCCACCTTGGCCTCCCAAAGTGCTGGGATTACAGTCATGAGCCACCACACCTGGCCCTCCACACTAATTTTTATTGTTTTAAAACAAATTTTAAAATCACAACTAATCTTTCTACTGAAGAATGCAAAGCTTTTAAAATGGCAACTGTTGCCTAAGCCAGATGCAGAGAATCTTGTCCTGCTTTTTAAACCTAACTGTAGGAAAGATTAACTTTTGTAAAGGTTTTGCTTTTATAAAGCTGTCTATGCATTTTAATTCACACCTCTTTTCAGCAAAGAATGACTTGTGTAGCTAACAAGAAATTTTGAGGTCCTACATTTTAGATTCTAAATTACTTTCGATAGCTAATTCTGGCATATGGCAGCACTGACTTGTGGTTCAAGAGTTTCTTCTGATTTCATTACATAAGACTTCCTTTTCTGGCATATACTTTATGTATTGATAAATGGTAGAAACTTATCTGAGCCAGTTGTGAATTTCAGTTATTGCTTTGCTATGTATATTAATTGATCAGGAATTATACAGAAAAACATTGACCCAAGTAAATGACCTTTCCATCTCATTTCTAACTGTCATTTTACTAATCATGATTTATTCAGCTAATCATACTATTCTTAATATGTGGTTATGAAGAGATTTACAAAGGAACTAGAATTAATGTGTGGACGGTATCTTTCCTATGATGGATCCACAAAGGTTATATATAGTGTATGTAGGCAAGGAACACAAGTTACTAATGTTCTCTAGAAAGAAATGGAACAAGACTGGAGAAGTTAGTGCATATATAAATAATAACATGTGCATGGAGATTTAGCAGTCTGCCAGGGATCACTAACTCAAATGCTGAAAGGGGCAGGGAAGTAACCCAAGGGAGGGAGAGGGAGGTGGGCCAGGGTAAGGGTTGTGGCAAAGTGCCACACGCTTGCCCTGTCCGAATCAGCAGAGGAATGCCTCCACTCCAGCTGCCTGCTGTCAGAAGGAATATGCATTTGATCTGGTCAGTCTTTTAAGATAAGATGAAAATCCAGACTTTCAAGGAAAGCCATCTGATTTGTAAGTCCTGACATCTAATAAAGAATTGAAAACACTGTAGGGCTCAACAAAACATTTCTGGGGGACAAATTTGGTCTGCAGGCTGCCATTTTGTAATTGCTGGTTTATGCAGTACTTTCATACATTTTACTGTCTCAGTGGATGCTAATAACAGGCAGCACTGACATATATAATGAGCATATTTACACCTATGTACAGACGAGGAGACTGAACTCAAACAAGCAGTGCTTTGCATGAGGTCATGGAGAGCTGGGACACACATTGCTAATCCCATATTTTGGTATACCATAGCCTCTGTTTATAGAGGTATATGCATGGATAAAGGCAAGAAAACTTGGAAAAGAGGTTTTTCTGGAAACTGTTTTGCTTTTACTTTCAAGTGACTCCTGGAGGCGTTGCTTGTCCTAAAATCTAATTCTCCCATATTCTCAGCTGATTTTATATTTCGATTTTCTTTAACACGTTTGCTTCTTACTTACGTCCCTTAAAATTTCATATACTCCAATTACATCTTTGTTTCACCACATCTGATTTTGGGGGCACATAGCACACTTTTAGCCTGCCCTGGATCCCTTCCATCTTGCTCATGGTAGTTTCTAACAGTGTTACAGTCGTGGATATCACAGAGAGCACGTGCCAGGGCTAATGCAATGGGTCATTATGCAGCTCCCATCTGGGATCATTAGGTTAAATGCTCAGCATGAAGGGCTCTGATAACTGCAACATCTGATGTGAGAGGTGCAGGCAATGGCTTCCTCACTTGCTCCCCACCACTCTTTGTCCTTTTGACGCACTAATTGCAACTCACCCTCAGTCAGCACAGATGAATTCCGAATCAATGTGTCGAGCTGACAGTTGCTTTTGTCTCAGAGACAGACACAAATGGAGAAAGCTTTATTATTTCTACTGGTATATTTTAAGCGTCACTTGCAACTACTCTACCTTAAATTTAGTGCTTTCACTAACCACACCTGCTTTAAATACATTAAAGGAGTCACAACCAGTCCTTGCCCCCTTCCTCGGCCCTTCATATGGAGTTGACACTGAGTGAAGGGGCATGCGAGGATTCCAATTTGACTCCAGGGTCACACTACTGTGGATGGTTTTGTTTCTCAAGTCTTCCATTTTTAAACTGTAAATTCACCACCAAGACACCACAAACATAGCAACAAACACATGTGCAATAAATTAGCACAAATTGTCCTGGTAATCAGCACCAGCTATAACAATAAACATGACATATAAAATTCAAGGATCCCAGATGCCAATAGATGACTTCTTTTACTCCAACTACTTACAGATGAAGAGGACTCTGCTGCCAGCCTTGCCGCATACCTGGCGATTAGCCTGTGTTCTTCATCAAGCCGGTTTGAACTCTCAAGCATGCTATTAAGAACAGAGCAAGAAGGAGACTGTTAGGAAACTGAGAAACATTGCCGCAGTCATATTACCACCAGGAGTTTTTACTATTTCAATGTTTCAGTGCAAAAAATTTGCAAGTGACACAAAACCCTGTTAGATTAACAATCTCGACTTGAATTTGTAACATGATCTAGTATGTAGTCAGGAAAGTCATTAATAAATCCTGTCTTCAGTCAATTCAATTGTCTTACTAAGAAAGCCTCATAGAGAGGTGACTATTCTGATCAATACATCTGATGCAAGAAGAATTTCTCCTTTTATTGCCTTTAATGTTTTTTCTTTCCTTATTACACAAGTAACACATGTCCAAAATTAACATGTTAGAAAATATGAAAGCAAGAAGAAAGAAAAAAAATCATTGTGGTCAATGTCCAGTGATCCCTACCTGCTGGTATTACATTCTCATGTAATTTTCTCCCCTGTAGGATGGCCTGGACTTACTAATCTGCTTCTAATGAATAGCATATGGCAGAAGGAATGGAATGTCACTTCCAACATGAGATTATAAAAAGACCATGGCTTCCATCTTGGGCTTGCTTGCTTTCTCTTTAGCTCTCTTGGTCTGTCTAGTGGGAAAATAGCTGTCAGGTCATAAAGCAGCCTTTACGGAAAGATGTAGGTGATGAGAAACCCAAGCAAGCCAATTACCACATGAATGAATCCCCATTGGTAGAGCCTTCAGATGAGATCACAGCCTGAAGTGACATCTTGATTGCAACCTCATGGAAGCCCTTGAACCAGAAGGACTTAGCTAAGCCAAACCTGGGTCTCAACCTACAAAAATTCTGAGATGATAAATGTTTGTTGTTTTAAACTACTGACTTTTGGGATAATTTGTTATGCAGCATAAGGTAACTAATACAAGTCTCATCTATACTATTACTACCTATTTATAACCTGCCTTTTATATTTACTTCCAGAGAAACAGAATTATAGTAGTGACTCCCAATGACATTAATGGAATTTTTTAGTGCCTCCTATAAATTTACAGAAACTATTCATACTAGAATAAGGATGATCTGAGTTCCTAAAAACTAATGCAAATAGAAGCATTATTAATTCTTCTGTATTTCAGAAAACTTCATTCTCTGAAATCCTCCATTCAAGACTAAGTTCTGGGTGCCATTAAAAATAATTCTACGAAACATACCAATAGCACTAATCTTGTTAACAGACTAGTTGGTTGTAGTTTGGCTTATCGGTTATTGTGGTATGTTTCAGTTCAGAATCAAGATCAGAAACTAGTTCCTCTCATTCATAAACATATTCTTCTGCATCCATTCTTATACTTACAGCTTGTCCTTAAAGAAATTAACTCATAAATACATATTGTAAAGACACCCTCTTATGCCAATATTAAGGTTGTAAGAATTATTCATTGTAATCACTTAGATCCATATCAAGTAACATACTATTATATCATTTATATGTACATTTACAAATAGAGTAAACATGAAACATAGTGTTTTAACCTTTGTTGTGAAGTGAGAAGATGAGTGAGTAATTATGTTCTTCCAGCATTTTGGCTATGTCACTTTCAAATAGCTCTTCTCTGGTTGGCTGAATCCACTATATAACAGGTTTTTTTTTTTTTTTTTTCCTGGTCATTCATAAGACATTCCTGTCTTCATTATCTCTGCTCTAGCCTATACTCCTTATATATATAAGCTATAGCTGTCTTCATGTGCATACTTCCACTCTAGACTTAGCCCTTTTCTCTGAGCTATAATAAATAACTAGAACATTCCTGGATTTCCCTATCTAACAACTGATTTCTCCTTCCTCAGAAAAAGAGGCTTATCTTTCCTTTTGCTCAAATGAGATAATATATGCAAAAAGCATCAAAAGAGTATGATGCCTGGAACATGTGAGGTGCTCAAAAATATTAGTTAATACAATGTTATTATTATTTTGCCTTTTAAGTAACATGTTCATATCCATTAGTAATCCTCATCTCCTTCAAAATATCATCTGCCATCTGACAATTATCTAGAGCAGTGCTTTTCAAATTTTAAAGTGTAAGCACATCACCTAGGGATCTTGTGAAAATGCAGTTTCTGGTTCTGTGGTGGTACGGTAGGGGAAGTTGGGAGGGTGGGACCTGAGAAAATGCATTTCTAACAGGCTTCCAAGAAATGTCGACAATATTGGTCCAGTGTACTGGTTCAACACTGAGTATCAAGGATCTAGAAGATCTTGAAAACAAAATGGAAAACACAAATACGTGAAATGAAGCCGAAATATAAAGGATATAAAAGAGAGCGTTTTTCGTATTTAACAGATATAAACATTCCCTTAAGACAGAAAATTGTCGGATATTGGGCTTACATAATGTATAGTATCAATCCCAGTGGACTGAGATTTTATCCAGTACACAAGTTTAGATTTGGAGTAAGAAAATAATTTTAAGAGCAAAGGCAGAGTTAGCTCTGGAAAACTGATGCTTTAAAGCAGACGTCTGCCTTTATAAAACAATGTCTGCATTCTGCAATGGTTAAAAATAATAACTGAATTCCTTATTACAGCTTCAATGAAAAGGAAAAAGTTACACTGTCTTTTCTTTAGACATCAAACTACCCCACAAAGAGACAACCGAATTTGATTTTAACATGTTTGTCATTTCTGGCTCATGTATTAGGGACTATACATCTAATTCAACACAGTGTGTGCAGATTACAATGCCCATTGCTCCAGGCCCAGGAACATGATCTCTTTGACACCTTGAAAGTGACTTTGTCAGAAACATTTGTATTTTGATAAATAATTTTAAAAACCTTGATAAAAACTTCTGATAAAAGTATCTTTTAAAATGAATGACTAGCTAGTGTAAGTAATATGAAGGTTATGTTTTTAAAAAGCTTCCTGGAAATGTAAGACGTGAAGATATGGGATTCTGTATAGCAAGCGATAACTCATACTTCGATGCCTTTCCTCCCCGAACACTGAGTGAATGAGGGCCTGTGTGATATATTACCCCTTTGTGCACATGAACAATTTATGGGTCTACATGTGCCATTTCAGCATGTTCAAATTACACAAGGGTGAAGGAAACATTCCTCTGATAAATTTCTCTATTTCAAGACTTCAATTACAAATAGTTGAAAATGAATGGTCAATAATCCCTAAATCATTAAAATAAATACCAATTCCAACACTTTCTCCAGCCCTAGCTATTCATTTCAGGACTTTATAATCAGTAGTCTTGCTACGAGACTATGATGAATTAAAAAGTGATTGCAGTGTTGACTGCATTTCAGAGCAGGAAAATCCATTATTTTGAAAACACTCCACTTCCTACCTGAAATGCATGGCCAGTGTCTGTTGCCAGTGATTTCAACGTGGCATTCTAGGAAACTCAAGTGGCCCCAACTGAGCTAGGGCTTGTGAAAGTGTGATTTGGCAAAGATTTCTGGGAACTCAGGGTTTGTTCACACTCCTTTGATTTTTTTTCTGGGCCTTTTCTGCTTTCCAGTTTAGGGTAGTCAACCAGAAAATACTGTGATCCAAAGCATATAGCATATATAAATGTAAAAGCAAAAGCATATATAAATGTTTCTATATTTTCTTTTCATATTTTTTTCTACTACTCTGGATAGTGATGGGAAATTTATCACTAGAAATTAATTTAGAAGGCCATCGAGTTTCATATACTACTCTTCTATTAAAAGGATTAGTGCCTGAGAAAGCATTATTAGTTAACTTAAATGGAAGATTGCTTTATTAGATTATTTCCTATCTTTGGCAGTTGGTTTAGAGCAAAATGCTAAGGGAATAGAGCACTTTTTGTGGCATTATAGGAGTCAGCGAGCTCAAGAGAGTCAGGGTAGAAAGGAACAAAGTGACAATGGGGACCGAGAAGTGGTTTTATGGGACTAGAGAATGGGGAAAGAAAGTAACTCTCAAAGCTTAGTGTAGTGGCCCTCAGTGGTTTGGAACAACAAAAAAAGACAGGAAAGCATGAAATGGCAATCTTCATGGATAACAATAAAAGTTTACCACAATAATGGCTTCCTTAAGGGAGACCTTTAAACTCCTTTATCGAGACCCTGACTTCAATAACCCCCTGTGTTACAGTCAAGGTCATACATTCTACCTTCTAAAAACTCTCAGACTCCCCCATTTCCTTCTATTCCAACTGTTCCTGATGTGACAGTCTTTAGATTTATATTTCCAGGATTCTAAGGAAATATCTTTCTCAGAAGTCCAGTTCAATAATTGAAGTTCCTAAAAATTTTACTAAAGAAAAGGAGTTATGTTAACAGGAAATGAAAACTCGTATAAAAGAGACACTAAGTGTAGATAACTCTTCTTTTTTTTCTTTCAACAGATTATAATTTCTTTTCAAAAGATTGCAGTAAACTCACATTTTCAAAATCAACAAAATGTATTAAAGACAGTCAGTCAAATTTTGACCTATACATTAAAAATATTAAAGGCATACAATTCAGTGGATTCAGTAGTGAAGTGGGTTATGGATTCAACTGTGTCTCCCCCAGGATTTATATGCTAAAGCATATGAATACCCCCAGTACCTTAGAATGTGACTATGTTTGGAGATAGGGCCTTTAATTACAGTTAAATGAGTTCATAGTGTGGGGCCCTAATCTCATAGGACTGATGTTCTTTTAAGGAGAGGAAGAGACACTGGGGTAGAGAGAAAAGATTATTTAAGGGCACAGCAGGAAGGTGTCCCTCTGCAAGTCAAGGACAGGAGAAACCAACCAAGCTGGCACCTTAGTCTTGGACTTCCAGCCTCCAGAACAGTAAGAAAATAAATTTCTGCTGTTCAAGCCATCAAGTATGGCATTTTGTTTTGGCATTCTTAGCAAACTAATACAAAGATGAAGAATAGAGGGGGCATTAAAATTAAAAAAATTCTTGCCCAATTATCACTTTAAGTTTAAAAAAAAATTTTAGAACACCCTATTAGTTGCTCTGTCCATATCAGTGAATTGCTGGTGCTTACTTTGCCCATGTCTACCCTCTACACAAAGCTTAATACTTTAATTTTTCATCTATTTTATACTCCTATCCTAAATGTTCAATTTAAGTGCTACTCTATAACAGTGATTTTTTTAAATAGTAAAAATTCTAATTTTGCTAGTAAAGTTTCTGACTACTCCTAACAATTTTGTTTAGGGTAAGATGGAATTTTTTAGCTACAGCACTACTGATATTCTACAATATCAACAGATGTTTATAGAGCACCTACTATGTGCCTGGCACTGTGCTAGATGTCAGAGATAAGGTGGTGAACAAGTTGGAGAGGGTCCCCGCCCCACTGAAGATACAGTAAGTAGCGAGTCAACCAACCAGCCACCAACCAACAAACTAACCAGCCAGCCAACCAACCAACCAACCAACCAACAAGCCAACCAGCCAACCGGCTAACCAGCCAACCAACCAAACCATGATTGCAGCTGATAAGAAGAAAATAAAAATAGTATGCTATAATAGAGACTAATATAGGAGACCTATTGGGGGAAGTGTCTTTAATCTAAGATTGGAAGCTAGACAAGCAAGTTCATGTGCATATAGTAGGGGTGAAATGAGAAAGAATGTTCCAGACAGAGGGGAGAACTAGTATTGAGGTCTTGAGGCAGGAAAGAACTTGGTTCGTTGGAGGAATTGATCAAAAACTGACATGAATAAATGTAGTGATTGAATGGGAGAACCCCAAGAGATCTGAGGCTGAGAAAGGAATAGGCAAGGACTAAGTTACATGCAGATTTGTACACCATGGTGAGTGGTCTAGGTTGTAAACTAGGTCCAATAGGAATCTATTTAAGAGTTTTAAGCATGCAAGTTAATTAAAATTTAGACCTTGTAAATGAAATTCTGAAATAGGCATTCTTAGACATCTTTTTTCCCCAAAGCATAAAATATTGTGGAACAATTTTAAACTAGATGGATTATTAATCCACTTAACAAGAAATCTATTGGCAACACAAATGTACACTTTCTTGTACTTGAGAAAAATATAAGCAGAACAATTTTAACCTAGTCATATGACATCAGGTGTCTAATCAAGTGACAATGGTTAGAGATAGAAGTTCTGGGCTGGTTTCAAATCATTTGGTTGGTCCACTACAGACCCTGGCTATAAACTAGCAAGCCCAGGCACTTGACAAGCTTTGGGGACAGGTAGTAAAAGCCTACTGTATCACATTTTCAGACTCCTTCTCCTGCAATGAAGAAGACGCACACAAATTATTAAGGCTTTTAAAACTTCGTTGAATTAGGAAGGAAGCAGAAATTCTCCCCTGAGCTGCAGTTTATTTATTTTACTTATCTGACATCAGAACCAGCAATGACATAAGTGTTTCTTTAGTAGCCAACTATTACAAATAAGTCAGTTTCCCATCGTGTTAAGTAGTTAATATAGGGTAGAAGAGCGCCACATAGAGTTAATCAGGATTATGTCTGAATAACGGCAAAAACAAAGCTTCTCATAGAGAACGGCTATAAGGTTCCTGTTTGCGGAGCATCTCATGAAGGGTGCACAGACAAGGAGGCTAAGGAATGGGGTGGAAAATAGATGGGACCCAGTGTCATAGGGCCTGTTTGCAAGCACTTACTAGCATGTGACTTTAGATAAGTCACTTAATGTCTCAAAGCTCATATTTTTTAAACAGTGAGATGGAAATAATCATATCCAACCTTCTAGGACTATGAGAAGTAAAGTAAATAATTTGTGGAAAAAGGTTCTGTAATTTTTGAAGCATTTTATAAATACAAAATGTAGTATTCATACTCCAGCTGTTGAGATAAAAGAAACTGAAGACAAAACTCTTGCCCTTTTTGAAGCTTACAATTAATGTGAGAAGTCACAACTCAAGGAACTGCATACATAAAAGGTAACTTTTAAGAATCACCATTCCTGTTACTAGTATGTGCTCAAAATGTTTGCTAAAATCAAATAAAAACACTAGAATAAGATATGCAGTCTCAGTAAATACGTGGAGGATGCAGTGTGAAGGAGGTATCCACAAAAGATCCTGAAAGGCATGTGTTGATGCAGACTTTAAAAAAGGTGATGAAACACAGTGGTTATGAACTTGGATGGATAATGGTTAAAATCTCTGTCCCAATTTTTATAGCTGTGGGACTATGGGAGAGTCAGGTAAGCTCTCTAAAATGATACCTTTACTTATCTATAAAAGGTGGATGATCTTATTTACTCCATGGGCTTACTTTAAGAACTAATTTAAGGACTACTTTAAGGAGAAATTATGTATACAAAGCTCTGAACATAGAGCTTGGTATGAGGTAAGTGTTTTACAAACACGATTATTATTACTATTATTATATGTCTCACTGTGACTTGATGGTAAAGCATTGTAGCTACAATGACGTTAAAGGAGGTAAGAGGTCATTACATTACTTATAGAATCATGACAGCTGTGAGGAATTGTTAGGATCTAACAAAACATAAAGAAAAGGGAAGAAAACATAAGAAATTTGAAAAAGTTGGAATTTTTTAAGGATAGAAAAAAACTATCAGAAATACGGAGGGTGCAGCTATTAAAACAAAGCCCCCTTCATTGATTGGTTGGTCTTAAATTCTGCTTTGTTTTCAAAATACAAATCACATTTAGCTTTCATCAAGCAGATGCAAGGTGTCTCTGCTGAGACAGATTTATGGTCTTAAGTAACCATCAAGTCAATATGATGAATCACTTGAGTAGGGAAAATGGCTGGTAGTGACAAACTCTGAGCTCTTCTCTTTGGAGATTTATTTGTGACAACCTTAATTAAGAAAAGGTCAAGAAAGAGCAGTAGAAATAACTAGAGTGTGCTTAGAATGATGGGAAGAGGACACAGGGTGAGATTGCATCATTGCCTTACAATTGAATCTATACTGACTGTATTCTTCTTCAAAGATGAACAATACCATTAACAAAAAAAATTCAGTGCTTAGTTCTACTGTTTCAGCTACCATGTAATACTGGAGTACCAAACTCCTTGGGAATAAAGCAATTTTGTAGTTTTGAGAGGCTGAGTTGTGAAAAAGTGGATACTATTTAATCTAGCAGCTCACAAAATTTGAAGAAAGGGATGGATTTAGGTCAGCCGAAGAGTGCATTTTTATCCCCTTAAACAGTAGGATCTAAGGTAAAATTAAACTAGTATACTGGTTATACATTTTTAAAAACATAAGATACATGTATGTACTAAAGCACATAAATGTTCATCAGTTCATGAGAACTAAAAATTATCTCATGTACTAATCTTGCAAAAATAGGTCTAAGAAGCAGTAATAGGAAGAAAATTTTGAAAATATTCAAGTGAGGAGGAAAGAGGTCCAGAAACAAAGTGGCTAATAACATCAAGTGGTGAGGGCAAGGAGCACGGAGCAATGGCCTAGCATCTGAGGGATGCGTTGGTGAAATACTAGGTTGGTGCAAAAGTAATTGCAGTTTTTGCCATTACTTTTAATGTAATTGTCATTAATTTTGCCAATTACTTTTCCTCTAATAGTAGAGGAAAGAGGACTTGCGATGCTAAAGGTTTGAAACATTTTAATGGAAATTGAACCCATTGGCTCTCTTAATAATTATAACTATGGAAAATCCATGGGCCCTTAGTTCAGAGAAAATTGAAGTGATTGAGAAAAACTGACATATTTTCAAGGAACTGGTTTGCTAAATATGTTTATAAAACAGTCGTCTGAACTAGATTGAAAAATACACATGATAAATACAAAGTTTGTCCTTTTCCTTTAATTCAAGTTGCAAATCCACATTTATTATTAACACCAAGTAACTTTAACCAGCGGAAGGAGTCTCCTATGTCACAATTAAAATGGAGAAAAGCCTTTTGAGTGGCTTTATCCAAGCATACAGGGCTATCTTAATTCCTGAATTTAACATTTCTGAAACTAAGTTTTGTGTATTCCAAGATGTAAAAGCAGGCTTTAGCAGCATGATCATCAGAAGCATGCACAATAGAATTGCTGAAAGACAATTGTTCCCACTGTTATCATTGTTAAATGATTTCCATTTTGTGATTCAATTACATCACATTTTTTCTTTTTCACTCTTATCTTGAGTAAAATGAAGCATTGTTTTCCAAATCAGCAGAGACATCCATGTCCTTGGATAAGACAAATTCTTGTATCGTCATCCTGTGGTAATTTGGTATGACATGTAGCACAGAACTGAATGGTGGGGCCTGGAGTCCTGAATCTACCTGAAGGCTAATCTTTAGCAAGGCATCCCTTTATGCAAGTTTTCGCTTTAGCTAATATATAAACAAGGATATGAATCTTATGGTTTCTTCATGGGAAGTATACAAACTAACATCACAAGACTTCTTAACTGAATCAGTTAACAGTGCTTCAGTGTCACCACTGGCATCCAGTGACCTTGCTCCTTGCTGAGACTGCTTGTCACCAGCTCAGACTGCATCCCTCTCTAAGGACAGTCAAGCAGCCAAACCTGCACTAACCATGAGGGGTTGTTCCGGAGCATGTTGACATACAACCCGATGAGAACATGTTCATCAGCTAGCCTGTCTGCCACATTCAGGCTGTACTGTATCCTGAAACAGGGCAGGGGGAAAGAAAGGGTGTTGTTAAGAGAGGTGGACAGAAACAAGCAGAGAAGGGAGGAGTGAGTTTTTGGTAGAAAAGGCATTTAGAAAACCAAGCAAGTAAAGGAAGGGTAGTAAGTGATGTGCTATGAAAAACACAAGCGAAATCCAGGCAATAAAACCCACAATTTCTATTTCACCAACTTTAAAATAAAGACTTCCATTTAGGTCAAATAAAGTTTTAGAAAACAGATTTACATTTTTCAATCACTAAGGCCAAGGTATTCATCTGTACAGTAAATACATTGAAATGGGTTGCAAGCAAAGATTAAATATCCTTCAGAAAATCGAATCTTCAGCTTAGTCATTTCAAAAAAGAAAAAGACACAAATCTGGGAAAGTGAATAACAACATAGATGTGTCTACTGGAAATAACTACTTAGTGCTGTTAATTGGGTTAGAGCAGAGCTGCTTTTACTGAATCAAAGATGGTCTTTCACACACAAAGCATTTTTGACAAAAGAAGTCTCCATTTTTAGTTTAGTTAATGCAGGGTTCCAGTACACTCTGGCTGAAACTTACCCTTTGCCCTTCAGAAAAGCTGGAGCAGCCCTAGCCAGCAGTTTGTTCTGCTCTACTTCACTGTCCTTGGGAGGAGAGCTAGTTAATAAGATGGGAAAGCCAAGAAGAGCGTAAACACCGCAATGCATTCAAGAATAGAAACTGGCAACAGACACTCCCAAGTCTAGATCCAAGTTCCATCTGGACAGATTTCTTATTATTTTGAAATGTTCAAGATGTTTTCAGATTTCCACAGAGTTCAAGTAGGAGTAGAAACCCAGCCTGAGAACACAACCGCAATCACCGTGATCCCAGATTTGACCTCTGCTATTTGCTTAACAAGAAAGCATTTATACTGGGTATGTCTAGACATAATGAAAATTCATTCAACATTTATCATGGCTTAGCATGTAAACAGTCCAGCAGTTCACTGAGTCCTGCCAGCCTTTAGATCCCACTCAAGAACTTTAGCCTTCCCTACATCCTCCAACTTTCTGTGCTGAGTAGAAAGACTTGAAAATTACCTAGCTAGAGATTGCTTCATATTGGAAGTGTTTTACTACTCCAAGCAAAAGCCACATGATCTTGGCTGTGGAGCTATAAAGAAAATTTTCAGAGAAACAGAGAAATATACCTTTGAGTCTTATACATATATGTTGTTATTTCTTATGTTTATATTAATACAAAGCTAGTGAATATAGTCTTATTGCTAAAGCAAATTCTTAACATTATAGATTCATTATGGGAACTACTCATTTTCTTTAGTAGTTTAAATGGCAATTTTAAAGTTTAAAATGCAGTTTTATTAAAGTACAAATAGAAATATAAATAATAATTCATTAAGTGTGGCTACAGTAAAGTCATCCAAAATCTACTGTGACAATTTGTAGTCATACTACATTGAGAAATATGGTATTAATTCTTAGTATTACAGTTGTATTGGTTGGTAATATGTTTAAAGAAAGTTTGCTCCTCTATAGGTTAAGTAAGAATTTGCCCTGCACACTGGTAAACCTAAAATTATCCTACTCCTTATTCAGGGAAAATAGAAAAATAAATTGTCTGTCTTTGTTTGAATGCCAAATATTTAACTACTTGGATATAAATTATGAGGTTCTGCCAAAAATTTTCAAGAAACTCTAAATCTACTAAATATATATATAATGGTTTATAAATTAGTTAAAATCTTAAAAACTTTATACTACAAGTTTTAAGGCTCTATTATAAAGCACCATTCTTTCAGGCCATGAAGTACTAAAAAATATAAATTTATACATATCACATTAGAACTATGTACATTATAGTTGGAATTCTTGCTTTATAATACTGTATATTAAAAGATTCCTTGAATAGTGAGGTCTCTGATAAATTTAATATTAAATTTGATTTGTAAAGAAAATGACTAGCAAAGAGTAGACATGCATGTTTGGCAGATGAATGACATTTTCACTCAGCTCTTCAGAAAGGCATCTGTTATACAAATTATTGCTGTACTTAAAAAGTTCAACTGTATCCAAACAAAATTGACTTTTTTTTTTGAGATGGAGTCTCACTCTATCACACAGGCTGGAGTGCAGTGGCATGATCTCGGCTCACTGCAACCTCCACCTTCTGGGTTCAAATGATTCTCCTGCCTCATCCTCCTGAATAGCTGGGATTACAGGAACACACCACCATGCCTGGCTAATTTTTGTATTTTTAGTACAGATGGGATTTCACCATGTTGGCCAGGCTGGTCTCGAACTCCGGACCTCAAGTGATCTTCCCCCCTTGGCCTCCCAAAGTGCTGGGATTACAGGCGTGAACCACCATGCCTGGCCCAAAATTGGCTTTAAAAATAAATTAGATTGTGTTTTAGGAGAATTTACTTTCCTGATAACCTTAATACTTATCTTTATCCAGCATATTGATGTTTTCCTTTTAAAACTGCAAAACCTGCCCATCAGGGCCAAATAACCACCTTCAGCCATCATTTTCT
The DNA here is from genome assembly GCF_001698545.2 of Rhinopithecus bieti. NCBI lineage: Eukaryota > Metazoa > Chordata > Mammalia > Primates > Cercopithecidae > Rhinopithecus > Rhinopithecus bieti. Next base: position 5,042,542 of record NW_016805896.1, read on the forward strand.
GTGATGTACCATTATCCCACCAAAACACTTTCTGTGTTCTGTGATATACCATTACCCCACCAAAACTGCATTCCAAACTATGTGTACTGAAGCAGATCTCCATACATTAATTATGCAGTACCTACAGTACCCCTGCTGCCCAATATCCCCCCAGTTATTTTTTGTAACTAAAGATAGATGAATCTATTACATAATTTATTTTGGATGCTTGCAAAACCATTTAAAACACTGTGTGAAACATCCATAAGTCTTCCCTCCAAACTAAACTATCTCCCTGCCTTCTTATGCTTCTCTGTTCCTTGAATCCCAGAAATTGTGGCAATAATTTCTTAAGCAAATAGCCGAATAATTGCATAGGGACAACCTCTCACACTGAACGTGCAAGATAACAAGCAAGAATCAGTAGAGAAAAGAAACACAGGAAGGTCAACCACGAAGATGTGTTTGCCACAAATTATTCTGGTGAAGTTCTATGGGAGGAAGAAGATGTGTCAGTGAAGGCCCAGAAATGTGGGTCCACCACCCACCACTGACAAAGCCCAAGCATGGAGGAGCCCTAGCCTCAGTATTGTGTAGGGGTAGGGCTGAGAGAAGGGGGCAATAGACCGGACTTTCCTTTGGTGGCCTTCTCCTTTTTTTTTTCTTCAAATCTTTGGGCTCCTCTCCTCCTTCCCCTACTCCACTTGCCTGTCTCCCCTCTCCTCTTCCTTTTCTTCCTTCTTCTAACCAGGTCCCTTCCTCCCTCAAAGGAATGAGACATATTCTATGTATATACATCTCTTAACATTTGCTGTCATTTTCTTTGTGTTGGCCCTTGCTGGTGTTGGTTTAAAGAAATAGTTTAAAATCTTTTATCTTCCTTTCCTTTCCCATGAGGATTCTTAGAAAAAACAATTCTTGGAAAATAGGAGAGTTACACCATGAACATTTATGAGTTTCTGGAAATAAACTATTTTGTTTTGCTATAGCTCTTAATTTTAGTGCCAGAAGAACTTCTAACTTTTAATACTCACTGTTGACATAGTTTCTGTAATTTCTAGAGTTAGCTTCAAATTCTTCTCATCATCTGTTTCTAGGAAGCCAAAAATATGACCACGTATAGAGGAAGCCAAATGCATGATGAAAACAAGATAAAAATAGCCACTCTTTCAAAATGAAATGAATCAAGAACCTTGAGAGTTGACTGGGAGACAGGTTTCACTTAAAACTTGGGTCTTTAAAGTCTTTTCACTTGAAGTACTTTCCACCAGAACCTCTTCTAGCAAAGTGAAATTTTTTCTCTTGAGTTGCTGTGAAAACAGTGATTGCTATGGTTTGAATATTTGACCCCTCCAAACTTCATGTTGAAATTTGATCCTCAATGTTGGAAACAGGGCCTAATGGGAGGTGTTTGGGTTATGGGGGCAGATCCCTCATGAATGGCTTGGTGCCATTCTCACAGCAATGAGTGAGGTCTCACTCTATTAGTTCCCTTGAGGGCTGGTTGTTACAAGTAGCCTGGCACCTCTTCTCTGTGGCTTGCTTCCTCTCTCCTCATGTGATCTTGGCACAAACCAGCTTCCCTTTGCCTTCTGCTGTAAGTGGAAGCAGCCTGAAGTCTCACCAGAAGCAGATGCTGATGCCATACTTCATGTACAGTCTGCAGAACCATGACCCAAATAAACCTCTTTTCTTTTCTTTTCTTTTCTTTTCTTTTCTTTTCTTTTTTTTTTTTTGAGACAGAGTTTTGCTCTTGTTGCCCAGGCTGGAGTGCAATGGCGTGATCTCGGCTCACTGCAACCTCCACCTCCTGGGTTCAAGCAATTCTTCTGCCTCAGCCCCCTGAGTAGCTGGGATTACAGGAACCCCCCACCTCCCCCCTGGTTTTTTTTTTTTTTTTTTTTTGTATTTTTAATAGACATGGGGTTTCACCATGTTGGCCAGGCTGGTCTCAAACTCCTGACCTCAGGTGATCCACCTGCTGTGGCCTCCCAAAGTGCTGGAATTACAGGCGTGAGCCACCGTGCCCAGCCTAAACCTCTTTTCTTCGTCGATTACCCAGCCTCAGGCACTCCTTTATAGCAACACAAAGTACTAAAACGGTAATGATGTGGGGCTTACAATGATCCCTCAAGGCTCTATATTATCACAGTCTTTTATAGACTAATTTCGATTCTAAACTTTCATTTTGTAGCTTGGCAGTTTGCATGGAGAAGTTAAGTTTCTAATTCTTTGTGGGATTTAGGATCAGGCACAATGGAACCTACTTCCTGACTAAGGAAAGAGTGCTTCCAGCATATCATTGTGTCAGAATGTGACAATGGCTTTCATACAACCCAGCCTGAGCTTCAAAAGCTTCTTCTGTTCTACATGCCTTGCCTTCAAATCAGAATGTATTCTTCCTTTTAAGCTCTGAAACTGGGAACTATTTGGGGTTCAACTTGACCATGGGATACACTTTTTCTAATCTGAGTTTCAAAGAGAAGCAAGACTATCATTTCTAAAATTATATGCACACAAATCTCTTTTTCTTATTGTCATCTTTTCTTTTCACTAATCCCTTGCCACTGTATGAGCACATCCTTTCACACACATATTATCACCGATGGTTGTGGGAACAGCCATACCTTGGAGGGCATGGCATGGTAAATTTTGAAGTTCATATATCTGCTGAAAGAAAAAAGGCAGGAAATATTCCTTTAGACTTTATTTTCTAACAAAAATCCTTAGCTTCTCACCATTTCCTTTTTTAGACCTTTGGAAAGTAGCATATCTAAAGATAAACATAAATAACCTTCTTCCAAAATTTTTCACACACATACACACACACACACACACACACACACACACACACACACGACACAATGGGTTCTGGAAAAGTAGAACAATCTCAAAATGTTTCATACTTATTAAAAAAATTATCCCCTTAGCTTTGAAGGGTGATGACTGATGCCAATAGTTTTACTTCAGTGAAAATATTTGGGAGTTGGTCCAAAGGTAACAGAATCACACACAGATGCTTCCTGGATACCTGAAATATATTTTTAAAAACCACTTCTGCTAATGTTGAGTTACTATATTAGCCCTTGACAAAGATTATTTTTTCTTTTATTGAACATGATATTAAAGGCCTGGCTGCAGTCTCACAGAGAACAAATATTATAGAAAACAAATTATATTAATATAGAATAATTATCACAATGGTTAAAAGAAAAACAACATTTGAAATATAGCAAATTAAGAACAGATATTTTCATTTCTATTCTTACATTATTAATAAGCTTGTGTGACATTTAGATTTGTGAAGAATCACTTACAAAGTTGGCTGTCTCCTTAAGTATCTATAGTGTATAAAATTTTCCTTCTCACTAGAATTACATAGTTTAGTAGTAAGGCCATCACACTAATTTAAGTACAATAAAAAAGAATCCACAAATCTTTTGTCAAGAAATAATGTCTTGAAACATTCTGTTTCTTTTTTTCTAGATTTCAACAGCTTACATCTGAAATATAAAATATCTATTACCTGAAAATTCATAGACCAGTATTAAAAAATAGGTTAGTGTCTCAGTGGGAAAATTAGCTGTCATCAATTCAGGCTGGCATAGAAGCTGAACCATCTCAAACAGGTACCATGGAAAAAATAAGAATTATTAGGTCATATTTAATTTACTACATTGTACCCAGGTATCATCAAGTCACACTAATTACACTTTAGTCAAGAGAGCCTCTAGGAAAGTTTGCTTGTTGGTACAGGGCATGCAGAGACAATAGCCAAAGCAACTCTAGTAGGAGAATAAAGGTTACTGAACTGAACAAGATAGGTGACTGTGGTTTTAATCATGCACTAACATTTTAGTATAGAAAATTGTTAGGGTTGATGTGTAGACTGGTGTAATTCCAGTTTGGAAAAATCTAACATATTAGTGGAGCTCTGGGGCTACATGAAGTAAAGAATTATCTGCAGAGAGTGATTATTTCAAATTCATAAAATTTCATACAACATGCCCAGAAAGTTTGAAAAGAGTGAGAAATCTTCAGGGTGGTGCCAGATGTTGATTTAAAAATTTATCTGTTTTATGACTGAAAATGGATGGGCATTAATCTTAGAAAAAAATAGATATGAAGAAAACTTTGATTTTCAAAAGGAAAGGCTACATTCAGTGTCTCAAATTTATTTTAGCCACTTTTGATTACCAAATCACAACTATTTAAAATGTAGCTTGAACTTTTGAGTCAGATTAAAAGCCAGGGTTGTTAAGTAAAGAATCTCTGCATAAGCAAAACATTTTTTAAAATGAAAAGACACAGTAAATTAGCATTTCTTGGGTTGAAAACCCAAACCTATCAATCAACTGACCAATAAGTCAACCCAAAAAATAACTCACAACTGCTGCTTCTCTTGGAGGGATCAGGATTTGGGAAGTATCTGGGGTGGGTGCACTCTCCTCATAGGAACTACAGAGCCTAATACAGTATCATTTTAAAATTTATTTTATTTTATTTATTTATTTTTGAGATGGAGTTTTACTTTTGTTGCCCAGGCTGGAGTGCAATGGCACGATCTTGGCTCACCACAACCTCTGCCTCCTAGGTTCAAGCTATTCTCCTGCCTCAGCCTCCCGAGTAGCTGGGATTACAGACGCCCGCCACTGTGCCTGGCCAATTTTTGTATTTTTAGTAGAGATGGAGTTTCACTACTTTGGCCCGGCTGGTCTTGAACTCCTGACCTCAGGTGATCCACTTGTCTCAGCCTCCCAAACTGCTGGGATTACAGGCGTGAGCCACCATGCCCGGACATCTAATACAATATGATTAATTAACTACTTGTTATTGCAGCAAACCAGAAACTAGCATATTAGATTGTGTTCAACATGCAATATGAATTATAAGCAATTTCCTAATATTTGGTGGAGTGCTAAGACCTGGCTAAATATTATATAGTATTGTCAACGTGATTCCTTTTGTGAGTGCTTACCACTTTAGAGGTTGCAACTATGAAAATACCTGTGAAGACTTTAAATGATGTTTCTAAAATTGGAGGTAAAAGGAGTGTGACTAATTTTTTTTATTAGTCTTTACCGTGACTAATGAAGAAGTTTGGTCATAGTGAAAGAAGCTAACTTGATGTTAAAAAGTATTGGTTAACTTTCTCATATAAACTAAGTAAGGATTATGGCAAGATAATTAAGATTTTAAAAAGGAGGCATGATGCCAAAAAAGATAGCAGATCCTAAAAGGCTCAGAGCTGTGGGCAGTGAAGGGGAGAAAGAGCCTTTGGGACCTGGCTTTGTGGTCAGTCCTTGCAATAATATCTGCAATAATAATAATAAGCTATCTTTCATAAGCTTAGATAATGTTGCTGGCTCACCATACATAGCTCTTAGAGCTCTTTCCCTAGCGGTGATAATAGATTTCCCTCAAATCAGCCATTCTTTCCTAAAATTTTATAAGAAAACAAAATAGATTTAGGCATACAGTTTACAATCAAGAAAATGAATGAAGTGAATCGGTCCATTGATTATGTTATATGACCCACATTCTACCTAACTTCTAACCAGCACTGAATGTACACATGTGCACACACACATAGACATACACACATGTAAGAAGACTTCAAAGGACCAAGGGAGAGTGCCTTTGAGAATCCCCTTTTTTTTCCTTTTAAGTAAAGTAAAAGTGAATCAAGTACATAGCTAAAAAAGATGTAAGAACAGGGAATAAGACAGATGATGCTGGTAACCAGAGGTACACACTCATAAATCTGTATGAAGTAGATTACTAGGATGTCGAAAGATTTCAAAGTTTTATCCCTGTGTCTTTTGAAGATCAAAGTGGTAGGCTTGTAAAGAGCCCTAGGTGAATAATGCCAGGAGTTTGTGGGGAGGATTCTGGAGTGGGGATTTCAATTTATCCTCATTCGGCTTTATCTTTCTAGGATCTGTCATGATACAAACTTAGGCTAAAGAAAATATGGAGAACTTACCTACTTTCTTGGTGCTGCCCTATACTGATCGGCACTATACTTGGCTTGCTTAGGTTTTATTTCATTGTTGGGATGGGGTAGGGGTGAGGGCAGAGCTGTAGGTCATATTTCTTTGGTTCTGTTTCAGTGATAGAAGTACAAGACCTTTAACTTTTGCCTACATCTGGCATGATGGATTTCTATCCATCTGAGTTTATCGACACGATGAAGAAATCAAAAGTGATTTACCACCAGCATTATCAAGTGATAGAGAATAAGCACTGAGAGCAAGCAACTGTTTTTGAAATTGTTACTTCATTAGGAATCAGACTGCCCTCCCTGGGGGGAAAATGGATCAGGTCCAATGGGACAGAAAGGTACAAGTCCTCAAGTCTTTAATTGCAATGAGGTCCAGCTATGACATTGTCCTAGCCTCACCTAGTTAATGATCTTTCCAATAGACTCCTTAATTCAAGAGTCTTAGAAGTTACCATCTGGGGTTTTTGCAGATTGTACAAAAGCAGAGACTTGTCCAAACAAGATCCAGCTTGATACACTTCACATATATACATCTCTTGTATACTGGTATGAAGCTATGAAATCCATAAAATATGTGGAAAGGAGAGGAAAGAGCTGCAAAGTCCAGCTCAAGTTGAAAAGTCTCAACACAATTTCATTAAACCCCAGAAGACCTCTATCTCCAATAAGACATACTACGAGAGGATTTTAGTGCTAGAGTAGAATGACTATGAGTCTAGCTATGGAACTACTACTATGATTAGCAATTCAGGGCTGGGATACTGACCGTGCACCGTGATCAAGCTGATTTACGTACTGCTTTATGAGGGAATGCTCTTCAGCCACAGGGCTGGATGCACTTATCCCCTCAGGTAACCTGAGGGATTCAAACAATGAGACCTCATTAAAACTTCCCATGGACAGAGCAAGGCCCACTCAGAGAGGAAAGACATTTAGTGTACACAGCTTTATTGAATAGCACCCTCAAAACAGAAACCGTAGGCCAATCTCTGTGGTGATAGAAAGAAATGTGAGCTTTAAACAACATATCTGTGGTTCACAGAGAACATTCCAAAAGGACTGAAAATGGGAAAAAAGGGAAATAATCATATTTTGGGTTAATGGGTACCATGCACCCTGGAGGAACCAGAACAGCTCAAAGTATTATAGGAATATTTTAGGGTAGAAGAAGTCATGTTATCCATCTAGACGCATCCACCAAAAGCACCGTCCGAGCTGAAATGATATAAAATGACCTTCAGTAAGGATGGGGTCTACCTCTGCTTGACATTTGCAGAATGCAGAGCTTCCTAATAAAAATACATATTTCTAAACATCACGTCAGGTCTTCCCTAGACAGATGCACACCTGTGTCTTTTTACAGACTTTACAGTTTATGATTTTGTTCCAGAAAAAAAAAAAAGGTTGAATTTGCTGGTGATTCTAAAAAAGAGTGCTAAAAGGAAGTTACTGAGGGCCTAAACCATATTATTCTACTGTGGATGTTCTGCTGTATAACTGTCTCCTCTTTTCCACTTGTTACAGACCTCGTTTATACATCAGAAACACCATATTCTGTTTATTCTGCTAATTACAATTATGGGGAACATCTTTATCTCAGGTTCCTGTTGATGGGCACATACAGGAACTCAGAAGAAAAAATCAGCTGTGTTCTTAGTCTCATTGTCTTCAAATCCTCAGTTGAATGTACCAAGATATTAGAATGAAACTGGCACCTTATAAACCTCTTCAGGGAAAAGATGAATTATGTGCATTTTGTGAAATATGAGGCTGTACATTTTTTCTGCTGAAAGGCATTTGAAATCTTATGTTCAATTACTCACTCCAATTTTCCTTACCTTTATTTTTGTTTTCCCGTGAGCCTTCTTCATGTATTTATAAAATAATTATCTGGTGCTTGATTCGTAATTATTTGATCAAATGACTCAAGAGCACCTGTTGACCCTGCATATGTCTGATGCTAACTCTTAGAGAAATATTTGCTTCTCCTGTTTCTTGCTCACATGGGAATGGATCTTGTGCAAAGAAATGAGATGCAGATCCACCTTTTAAAAAAGTTATTATTATTATCGATGAAATTGCTTATATGGAAACTACATTTCCAAGTTTGGTCTTTAGCCTCTAGCCTCAGGAACTCCAGGGTTCACCAACAAAGGATTCTTTTGTATCTTAGCTTTAAATAATGACACGCTTCACCATTTATATAATAACACACCATTGCATCTTGAAATTCCAGTTCCTTGACTTCAACAGACCACTCTGAGGACTATGAAAGTGACTTCCTTAATAAGATGGGAAGCATGTGTGTCAGCAGTAAAACTGAAACATACCCCACATTCTTACTGTGGATACATTATAAATGCAGGTTTCCAGACATGACATTAATCCCCAAAGCCACCATACCCCTCTTTAAATGCATACAAATGAATGAAATTGAAAACTTATAATGGATATTTGCAAGCTAGTTTCCAGTAACAATATTCTGCCCTTGGCTTGCATGAGAATATTTTTGTTACCACAAAATCAAGGCTCATTACCAAAGAAAGGGCTTATTTTATAATAGGGTTGGAACTTACCTCCTGGTAATAAAAGGACTTCCTGAGGAGGGAACAGAGTGGGAGAACAGGGTGTCATTCATGCTGGTTACAGGTCTGGGAGGCCTAAAACAAAAGACAGTGTGAATAGAAAGTTAAAACAAATAAAAGTCACACATATAAAACTCTCCCTCATCCTTCCAGGAAAGGGGATGGGAAGATCTGAGTTCTATCTTTCTCAGGATCAACAAGAAATCTTACATTAAATTCCTTAAGTGTTTTAAAGTAACATTTCCTTGAGAATATAGAATCTCAGGTAAACACTGGGAGGCAGATCTCCAGACATCATGTGAATGCTGATGCATGAGCTTTGAGCCTTGATATTTAATTGTACAATATTCTGGAATGAAGCAAGGATGTGAATGTTGATGTGAGCTTTGAGCCTTGATGTTTCATTGTATAATATTCTGGAATGAAACAAGGATTTTGAAGAAGGCAGTGGTTTTACTGCTACTGCCTTCTCAAGAAGCCTTGAAGACCTGATCACTGAATTTACGTTCTCTTGGAAAGAGGAAGATTCCTGAGGCTTTGGAAGGTTCTTTCTGTGTTCTCCATGATGACGGGCCTCTCCAACATGCCTGGTCTGAAAGGACACAGGCTGTACAATCGTATCATACCTTATTTGCCTTTGCTCTAAGTGAAGAGGCAAGTAAGCTCCACAAGGATTTATGAAGTTAGTTTCTGTTGTTTGGGTGATCCATATGATAGAGTATATGGTGTACAGCATCCCATAAGCTTCACTTGTTTTCTTATGATAAGAGAAGGAAAACAGAGTTCAATTTTCCTCAGAATTGTTCATGGTTCTAAACACCAAATGCATGGAGTCCATCTTCCTTGGTCTGATTTTCATTTCATTCTGTCATTCTTTTCCTATCATGAATGTTTTAGGTCAGGAAAAATGATAGGACTAAGATCCCTATCTCATCTCCAAGCCATTTTGAGTCTTTTTTAGGTTCAATATAGGATAATGAATGGTAATATGAGATGGGATTTAGAGTTCAAAAGATGGAAAATGAGGTGGGGCATTTTCTGAATCACAGGAAATTTCAGTTTCACTATAATTCTACATTTGAGTTTGACAGTATAGAACATTTTGAAGATGAGACATTAATTATAGCAGCTTAATAACCAATTTATGTTGGCTTGATTAAGAGCCAAATTTGTAAATGGTTTAATTTTACTTTAGAGAACAGCTTTGGATTCTACAACAAAGACATTCTGGGAAAAAAGATAGACTTGTATATCCCAATGTATTGACTGGAATGGACATGAAGCTCTGCAGGTTTTAAAATGTCAGCATTACATGCAAAAATTCATTGAGACTTAGAATAACAGTTTCTGGGGTTAGGGATAAAAGATTACAAATATGGTGCAGTGTATACTGCTCGGGTGATGGGTGCACCAAAATCTCACAAATCACCACTAAAGAACTTACTCATGTAACCAAATACCAACCTGTACCCCAATAACTTAGGGAAAAATAAAAATAAATAAAAAATAACATAAATTCATCGAAACTTTTTTCATGGTAGCTGGTGCTAACCTATATACTCTGAGATTTTGTAAGACATATCATCTGTTGGACGAAGCCAAAACAACAGATTCACTATTTCATCTACTCTAGACAAAATTGAAGTTCTGAAAACAATCTTAGTGTTTTGCATTACTTATCTAAGATGCATCTTTGATATATAAGGGAGCAACACAAGGCTAGTTTAAAACTAATTCTGCTTTGAGTTGAACATTAGCAATTTGGAAGAAGGATGCTAATTTTATACAAATGTCCTCTGTGAATTATGAAAAGTTTGATCTGCTAGATTTTAAAACAGTGAACAGAGTATAACATCTTCGTCGTAGCTTTGCAAAGAGTTGAAAAAAGTACTTGACCTGACACTTCTGATTTTGTCTTTTTTTTTTTTTAACTTTTCCATCTTCCTCCATGTCTAAAATGAGGAAACAAGTGGATTTAGAATGCTTTTTAACTAGCTTGATAAATGTATTCTATTGAATCCAGTCACTACAAAGCTGAAATCAAGGTTTTTCAGCAAATGGCTTTGTTTAAGGTCTACCATTGAAATGCTGAACTTGGGACAAAGAATGGCTAGCCCTGGCACCAAATGGTGGTTTTCAGAGGAACTGAAATTCCTATTTCTTCCACAATCAAATGGCAAGTTACCTTATCTAACAAAAACATATTTGGTTTTACGTAAAAGAAACAGCTCCACAAAATAGAGTAAGTCATAGGGGCCTTCTGGACAAGATCTTCACAGAGGACAATTTTATATAAGTGTCATCCTTGTAAACTGAGTGTACAGCAATAGAAGACTTAGTTCTAAACTAGCCTCATATTGCTCACTTGTTTTGTGTCTCATCCCCACTTATGATCAGGATTATACATCTTCACAAGTAGACTGGAAACTACGGCACTACTTACCAAGTATCACTTTTGGCAGCGAAAAATTGAACCGAATAGAGACCATTAATCATGGTAACATTTACAAGCAATACAATAGCTAAGAACAAATGTCAAAGTACCAAAATGTCACCACCTGCTCATTTCTATTTAAGGACTAATTCATGACTGGCAGCACCTCTCCACAAGATGGGTAGAAAATCCCTTGGCTATAGGAAAAAAAAATGGCATTTTCTGTGTGTCACATGCTTCATTTCCATATGCAAATGTACATGTGTGTTTGTGTGTGACAGAGATATTAGTACTGTAACCTGTTTAAAAATCCTATTGATTCAGTCTCTCTTTTCAAAATTTATTTTTTACCATATCTAAGTCTACCTGTAAAATGTTAATTTGTTACATAGTCAGACTGTGCCATATTTTTGCCACTTTTTTCACATTTAAGTTGTGGCCAGGTGTGGTGGCTCACACTTATAATCTCAGCCTAGGAGTTCCAGACCAGCCTGGGTAATAGAGAGAGACCCTATTTCTACAAAAAAGAAAAAGAAAAAAAAAAAAAAAGAAAAAAATTGGAACTTGAGTTTTAAACGAGTAATAAAAATATTTTCTAATGTTTTCATTAGGTATTGATAAAGCATTTTCCACTTATTATTTTCTCAATTTTATTTATATCTTATAATGCTTTTGCTGCTCAACTTTGGATGCAGTATGTATTAGAGGACTAGTAGCATTTTTTTTTTTATTTTACTTTAAGTTCTGGGGTGCATATGCAAAACCTGCAGGTTTGTTACACAGGTATACATGCGCCATGTAGTAGCAATGTTTTTTTTTTGAGTTGGAGTCTTGTTCTGTTGCCCAGGCTGGAGTGCAGTGGCGTGATCTCGGCTCACTGCAAACTCCGTCTCCTGGGTTCACACCATTCTCTTGCCTCAGTATCCCTAGTAGCTGGGACTACAGCTGCCTGCCACCACGCTCAGCTAATTTTTTGTATTTTTAATAGAGACAGGGTTTCATCGTGTTAACCAGGATGGTCTTGATCTCCTGACCTCTTGATCAGCCTGCCTCTGCCTCCCCAAGTGCTGGGATTACAGGCGTGAGTCACTGTGCCCGGCCAGCATTTTTTAATACAATAATTAAACAGCAAGATGTGCATTTAAGAAGACTGTATAATGTTCAACACCAAATTTTATGTCCATGAGCTCTATAATGTTCTACATATTTCAGCACTATGTAAGGACATACCGTTATCCTTCACTTAAACATTTACATCATGGACTTTTTTTCTCAATATGTCTTTGAAGAATTTGTATTAATTTACAAAATCAACACATCTTTTCACAGTGGCAAAAAAAAAAAAAATGTTTTATTTTGTCTATGCTATAATTCCCAATGCCCAGAACCTCAGGTCATCAGCACAGGACATAGTATGCCCATCAATATTGCCAATGCTTGCACCCCACTCACTGCTCCCTTCTTACCTCTGTCTGTAAGCTTATCCATGGGTGCAACTGATATGGACTGGGATATTTTTGTGACACTACACCCAAAGAATGACAAAGATGTGGTTTGTACTACAATTAAAGATTGCCTAATAAATTATTTAGGAAAGCACAGGGAAAGGTCAGAGAGGGAATGAGGGTGACCAAGGCAGAGCTACAGCTAGAAAATATATTTTTATTGCTATGTATAGTTCTAAGGGACATACTTTTAGGGTGATTTTTGCTAGAGACTCAATGATAAAGCTTACTTCACATATTTCTGCACTATGACAATATTCCTTCTGCATAAGATCTTTATAATTTAAGTCACATTTGGGAGTAATAAATTAAGGGCATTAAGTGGAGGTGGGAGTATTGGTGTGTTTTATTTCTTAAATTTCACTTATTTTCACTGTACAGCACTGTATAAAATAGTGGGATGGCTTATAAAATGATATGGTATGGAATGTCATATATTTTTGTCTAATTTATCAAAATATTTACATACATTTGGAAGAAGTGTGAAAATTCATTAATTCCATGTACATGTTCATTAAAGCAGATTAAGAGAGCATTCTTTTTATAAATGATTAAGGCTTAATACCATTTTTTTTAAAATGTCCTTGATGTGCCTATGATAATTTAGAATAGTTAAATGAGCAATGCATTTTAAAATTAGAAGTCTCAGAAAAAAGACGTGGATATCTACTCATGACAATAGCATTTGAATAAAGAAACAAATATGGAAAAAATTTCTATGGCTAAAATAGAACAAAAATATTCTGTTCTAAAATAGACTTGACATTCTACATCCAGAATGTCTTGTATGTTATTTCAACAATTAAATATCTTGTACAATTTGAATTTTAAAATTAAAACTTTCACCCTGGGAAAATATGTTATCAGTGAGTAGAGATCAGTGTTCTGATTCAAGGACTCTTGAGGATCTGGTAAAATACATAGAGGTTTTCTCAAAAGAAGACACATTTTGTACAGAATTTTAAAATCTCTCCATGGAACATAAACTAAGAATGTATTGTGTAGCTTAGCCCTCAGTTACTTCAATAAATGACAAAACAGATTATATTGCCCCATAAGTCAAAATTTAAAAATTATTACTCAGCCAATTAAATACCTCTCTCTCTCTCTCCCATACACACACACACACACAGACACACAGACACACACACCACCCAATCCTAGCACCCACTGGATACAAGGCCCTGAGCTAGATAATACTCCAATGTGACTCACTGTGAAACAGACTTTTACATTGCAGTACATCACTTCCTAATTCTTTGGAGGAGTGGGAAGCAGCAAAGCTCTTAGAGCCAGGCTATTCACACCCACACCCCCTATCTTCATGACACCCAGCAGTTCCGTTGAAGGCTGCTTTCTTGGGGTGAAACTACTAGCAGGGCTGGTAGGAAATTACTCTCAGCATAGCTCAGGGAGCACCAGCTGCTCTCACTTTGTTGTGGTCATTTATTAGCAACTTAGTGATTGTGTCTAATTGGCTATGGGAAGGAAAGTCTAGACCTTAATAAGATCCTTCATAAGCTCCTGTGAGGTAGATTGCTGCAAGTGGTTGGCCCTTTGGGACATTTCCCAGATTTATTTATCCCTGGCTTATTTTAAGGTTTATTTATAGAAGCATAATTTCCAAAAATAAGTTAACCACATTCTACAGAATTAGTTTACATTAGCTTCCGGAGGCTAAGCCCATGCCAGCTTATAAGCTGAGAAACAGGAGCCTTCAGGCTGTGTATACTGCTGAGGTCAGAGGTGTCTCAAAGCACCCCCAGGAACAAGCAAAACAAAGCCCCGAAGTATTTATACAAAGCTCACAGATGTGACGCAGCACAAATTGTTTGGTGGTATTTGCTAAGGTCCATGGGAGAACGTAGGTGCTGCTTCCATGAAGGTCTCATACCTACCACAGTGCCCCTTCTGGATCATATGCTGAACTGCCTGAAGCATGGACTTTGCATTGTTGAATTTCTATACTGGTAGGTCCCATCAGCCCACCTCTTGATGTCAACATGCAAACACAGGCCCTGTGGTGTGACAGGTTCCACTGAACTGTGGAAAACAACAGGCAGTTCATAAGGAGGCATCTGTGACTACATGGTATCTAATTGTGTATAGAAGCAGGTAATGAGACTCTTTCTTCTTGTGAGCCCAAGGTAACACCAAGGAAAAAATTGTTTCTTCTACCTAAGCCCCCTTGTTATCTTGGCCACCCGCGGGAGGTAGCAGGGATGGCTGGAAGGACCGTTTGCTGGTCCAATACCTTCTGCCATGAAACTCACACATACTTTGAAGAAAAGAGTCTTTGAATATTCTGATAAATTTTCCCACCACTCCCCCTTCCCCTGCACAGGCTATGATTCTTCTAAAGTTATATAGCTTGGGATGAAAAACAAAAGTAATTTCTAGGTTTGCTGGCATCTTAAACTGGGTCTGCAGAGAAATAAAGAGCTTTTATATTTGGAACTCAAAGCACATACAAAATTCAGGAATAATATGCTGTAAATCATTTTTTACCACAGTGATCCCATTGATTGTTAACTTCCAATGTGCAGGCACCACTAACATCCATATTTTGTAACTAAGCTTTCTGAAATATTTTCCACCTCCAGGCGAATTATGTTAGTGTTGCATATTTCACTTGTCTGCCTGGTGGAAGTACTGTATACCTCAACAACAACAAAAAACTGTAAGGGCATTACTCTGACTGTTTTAAAAAATTAAATGAAAAATCTTGGTTGCTGACCACTGATAGGGTATTGCCTTTGTGTGGCTCCAGACATGTGCCCTTGAAGAAAATTTTCTCTTTACTGGGAGGGTAGAGATACTCACACGATGTGAGCCAAGTTGAGTGGCTTCTCAGGCTGATCTGGGAACATGGGGTGCAAAGGTTCACGGCTGGAAGCACAGCTCAGGGACTTGCTTAATGCATTAGTCAGCTTCTTAGCAGGTGATTTCTGGAAAGAAGAAGGAAGGTAGAAGTGACAACAGCTAATATATATGTAATATTTTATCAAATGATTTGCTTTACATAATAGATATTCATTCATGGAAGAAATCCTTTTTCAGTGCTAACTCTGAGTCCGGAAGTTTGCTCAATGCTGGGAAGAGAGTTTCTGAACAAGCTGCCTCCTGCTGCTCAGTGTCAGCAAATGCTACAATAAATGGAAGCAGGCATTGTGCATGGGGCACCTTCGCTGGGACTTAATGGGCCTGCAGGAGTCTTTCTGACAAAAACTCAGCAGACTAGGAGGTCATTCGGGATGGGGGAAGCAGCAACAGTGAAGGGAGCCCTTCTGGGGAGGAAAGCAGGAGGCAGATCATCAAAATCTTTATATGGCTCGTTAAGAACTGTCTCTTTATCCCCAGGACAGAGGGAGACCAGGAAGAGTTTAAATCACAGGCATGACAGCATCAGACCTGATTCTAGAAGGACTGCTCTCACTTAAGAACAGAAAATGGTTTGTGAGAAAATAGGTATGGAAGGAAGATGAGCAGAAGGTTTTGCAGGAATCCAGGTGCAAGAAAGATGTTTCAGGTGTGGCTGAACACATCCAGTTAGAAGTGAAAATGAAACTTCAATCTGCATCTTCAGAATTTGAAATTCAGGTTATTTCCAGAGAATCATGCTGCCTCTTTTTTGTTTAGATTGTTGGGATGTTTATCTTGACATTATGCAGTCAAAATTATATAAAAAGCAGCCTACCACATATATTAGGTTGGTGCAAAAGCATTTGAAAGTAATGGCAAAAACCACAATTGCTTTTGCACCAACATAATAATAAAACTTTAACCATATTTTTCCTTTCCATAAGGAACCATTTCAAATTTTGTCACTTTCTTTTACATCTAGAGTCCTTAATTGGTAATAGAATGAAGTGACTATTATCCTCATTTTTTAAAAGCAAAGTAGTAAGAGCATTGCTCAAGAAATCCCTCTGGCTTTTGTTAGAAGATGTAATTCTTAGAACAGTTAAGATAGCAGCAACAGCAGCTCTTTGCACCACAAACCATAGGGCCTTCTGTCTTCTCAAGAAGTCTGATCCTTCTTTGTATGGATAGTGCCCTGGAATATAATTTTAGAGTCTACAACCCCTAAGAAAGAGGCTCCTTATGTGGATTTAGCATTTACGTAAAACAACTAAATCTGATTAGTTTTCAAACACCAAATCTTTTAGGATATGGGGTCGAAGTTTGAAAACTGGTAATATGCTAACAATAAGAAAATAGAAAGTTTTAGCTCCTATCTTCTAAACTAAATTGTAGTTCATGATCCGTGTTAATCTATCTATCTATCCTCAGCATGACATAAACAACAGTGAGGAGTTGCACTGGAATTGGCAAGTTCTCAGTATACTCTGCCTTGGTGAAGAACTGTTACTTGAATTCAGAATCTGACTGGTGATGAAGTACTAGTATATTTACACTGAATATTAGTTCCCAATAATAATTCCTAGGAAGAATATTTTGATTTCAGAGGTATATTCTGAAGACTTCTTTAAGTAAAGACTACAGGTTGAACTGAAATACATTAAAATATAGAAAAACTCATAAATACGTTGGATTTTCTTGTGACAGAACTTTTCCAAGAGGTGCTGGAAGGGCTGATGGTATATCCCACAAGAACCAATCTACATACCCTACAAAAACCCATCCTTGAAGAAATGCACAAGGGCAACACTGCTGGAACTGATCTTTGAGTTTAACTAAGATAAACATCAATAAATCATAATCCACTTGAACAATGAGCTCACAGAGTCACATTTCCTCCCACAGACCTGGTGCCACATGCTCCTGAGAATACATCTATCACACAGACACTCACATGCCACCGTTGCCAGGTTGGTCACTCAGACTCTTCATGAAAAGATGGTTTACTAATATAACCACAATCTCCCCTCCCCACCCTCTGCAGAAAAGTAAAATGGAACAGTATTATTAAGTCCACACTCTCCTCTCATACTTGTTTCTTTAATATTCTAGTCATGCACTTAAAAGAACTCCAGAATCTAAGAAAAATAAAACTAACAATAATTTTTAAGCCATTTCCACAAAATAAAACTTGGAAAAGATTTTAACTTACTGTGAATGTAAGACTATGTTCCAGAAGGTCCTTGCTGTTCAGTTGTTATTTAAATTGGTACTGAATTATCTATATTCCAAGAAGTAACATAGTTTTGAGTCTTCCTATATTTTAAGTCTCAGGAAGCTACACTGGGTTCCAACAGAATAAGTAAGAGCACCCAGTGGGGTGAAGGGTGGGAGGAAGGGGGACTGAATACTAGACCTGGGATAGAAGGTAAGTTTGCCCTTTAATTCTGCCACCATCCTTGGTATTCCCTTTAATTCTGGGCAACACACACATCCAACTCCAAGTATTGCCTGGACCTTGCCTTACCCATGACGTGTACTCTTTCATTTGGTGCTGGTTGCTATGAGAACCACCGGCATGTCCCCTCCAGAAGCAGTCCTGACAGAGCTGGTAATTGTGACACTGTTGGCATCGGTAGCGAAATCCCATCATACTCTCACTGTGGCAGTAGGAACACTCCACCGGATGGAAGACTAAGGGGGACGTAAGTGAAGAAAAAACAAGAAAACAAAAATATGAACCAGAAGAAGGAAAATACAGCCTTACAGGAATTGTACCTTTTTTCTCTGCACCACGATTTCAGATGATACTTGATTTGGGCTCAGAAAAACATTTAGTTCATTCCTGGATTCTCCCACAACCCTTTTCAATCATGCCTGCGGGGAAATGAAATGAAATGGGATGGAGAAGAGGTGTCCTTTTAACAACAAAAATCTCTGTAATGCCATTTGCTCTTTCTATTCCCATCTCTCACATTACAAGAATTTAAATTGCCCAAACAGACTTGCCTTTACCCCAAACTGCTCTCTGTCTCCAGGAGACCAGCACAGCTCACTGGAAGACTCAGAAGCACAAGGGGTGAATGCCGATTGTCCAGCGGGAAGAGAGCAAATATCAGAGACGTGGAGAACGAGAGGAAGAAAAAAGAAAGGAAGATGGGCAGAGAGTGAAAAACTGGATGTCGATGTGAGAATTAAGTTACTTTTTAAAAAATGGAGTGACTAATGGCTTACTTAACGACTGGTGTTGCCTACATCTGACAAACAGATTTTTTTTTTTCTTTCCTGAGGCAGGAGTATAGGGCCCTAAAAAAGATGTGTAAGTTATCTGAAAACAGTTCTAAATAATTCAGATACCTCTGAATTATTTAAGAGACAGTTAACTTTCTTTGGTAGGAAATTTGAATTATAAAGCAGGCAAAGCAAAATACTACATCTGAAGCAAAGTAAAATATTTAGATTTAAGTGATCAAATCCAAGTAATTATCTACATGCTATGAGCTAGATACTAAAACAACAATAACAATTCTTGCCTTTGGTAAAGCTATTCTCTGGCCTAACCAGTCAGGAAAAACAATACAAATAATAATAAATGAAGATAAAAAGCAAAGTGTAAAACAAAGACATAACTAGCTCTGGACACACTGTCTTCTAAACAAGTGTCATAACCTTCCTTTCTGGCGCTTGAGAAAGACTAGAGTGGGACTTGAATCTAGGGACAACTGTTCTGGGACAGTGCCTAAGAAATTGATCTCCTGCAGCAGGAAATGCTGAGAGAGAAGGAATGAAATGATGGCTTTATGATTGGAAAATGACTAGTTCTAAACTGTAAACGATAACATGAACTCATTTTGCATAATAACATGGAACTTGATTGCTCTTCACTTCTGCATATGGATAAACAAAAAACTATGATTGTTAGTGATTGCAAAAAAAAAAAGTAAATTCATTCTTTAAATTTTCTCTATTAGAAAAACAGGATAAATTCATAACTTTTAACTAACTGAGATAAATAAGGGCAGATGCTCAAAATTCTGAATGATAATTTAAAATTAAGCTAACTTTAGCTTCAATGTATATTAAAGAAATACACAGAAGTTGAGTAATATATAGAGACTTAAGTTAAATCTCTAGTAAGAGATATAGACTAAATTATTTCCTCGTCAAGTCTGGAGAAATTTCAGTTACATTGAACAGTAAGTAGGAACACCTAAAGATTAGATGGAGGCACTGAACTGTTTCATGTTTAAATTTCTGTAAAATTTGCCCCAAACTGTATTTCCTACTGAAATCTGGATATGCCAACAGTAGTTCCTTTTATCCTAGAAATACTTGCTTTAAAAAAAGACATGATACGAAAGTTATTTTACTCTTATCTTTAACGTTAGTACAACTATTGAAAGCTCACAATCTGGAACATATGACTAAAGACTAACAGGGTGCTATCATCTATTTTTTTTTTCCTCATTTCTCCCACCTACTTCTGGTTGAGTGACTGGGAAGAAATAATCAGTGCCATGTATGCAAATTTGAGAAATTCAGATCTAAAACAAACACAAAATAATGTCACACTCTTTGTTGAAGTTCGCCTTCTATTGTGCCAAGTCTTTGAACCACACCTGACTTGTAATTAAGAAGAACACCATGAGATGTACTAAGTTTTAGAACTGACAGTCCTAATTTTCAGTGGTCCTTTAAGGCCCTCCCGAACAGGGAGATGGGTTAGTTCTCTCCTAAACAAAACTAAGAGGCACTAAATAGGCTTCCCTAAAACAACAACCTGGGCTTACTAACTGTAGAACTAATGGCCTAATTTCAATAATTTAAAAAATCACCTTTGCTTGGCAGTAACTACTCACCATTTTCCACATTCGCCAGTCGATGCAGAAGAGGCAACCAGACCAGACACTGCGGGGGAGGATCCGACATAAGCGTGTCCAAGAAACCATTTAACGTGACTTTTTTCTGCATTAAAAAAACAAAAAAAAACAAAAAAACATAAATTTAGGACAGAGAATCATCTCAATTTACCTGCTATGTAAATATCATATCATTTGAGACTGCAACAAAAGAGCACTCAATAAACCTCTAATATCTGAAGAAACAGAACTTGCCAAATGTGTTATTAAACTAGTTCAGAACTGAAAACATTGCTTGCTTTTTATACCTAAGCATACATAGGACTGAATTCTCTCCACTGAGGCTGAGTCAATAGTATCACCAGGAGGAAAAGAATTCTGAGAGCATCATTTGTATATATGAAAGACAGTATAAAAATAATGAAGAAAAATAAAGAATTGAAATTCTCCATGGGATTTTACTCAAGAATGCATCATAGCTCACTTTATAATTTTCCTATCAGTCAGTCTTCTAAATTTATAGAACTTCCCTTTCGAACTTCCTCAACTTCCTTAAGTACTAAATATTTAGTGGTTAATGTGAATGGTTCTGTTATACAAGAGCAGGAGGGAATCCTGTTAGGACAGAACCATCTAAATTTTTTAAAACTCGTTCCTTTTATTACTTTATATATAATTCCTCTCAATTCAGTCTGCTTCTTTCTCAATATCCAGGTCCTTTAGGATGTACAAAAGGAATGCATTGTATCTATAAGTTCCTTTCAAAATGATAAAAGTAAGAAAGCTATATTAATACATGTACTGTAATGGTATATATAACAAAATACATATTTATATGCAAAAATCACTACTTGAAATTTTGAACTAGAATATCAAAGGGGATGGGATAATTTTGTTTATTTATTTTTTAAAAATATTTATTTATTTACTTTAAAGATGGGGGTCTCACTATGCTGCCCAGGCTGAACTCAAACTCCTGGTCTCAAGTCATCCTCCTATCTCCTCCTACCCACCTCAGACTCTTGAGTAGCTGTTATAGCCAATTCATTAAGTACAAAAATAAACTGGTCTTATTATTTTTATGTTACCTCTTTTCATACTTGAAATGATCTTATTCATTTTGACTATTTGTCATACTGGCTAAAAATCACTCCTGGAAGTTTCCAACAATGTTGTTATGATTTCAACATGTATAAGTTGCCTAACATCAAGGATATGTACAATCATAGAACAGTCTAGAGGATATTTCAAAAGAAATTTTGAACATGGCAACATCACATATAATTCTTGAACACATAAACACATAGATCCTTTTTTTCTTTCTTTTTTTTTTTCTTTTTTCTTTTCGAGACAGGATCTCACTCTGTGGCCCAGGCTGGAGTGCAGTGGCACAATCACAGCTCACTGAAACCTTGAACACCTGGGCTAAAGGGATCCTCTCATCTCAACCTCCCAAGTAGCTGGGACTATAAGTGTGTGCCACTACATCTGGCTAATTCTTTAATTTTTTTTTCAGAGATCTTACTATGTTTTCCAGGCTGGTCTTGAACTTTTGGACTCAAGCTCTCCTCCTGCCTCAGCCTCTCAAAGTGCTAGAATTACTGTGTGAGCCACCACACCCAGCACAGGTCATTTTAAGACTTAAAAAAAAAAAAAAAAAAAAACCCAGTCCTATTACTCCAGCTGATTTTGAATGAGATGTATTCTGAGGCATTAGCACATTTACCAATTCTTCTATAATACACTACCTAAAATTAAAGAATTCAGATATAAATGAAATTATTCTTGTTTCCATGATTGGGTGAAGTAATACAACAGGTAGTTACATTTCCTTGAGTCAGATCATCTGCATATTTGTAAATATGAACTGAAAGTACACAAAACAAAAGCAACAACAACAACACAAGAGTAACATTAACAGATGGAATTAGAAGACCAGAGTTAAAAACAGCCCCTGCCCTCACTAGCTATGAACTTTATATTGTTAAAAAAAGAATCATATTTTCTTTGCTAGGTCACAGGGTTGTTGCAAGCCATAAATCAGATAATTCACTTTGTGAGGCATAAAGCACTATAAAAATAAAAGGAGTCATACATTTAGCATGCCATGAGAAAAGTTGGAAAGCAGTAAAATTGAATGAAAAAATAGATTTGTGTTTTGAAGTGACTGACCCTTTTTTTTTTTTTTTTTTTTTTGAGATGGAGTCTTGCTCTGTCTCCCAGGCTGGAGTGCAGTGGCACAATCTCGGCTCACTGCAACCTCCACCTCACGGGTTCAAATGATTCTCCTGCTTCTAGCTGGGACTACAGGTGCCCATCACTATGCCCGGCTAATTTTTGTATTTTTAGTAAAGACAGGGTTTCACCATATTGGACAGGCTGGTCTCAAACTCCTGACCTTGTGATCTGCCTGCCGTGGCCTCCCAAAGTGTTGGGATTACAGGCGTGAGCCACCTCACCTGGCCGATTGATGCTTTTAAAAGTTAATTTCAGTAAAAAGAAAAGACTTCCTGACTCTTAATCAGTAAAGTACAGTGTAGTGAGCATTTGTTTGTATGCATTTTATGGGGCAGGGATATACCTGTTTTTTTTTTTTTTTTTTGAGACAGGGCCTTGCTCTGTCGCCTGGGCTGGAGTGCAGTGGTGCCTTCTGGGCTCAAGCTATCCTCCTGCCTCAGCCTCCTGAGAAGCTGGGACTAAAAGCATGTACCACCATGCCTGCCTAAGTTTTTAAAATTTTTTGTAGAGATGGGGTCTCCCTGTGTTGCTCACACTGGTTTCGAACTCCTGAGCTCCTGACCCTCGGCCTCCCAAAGTCCTGGGATTATAGGGGTGAGCCACCACACTCAGTCAAGAGGCCTTTTCAGTGGACAAAATGTTAGTTTGGATTTTCAAAAAATGGTAAACTAACCTTTGATGTATGGATTTCTATGCTACTACTAGGCTATGCTGGAGAATGGGCCTGGAGTCTCTTCTACATGACCGGAGAGGTACACACATAGATAGCCCCCTAAACTATGCAGCTTCCCAGGGTAGCTTGAGCCATACCCAGTTAAAACACATCACTTGGAACCCCAAATATATCATGGTGTAGAAGATTTAGGCAGCTGTGTTTGCCATATTTTGGGCCTCTCAGGTCATGATGTGGCAGATGTTGGGATTCCTTGCTGGTATCCTTTGTTAAACCAATGTTAAAGCTTGTTGCTGGGTCAAGCATGTATTTCACATGAGGCTGAATGAGACAATTAAGCCCCTTTGAAAGTGCAGTGATAGTGAAAATAATGACCCTGAGGGTGTGGTGATATGGTTAGGCTTTGTGCCCCCATCCAATCACATCTTGAACTGTAATTCCCAGGTGTTGAGGGAGAGACCTAGTGGGAGGTGATTGGATCATGGGGGCGGTTTCCCCCGTGCTGTTTTCGAGATAGTGAGGGAGTTCTCAGGAGATCTGATGGTTTTTATAAATGGCAGATTCCCCTGGGCTTTTCATTCTTTCTCTTTCCTGCCGCCATGTTTAGAAGGTGGGTCTTTGCTTCTCCTTCACCTTCCACCAGGATTGTAAGCTTCCTGAGGCAGAACTGTGAGTCTGTTAAACCTCTTTTCTTTATAAATTACCCAGTCTCGGGTATGTCTTTATAGCAGTGTGAAAAGAGATTAATACAGAAGGGTTGTTGTAAGGATGAAATTAGACAATGAAAGGAAAAAATTTAGCACAGTGCCTGGCTCATGGTCAGTAAACACTGTCTATTATTGTGATCCAGGGGTGCTGGGTTTAGTGACTGGTTCAGAGGTCATTTGTCAGAGGCTGAAAAATACACTACAGGTTGCTATCACATAGAAGTGAAAAATACACTACAGGTTGCTATCACATAGAAGAATTTGTCCGAGTATGTGTGACCTGGAATGACATCTAGAAGGAGAGCAACCACTGTTTGAAAGAGATACTTCCTTAAACATATTTTTCTCCTACCTGTTGGGAGAAACAGGATCTGGCTGACTGTTCTGTGTAACCAAATGAAGGACCTTCAAAAACTGCTGTGGGTAGTTTGAGAACTTCCCGAAGGAATTGATCATATCGTCCATAAACCATCACCCCACTGGAGTCAGAAATCATTGAGAAAATATCTGATGAAAGGAAAAGGAAAGATATTTATTCATCACATGAACATTCTCCACTGTTTTTGTTCAATATATCTGCTATAAATGACAAAAAAGTAGCAAAATAGATTTTTTTAATGAAAGAATGATATAAAAGCTAATTTTTATGCTTAAATATTCCTGGCATAATGTTTTCTCTGGTTTCTTTTGGTAGATGATTCTGGCACATAGCAATCACAAGTAATTTGGGTAAGACTAACATTTTAATAAGAGACAGACACTTATTAAATGTCTTTAATAAGACACTATCTTTTTGTTTTGACTCATGGAGTTCAACAGGAGAAATTTTTGTATATATGAGAGAGATGCTGACTTCATTTGAAACATAATGAGAGTTTTACTGTAAATTTGGGGTGTGTGTACATCCATTTATCTAGCTAGAAATTTACCAATTTATAGTATCACTAAAACTTTCAGATTTTGGTGTAAGATATTTGAAAAATCAAAGACACAGTGAGGATAAAGATGTAATGACAAACACTTGATTAACTTCCTACAGAAGCAGAAAACTTTCTATAAATTACAGTTTTCTGGGTGGAAGGCACTTGATTTACAGGGAAGGGTTTTCTGACTCGTGTAGTGAAGAGGAAGCCTGGCCTTGTGGATGATCAATGAGGTAAAGTCAGGGTCCTGGATCTTTCTCTGAAGGGCCTGTGTCTTCGCTGAACCACTGTTCTTCAATTTCTGCCAGTATATGCACTTAATGAATATTAATGACATAATTTCCCAAGGTGCTTTATAATTCCTCTGTGCAAATCACTATTAGAATGAAAGGGTTTGCTATTATATAGTTTGTCACCATGCTAACTAGCTTGTCACCAAGCCAGCACAGCTGCTGGGATAAACTGCTGTGAATGTGCTACCTCTATTCACTTTAGGTTTAATTTTTCAAGGTCAAAATGTAATCTGGAAACATTGTTTTTACACCAAAGTCAGATGTTAAGCATATCACAGGCTTTTATTGGATTATGGTTTTGAGAACATGAATTGACTCTCATTTTCATTAAATACTCCATTTATAAAGGGTTTCTGCTGTTTCAAATAGTTTATTAACCATAAGACTATAGAGCTTCTATCTGAGTAAAAAAATTTATGTATTTATGGGCTACAGAGTGATATCTTGATACATGTGTTCATTGTGTAATGATCACATCAGGATAATGAGCATTACCCTCATTTCAAACATTTATCATTTCTTTGTGTTGGGAACATTCAACATCTTGTCTTCCAACTTTTTGGAAATATACAATAAATTTTGTTAACTATAGTCACCCTACAGTGCTATAGAACACTGGAACATATTCCTCCTATGTAGCTGTAATTTTGTAGCCATTAGCTAACCTCTCCCTATCCCCCTCAACCCGCTGCAGCCCCGTACCCTTCCCAGCCTCGAATAAGCACAATTCTACTTCCATGAGTTCAGCCTTTTTCTTTTTTTTAGATCCCACATATGAGTGAGAACATGCAGTATTTATCTTTCCATGCCTGACTTATTTTACTTAACATAATGTCCTCCAGGCTCATCCCTGTTGCCTCAAATGACAGGATTTCATTCTTTTTTATGGCTGAATTCTACTGAGGAGTTTAGGTTGAGTTCAGAAGATGTTGAGGGAGATACTGAAGAATTTAAAGTGGATCAGTGCGTTAGAAACCCCAGGGGTAGGCATAGAGGCAAAACAACCAGTTTAGTAATAGAAACTCAATAAATATGCAGTATCTTCCATAATACTAGTATTTTAAAAACAAGTCCTCCCCAAAGCTTTAGAACAGCACATGACATACTAGGCTTACAGCACTGAATTTAGAATACCTTAAGATCCCTAGAACTATCCAGGATCCCTAAGGCAGAAGTATAAACAAATGTTCCAACCCATTAAAACAGTTTATAATTGGGCCAAGAACAGTCTGACCAAAAAGCAGTATTATTAGGTAAGTTTATGTTTAGGTTGCCATGGCACATGACTGCAGGGGGCGCCCTTCATCTACTAGGCTGTGTCAATGATGCTCCCTGAAATTACACAGGGAACACCCTACCAGTGAATGGTAGCCCTAATTACCGGAAATTATGTTGCAACATAGTGTTGTTTTCTCTTTTAATGCATTTTAAAGCATTAAGAAAATCAACTTCAAATTTTCTGTTGCTTTCTCTTTGTTTTTTAAAATTTCTGACATTCTTAATTATTCTTGCTCTGTGTTCCCCAACAATAAGGGAGTAGCTGGAACAAGCTAAATATCTCTCATCCCTATGCACAAAAATAGAAAAATTGCCAAACAAGCACAGCTGGCATTTTGGCTTAACGTGAATTAGAAAAACTTTACAGAAGGGAAATCAAAACCCTCAAGCCTGTAACATTCCATATCCCTTCATTTTACTTTTTTCTTATTACAGAAGCAATGTAGAAAATCATGACCTTACCTGTTTTTTTGTTTTGTTTTGTTTTGTTTTGGTTTTTTGAGATGGAGTTTCGCTCTGTCGCCCACTGTAGTGGCGTGATCTCAACTCATGCAACCTCTGCCTCCCGCGTTCAAGTGATTATCCTGCCTCAGCCTTCTGGGTAGCTGGAACTAAAGGCATGTGCCACCATGCCTGGCTAACTTACCTGTTTTATCATTAAAATGCAAGCCAGCAAAAGAATACAATAGGAACACCCACAAGCCCACTCACCAAGGGGCAGCCATGGTGTCCGTGGGTAGATTTTGTGGGTAAATTTGCCCACATTCACTCATTCAATTAATAATTATCACTGAAACTAGAAATATTCATGACTCAGGATATTCATTTTTGACCAGCTAACATTCTGGAGAGATTTTTGTGACCAAATTAACTTTAATTAAATTGTTTTTGGTCAAATTGATTTTAACCAAATTACCTGGAAACCGCTAAAACCATCTTCCTAGGATTAACTATACGAAGAGTGACTCCTCAGTCAGAGAACCAGGGACACTTAAGGGTGTGATTCAGGTGCAGCTGCTCTCAAAGTGGGGAATGCGATTTATTGGTGTCACACTATCTGTATCTCTACAGAGTCTGTGATATTGTGGAACTTGTTTCTGCAGACTAGAAAACTTAGTTTACCTCCAAGGGGACACATGCATTTGTTGCTTCTTTCACTGCCCTAAAGAGGATAGACTTTGGCCACTAGAGAGTGCTTTTTGGAGGTTGATGGGATGTGGTGAGGAGAAAGCATTGTAGCAGTTATACTGTTTCCTTTGAACTTCTGGACCCAAGAGAGAACTGGAAGGGTTTTCACAATTGTAAAGATCTGATCAATAACTTAGTTATATCTTGAGATTTGTAATTGTGCTGACATTGCTAGTCCCTTACCTACCAACCATTCCCTTCATCTTTATTTGTCCCACATTTGTTCGTGGGTTACTCATGGGTTGAGGGAAAGGGATGGCCCTTCTGAGCCCAAGAGGTAAAAGTGGACTATACAATGACCATTGCTGTCATATTTTTTCTCTAACCAGTAACTAGTTTAGTAATTGGTCTGAGATGCCACGCTAGGTGATGAGCTGTAAGGGCTGGGGGACCTCTGTAGTGAGATGTGACTTCTGTGACTGTCACCCCCACCAGCCCCCCTCCTCCACCCTCCACCCTTACTCGTCGGAGGAGGATGAAATCTTACACTGAGCAAAGCTGAGTGGAAAGATAGCAAACACCAGGACTTCGAGGGCTCAGAATTAACCTGGTATGTTAAAGGTTGACAGACGTTCTGAGATGCAGAAAACTGGCTTTCTTAGTTTTCCTCAAACCTATTTTAATATGGGACCCTTCTATCCAGGTACCTATTAATATAATATTAAATAGGTATTTTTAGATATCTCCCAAGTGGTTTTTTTTTGTTTAGATTTTGTTTTGTTTTTTACATTTATCTAATGTCCTCTTTGTAAATGGCCAGTTGGGGTTGGCAGACAAGGTTCTCAGAACTTCCTTCCTCAGCCTTGGTTTATTTTGCTAAACTTTCTCTTTCTGGCTTAACCCTGAAGGAAATGCCCAAGGATTACTCTGAAGCTGTTTTTTTTTTTCTTTCTTTTTTTTTTTTTGAAAAAAAAGTCCTTGGTGTCAGCACCTTCTCTCTCAAATAAGCACTGAGGTAGATAGTTTTCAATTTTCTATATCTTTCAGGCTAACAAAAGAGAAGCTCCCTGGCTCCTCCTAAGGTCTGGCTAGGCTTCTCTGAATCCTGGCTGCATTTGGCTCTCATAGAGGGAAGTCCCAGAAGTGAGGGAAGCTGTGTGGCTACCTGAGGCTACCTGAGGCTTTGTTGTCCCTCTCACTTACTCACTGATCCACTGAAATGATTCATCCCTGGAGCATCTCCGGGGAAATTTCAAAGGAACAAAAGGTTTTTTTTCTGTGTCTTTCTTTATTCTTTCCTTTTGGGTGGATCAAGAAGCAAGAGATCTCATTCAGAAGAGGACAGGCAGCAGGTGAGCCTTGTGCTGTGAGTCACACAGATGGCTGCATGCAGCCAGGTGTGACTCTATGGGTATCTCACAAAATCCCAAAATTTAGGATATAGAAGGAGGCTGAGGACTAAAGAAGTGAAGTAACTGCCAAAGGATGACTCAGAAAATTGGTCACACAGCTGGGCTTGCAACCTGGAACTCCCAATTCCCAGAACAGTGCCCTTTTTAACACAGTATTATAGCCCCAACTCATACTATTTAGGGGAAAGGATAGGGTTAAATGGAAATTTTAAATTTAAACAGCACCATCAACATCATTTTAAACCATTTAGAAATAAATATTGTTGTCACCCACCCTCATCCTAGGCCTACTGAGTCAGAAATTCTTGGGGTGGGACCCAGAAATCTACGTTTTATCAAAGCCCCCCAGGTGATTCTGATGCACGCTAAAATTTGTGAACCACTGGTGTAGGAAAAAAAAACCAGGGTTCAAATTCTGGTGTCATCTTAGCCATATGGTTAAACGAGTCTCAGTTTCTTTACCTAAAGCAAACAAACAAACAATCCCCAATGTGTTGTTGGTTAAGGAACTCTACCATATTTAGAGACAAAATATTCATTAAGGCCCATAATTACTCAATGTACTTTAGCTACCATGCTTTTATTGGCATCTAGTTAACTCTGTCAGTGCTGTCTCTATGTAATTCTTATTCTTCTTTCCTGACATTGTTGGCTTTGAAACCTTTGGAGTTCCTAGTGATTTGAGTAGTGCTGGCTGAGAAGAATGAGGAAATGTGCCAGGAGCCTTGCTTTTAGAAGACTTAAAGGGGAAGGTTTCCCGCTGAGCCTTCATGTCCCTATCATCGTGTACCACCTGTAAGGCAGTATAGCACAATTAACTGCAAAGAGCACTTATTTTACTTTAATTTCAGAAAGAGGCCAGTTGGTGATACTCAACAGGTTTTAAGTAGAGGAAAACATTCATTTCATTAGCATTTATCTAATATGAAAATACCGCTATGACAAAAATCCAAACATCAGTGAAAAATGTATTTCAAACAACTCTCATAGAATGAGGAAAGATACAAATGGGCAGGGGACATGGGGGAATGAGGGAGCAAAAAGGGTAGTACCTAGCGGGGAAAAGCAAAGAGAGACACAAGGAATAACTTACATCTTAATTTGTCCATGATCTTCCCTCCACACAATGTGGCTAAAGCCATTTTGACAGCAAATACTGAAATTTTACCATGGCCTTCCCTGTTTAATGGTAATAGAAAAAACAAAACAAAACAAAACAAAAAACATGATGTAATTTGGAGCACTTCCAGCAACAAGGTTTGACATTTTCCATTCTGTGGAAATCACAGGATACATAGCTGCATGCCTTATGTGAGCACATTCATTTTATAAAAGGTTGTGAAAACAATTCAATGCACATATCTGAAAAACTGTCTATTCAATGTTTCCTTTTCTTAAGAGACATTAGAATATCTTAGCTTATTCTTTGTATATGTCACTTGCTCAAAATATGGGCTGATAGCCAGAGGAATATCTACTAGCTAACTATGGATTTAAATAACAGAACAAGCTTTTCACTTGGAGTTTCATAAAATGATTTTTGTACACAGTAATTCCAGAGTTTCTATAATTTACTTAAACAAAGCTTCAGAAACATCATTTTTTTTTTTTTTTTTTTTTTTTTTTTTTTGTCAGAGAATTTCTGAATTTGAGGTTAGGGTAACTATGGGGACTTTTTCATCACACATTTTTTTCAACCATCATTTCCTACCCACAAGCCAACTGTGCTTATGTGATATATTTACTTTTCAAAGAGAGCTGCTATTTTAAAGGGGCAAAAGTAAAAGCTCTGGCCGAGCATGGTGGCTTACGTCTGTAATCCTAGCACTTTGGGAGGCTGAGGTGGGCAGATCACCTGAGGTCAAGAGTTTGAGACCAGCTTGGCCAACATGGTGAAATCCTGTCTCTATCAAAAATACAAAAATTAGCCAGGTGTGATGGTGCACGTCTGTAATACCAGCTACTTAGGTGGCTGAGACACAAGAATCGCTTGAACCCAGGAGGTGGAGGTTGCAGTGAGCCAACATCATGCCACTGCACTCCAGCCTGGGTGACAGAAGGAGACTCTGTCTTAAAAAAAAAAGTAAAAGCTCTGTTTGAACACTTTCTTTCTACCCAAATGACATAAGTGCTGCCAAATCTTCATTGATTCAGGAAGTATAACAAATCTGTCCTTCACAAATGTGATACAAAGGGGATATGATAAAAAGTATAATGTTTCAGCTAAATGATTTTCCAGGTGGAATCAACTGTTTATTCTCAT
Source organism: Rhinopithecus bieti (assembly GCF_001698545.2). Lineage (NCBI taxonomy): Eukaryota > Metazoa > Chordata > Mammalia > Primates > Cercopithecidae > Rhinopithecus > Rhinopithecus bieti. The sequence continues at coordinate 5,073,685 of NW_016805896.1, forward strand.
ACTTTGGAATCAGAAACAATACCATATTAGTAATTCATTTATTTGATAGTTGCTAATCTTAAGAATGATCAAAAGAGTTATTTAAAATAATAATGTGTCTGAAAGGTAAGTAAAGTTTGTATTGGTAAAGCCTTATTTTAGTACATGGAAAAAATACATGAATAAGATTCATATACCTTATATATGAGAGGAATAAGATACAAATAATTGTGGTTTTGTTCCTTACTATGTTTCAGGGAGGGATCATGTGTTATTTATCATTATTGCTGTCATTCTTAGTGTAATACCTCAAGTACAACCAGCCAGAATGCAAAATTGACTGAACCCTATGCTAGTGACTCTTTCATATTTATTTCTAAGCCTGAGCACCAGATTTATGTAATCATTTATCGGAAGCCTTCATTTAGATACCTCATGCCAAACTAAGTGCGTTCAAAGGAGAACTCATTATCTTTACAGAGCTCTTTCATAATACTCAGACTAACCTTAGTACTAACCTGCTGTTCTTCCTGCAGTCCTTCTGCTGGTTATTAGAAACACTGCTGGTTATTAGAAACACCATGTACCTAGTTACCTGAAAATGAATCCTGAGTTGGGATCGCCTTTGATTTCTTGCTCTTTCTTAATTACTACCACCCCGAACAAATGTTTGAAGGACTCAGCTAGACCTGTTACCTGTATGTTGAATCAATTCCCTTCTTTTCATTCCCACTGTCACTGCTTCCATCAGCTCTCGCTTTAACACGGTCATAACCTCTGAAATGATCTCTCTGCTTGCACACTCTTATCACAAATTTGACCATATTATTTCATTGCTTAAAATCCCCTGGCCACCTTTTGCCCTCAGGATGAAGTTCTAACGTTTGCTCTTGGCACACCCAGCAGTCTCGTCTAGTCTCCTCTGCTACCATTTCTGTTGTTGTACTGCACACCATGGTCAAACTGTTCAATGCCTCCTGGCCCCTCCCCTTCCTAACATGGTCTGCCCACAACCCTCTCATCCATTTGTCAAGATGCCACTCAATATCATTATTCACCCTGCTCTGAAAACAGCTTTTCTCCTAGATGTCTAGGAAATCACTCTGCCCTTCACTTTTTACCTATTATGTGTCATCTGTCACATTGAATGACCTTGATGTGTTTTTTTACATGTCTGCAATGTGACTGGATTCTACATTGTGAGATCCTTCAGTGCAGAGATGATGTTTTCTGAATTGCTTGAATTCCTAGCGCCTAGCACTTGGTCTTACACAGAGTTAGTGATTAATACATTTCTTATATTACAGAATGATTAGTAATCATGATAAAAGTTACACCTAGAATTTTGAGTGTCCAACCACTCAGTGAGTTGTTTATTAATTTTAGTGCAGGTAGCTGTCATAGAAATGCAATGATTTTGTAAAAACCATCCTATTCAAAATTATTCCTGTCCTTCCATTACATGGATAACTGGAAGTATCAAACATCTGACTTCAGGAAGTAATTAGCTTCTTTCCTAAACTATAACATGGTTCAAATAATGAGAAAATCTACAAGGTATGGAAAATTAGCAATCACACAGCAATAATGTGGTCCTCAAAATGCAAAGAAATTGAGGAGTATTATATGTGAGGCTTCAAGAGCAATACAGTTCCTTTCAATGAACCCGAGAGAGAATAATTTATTTAAAAGGAGAGGATGGACCACAGATGATTTTGGAACAGAGAGTTCTCCAAAGGATGAAACAATGATAGCTCATAGGTGTACTCTTAGACCTTCGCTTTTAATGAAGAAGATCATGGGGAGATTGCCAGTCCTGTATTGTTCCTGGAAATGGAAGATTGATGATATTAGATCCAACAGTGGTTATATTAGAGCTATTCTGCCAAATTGACACAATAAATCTAGATAAATCACCAAGTGGAGGGCAGCTGAATGAGAGTCGTGCAGGAACTCAAGGGTGAAATTAGGCCACTGGAATCTATTGTTATGCAAGCTACTGTGCCAGATTGCAAATGTGACTCTGTCATGAAGAAGGATTCTGGGGGTATGCAGGGATTTAGGTCATGGTAAGCACACCAAGACTGGGTAAGTTCCTACTTTGCTTACCCCAGGCACTGGATAAATATTAATGGGGTTTGAGGAGTGAGTAGAGATGACTGACTCTACAACAGAGAATGGGAGCACTAGAGACTTAAATACAAATGGATCTTTTAAAAAAGAACATTTTTTGTAAATATAATAGGGTGAAGAGGAGGGTGTCCAATTTTGAAGAGAGGGCCTTTAAAAAATACCAACTTTTTTGGAAAAGTAAACAATCACATAAGCACAGTTGTATTGTGAGTAGGAAATAATGGTTGAAAAACATTTGTGATGAAAAAGTCCCTCTAGTTAGTTACCCTAATTTCAAATTCAGGAATTCTCTAACAAAAAAATTATGTTTCTGAAGATTTGTTTAAATAAATTATAGAGGCTGTGAGATTATTCTGCACGAAATTATTTTATGAAATCCAAAGTGAAAAGTGTCTTCTGTTGGCTACTTAGCCAACTACAGTTAGGTGGCATATATTCCTCTGGTTATCAGCCCATAGGACCAGGGCCCCTATTTCATTGTGAAAAAAGGCATTGGCATTAACATAGGAAGCAAGGATAGAGAAAAGCTGATACATCCCAAATGGAAAAATTTAAGAGCTATGCTCATCAGGAATTGTCATTAGTTGGGACCAGTTTGATTTACAAACAGCCAATAAAATCTGTTAAGTGTCTAGGAAGCAGAAAGACAAGTGCATGAGGATGGACAATGGGAAGCTCCTCAGAGTCCTGTGCAAACGAGCAGGAAAGCAGCATATTGCTCCAAAGTGACTATGTCTATGGCAATGCCTTTGCAGTAAGGTAGTAAAACTGCACCCATGGAACGCTGGCTGTCAGCCGCAACCCAGGAAGCCAACCCGCCTGTCTGTGCTGAGGTTGAAAAACATAGATTTTCCCTAAAACTTCAGGCCAAACAGCCTGGGAGTGGGGCAGCATCAGGAGGTGCACAGAAAAAGTCTATATACTTCTCTTGCTTTTATGAAAAGCCATGGCAGTATGCCTTCAACTTCATGTGCAATTCTGACTGCTATCTCAAGACATAAAAGAGCCAGATGTGTTTGAGACTGGATGCATCACAGGGCACAAGTCTGGATGAATCACAGACTTTTAGGGGCGGGGTCAGTCTTAGGAGTCTGTGATGTGGTTCAATCACAAGGCCACCTAAGTCTTTCTTTGTGAATTAAGGCTGCTAGTACAGTTAATTCTTTGGTAATATAAAAAGAACAGTAAAAGCTTAAAGAATTAATATTAGCATACCATTTTATTATTAAAATAGTAATTGGCCGGGCGTGATAGCTCACGCCTATTTGGGAGGCTGAGGTGGGCAGATCAAGAGGTCAGGGGATCAAGACCATCCTGGCCAACATGGTAAAACCCTGTCTCTACTAAAATACAAAAAATTAGCCGGGCGTGGTGGTGCACTCTTGTAATCCCAGCTATTTGGGAGGCTGAGGCAGGGGAATCGCTTAAACCCAGGAGGTAGAGATTGCAGTGAGCCAAGATCCCACCACTGCACTCCAGCCTGGCGACAGAACGAGACTCCATCTCAAAAAAAAAAAGTAATTTTATTTTTAAAATAAAATAATAATATTTTACTTATAATGTTTTCCATTTCAATGTAGAGAGGAAACACAGTGCATAATACACACTTTATTCATTTTCTCCATTATTGTCTTTCAGCATAGTGGAATCTGTTCTGTTTCTAAGCCAATTACCCTGGAAGTTTTGCCTATACAAACTTTACTTTCTTGTTCTAGATTTACATTCAAAAATTCTCAATAAAATTGTGTATTGGCATATAATTAACATGTAACAATGTATTTAAGAGAACCAAATTATCAAAAGCACAAACTGAAATGGCTTCATAAATCAATGTTTCTTTAAATCTTTTATCTTTTTTTACATTTTGTTTTCTCACTCTGAGACTTTTCAAGTTATTCTAGGGGACAACCAATTGAAAATGGGAAGAGGAAGGCACTTACTCTTTGGTTAAAATATGTATAGTGATTTGTAGAGTGTTTTATGTTAAAAATTTGGATTACTTGGAAATTTGACTTGTCATAATAAGACGTGAGAAACTGCTTTCGTCTGGCCTGGGTTTCCCATAATCTTATAAAGAGACAAACTGATTTCTTTCAACTAAGAATATATTATCTATATGGAAAAGTTGCAGGGAAGAGAATATTTGTTATTGACAGGAAGGAAAAACAACAAATAGATATCGATCGATAGGTGTGGATGCTATGTACAGAAGGTAAATTTTCTCCAAATTGCCAACAGAGTTTCCTGTTTGAAGTTACAAAATCCCATGAGAAATTCAAAGTTCTTTTAAGTAAAATTTGAATTCTGATTGATTCTTTCTTGAACAGGCAGAAGGAATTATTTCTCTATTTAAGAGTACTAAAATCAGAAGCTCTTCTTTTACCAACATATTTTACAAAAACATTTGGTAAGCATTTTTGACAAGCAGAGGCAGAGCACTCAAACTGCTCTTTCTCACACATTTTGGTGGTTTAATTAACGGAGAGAATTGCTTCCTCCCTCTGCTTCCACAACACGCCTCTACTATAACACATTTTTTATCTGAAAATTATTTTGCTCATATGGATCACTCATTTAGTCGCTCAATAAATATTGATTAGCATTGCCCTAGAGGTTGGGAATATACAGACAAAAAAGGTGTGGTCCCTACCCTTCATTTGCTCATAACATATTGGAGATAAAGGGTCAGAAACAGTTAATTTTAATACAACACATTTTTCAAAGGGTATCTCATCTCATTTCATCTTGTCTTACTTATTATTTATTCCCAGTCTGTCATAACACCTACCACATAGCAAGCTCTTTACATATGTCAGTTCAATTAATGAATGCACAAGTGAGAAGCAACTTTCTGATTTACCACTTAAAATTTATATTGAGAAATATAATATGTTTGAACATGATGATAATGATTGGCTTTATGGCTGTTTCTTTTAGATTGTGCAGTTATGTGATGCCTTGAATTTAGAAGTGATCACATGCATAATTAACTCTTGTTTTGGGGGTTAGTGAAGTTAACCTGTGAACAGACAGCATCTCTCTGGGCCACAATGTTAGTAAAACATCTGGGAAAAGAACTCCCATAGCCCCGGGCTAGGTGAGTTTGCTAGCGGTTTCTCCAGAACAGAAGGGCCAATACTGTTGGAATGCCCCCATATCCCTTGAAATTCCTCATCCCTCTTGAAATTCTACCTGCTACTCATTCAAAGTATGTCAGATAAATGATGAGTGACATCAGGATATTTAATGTATCTACAGCTGTGAAAGTTCTTTGGAAAGTGATTCCATTTTAGCAGCATGTAGAAATTTTGAACGAAGTATTTTTCACTAGAACAAGATTTTAGTTAGTACAGGAGAATGTTCTATGGACATCTTGAAATTTAAGACGTGCAAAGAAAAAAGTCACTAAGCCAAGTAAACACTGTTTTAAATATCTAGTCTTGGCTGTATAGATAATAAAAGAGAAGAACATTTGGTTTTTTATAACTCTTCTCTTTTTTTCTTCTTTGCTCTCACAAATCTACATAGTCTCAAACATGAACAATACTTTTTTTGGTACACAGAGAAATGGTTGTTACTTTGTAGTACATTTTGCATTAAATATCATAATCATTTTTAAAATTCAAAGGGCAGAAGGATTTTGGCAGAGTTCCAGGCATTTCATACCCATGCGTTCGAAATAGTTCTGTGATCTTTTTTGTAGCATTGGAAGGCTCAGCAGTGGGCATGGGTGTTCAAATGGCCCAGTAAGGTACAATATGGCAAACAGGGAGGAGAATACCAGGATTTTGTATTCTCTACGTAAGACTATTATATGATGGATTTGTAGTTCTGGGTAGCTGTCATAAAACTGATCCTAATGTTACAATGTAAAACATGTTAAGTCCAAATATTTCTTCCACATATACTCTTTCAAATGTGTCTAAATACCAGAAACTGGAAAGATTAGGAATGTGAGCATAAGAATAATACCCTGCAATTAGCACAACAAGTCTGGGAGAAAAAAATGTTAATTAATTTTCATTTAAAAAAATGAAACAGAAAGCATGAATAGAGCTGAGCTGAAAACAGTTCCTGAAACAAAATGAGTTTTCCCCCATTTACCTCATTTAGTATGATGCTGTATGACCTGCAAATTATTTAACCTCTATCTCCTCTACTAGAAACTCATGATAATATAATGCCAAGTCAGTAAGACAGTTGACACATAGTAAATACTGAGTACATCTTATTTATTAATACAATTATTATCATTATCATGGAAGACTATAGCTTGACCTCTGAAAATAGGAAAATCACTGTTCCTTTTAATATTTATTATGGTCATACTATGATTTTTGAGTGAGTATATATGATAATGTTATTTGCTAGAAACAAGGCTACAGTCACATAATCTACTTTATGAAGAGCTGTCTTAAGAAAGAAGATACTACTGAATTGAAATGAGATTGAGTCAAGACAACTTGCTTTTAGCGTTTCCTGGGGAAGCAGGGAGAAGGTGAGAGAAGTACATAGAATTCTTTTGTAAAAATAGGATCACCCACAATGGTAACCATGAACACTTGTTTTTTTTCTCTGTGGAGCAGAAGTAAAAATAGAGGGTCTGAATCTAGGTGACTGGGACTCGCTAGTCTTTGTAATATACTGGAGATCAAGGAAGACTTAATCTCAGAAAAAGAATTAAAAGAAAACTGGCCAGACATGGTGGCTCACACCTGTAAATCCCAGCACTTTGGGAGGCCGAGGCAGGTGGATCGCTTGAGCCCAGGAGTTCGAGACCAGCCTGGGCAATATGGTGAATCCCTGTCTCTACTGAAAACACAATTACTAGCCAGGTGTGGTAGTGCATGCTCGTAGTCCCAGCTACTTGGGAGGCTGAGGCACAAGAATTGCTCGAACCCGGGAGGCGAAGGCTGCAGTGAGCCGAGATTTTGCCACTGCACTCCAGCCTGGGTGGCAGAGTGAGACTCGGTCTCAAAAACAAACAAAACAAAACAAAACAAAAAAATCTTAGTTAAAATAAATTAGTATGACAAGAGCTAAGAAAGATCAACCTTGGATTTTCATTCATTGATTCATTCTTGTGTTGGCTGTGGTCTCAGGTGCTGTTCATTAGAAGAAGAATAAAATATGGTCCTTTCCTAAAGAAGTCTGTGGGAGGCAGTCATATAAACAGTCAGACATGCACTATAAGACAATAGAGAATCAGGTGCAAGGAGAGGCGGACCTGTGGAAAGGTGATCAACTTGGCCATGGCAGGCGAAGGGCTCCACAGAGCCTCAGAGTTTGTGACTGCACCTCTCAAAAAGGCTGCACATTATAGACTTTTAAGAATTCTTTTCATCTTCTAACTTTCTTTTGAGTTACTCTCTATTTCCTACAAAATAATAAGAACAATGTTAAAGTTCCTTTGAAGACTTCAAAGAGATTTCCCACTCCTCAACAGAATATGGACAAGAGGTGACAGAAGAAGCTGCTGCCAGTTTGCTGGGGGGATTCTGGAGGAGACAGAGGAGTAGAAGGCTCCTGGCAGCAAAGGGGAGGTGGGAGACCAGTTCCTGGGGTGATTGGAGGAAAGGGACAAGAGGAAGAGACTGGCTCAAACTCTGGCTGCTCCCTCACATATGTTCTTCCCTCTCAGCCCCTGGTCTTATTTCTGATATCTCCTTTCCCATCCTTCTCAGGCATACTCATCCATTCCCCTAGACACCTTAAAAAAATAACATCTGGCCGTGGAGAGATTTGCTTAGAACTTGGTTGGTAACTGCTCTCTGGGTGACCCCCTCCTAGGAATACAGCCATTTTTAAAAGGAATGTCACAAAGAACAAAAATCTTCTGACTCAAGGAACTGTGTCTTCAGGGACAGAATGGCAAGAATGAGCATAAAACACTGGGGTTCACTGCCCACCCCCAACATTGTACAAATCATCTACAGATGTAGTTATATCTTCTGAGAGGCTGACTTGCTGATGAGCAGAGAGAAACCTTGTAACCAGGAAACTGATTACAGTCTGCAGTGAGCATCCTGGTATGAAAATTGAGATCCAGGCCGGGCGCGGTGGCTCAAGCCTGTAATCCCAGCACTTTGGGAGGCTGAGAGGGGCGGATCACGAGGTCAGGAGATCGAGACCATCCTGGCTAACATGGTGAAACCCCATCTCTACTAAAAAAAAATACAAAAAACTAGCCGGGCGAGGTGGCGGGCACCTGTAGTCCCAGCTACTCGGGAGGCTGAGGCAGAAGAATGGCGTAAACCCAGGAGGCGGAGCTTGCAGTGAGCTGAGATCCGGCCACTGCACTCCAGCCCGGGAGACAGAGCGAGACTCTGTCTCAAAAAAA
>NW_016805896.1:5082335-5121980 GCF_001698545.2 Rhinopithecus bieti
TTTTTTTTTTTTTTTTTTTTTTTTTTTTGGTGAGAGAGGGAATGCTATACTTGGGGAGCTATGGCTGTGAGAAGGTAAATCTGATTCTCAGAAGTACATCCCAGTAAAGGAGGCATCAATCCTCATCTCAGGTTACCACTTTCTTCACAGAGTTCAACTCCCTGGGAGTCTAGAGACTCTTAAGGCACCACCCACTTCCCCCCAAAATGGCCAGGTTTCTTTGAATCCAAGTTCTTACTCTTCATGAGTTTAAATCACTATACTGCCTTTCCTTTTTATTTATTTATCTTTAGTATTATTTCTTCAGAGTCTAGGTTCTTAAGGCATTTCTAATTTTTATTTTGGATTTTTTCCCTGTTTATTTATATGTCAATTTAAAATATGGCAAATGGGAGAAAATCCCTTAAATGTCTCAGTGATTCTGTAATAGCAACAGCACATCTTTCTTTTACTAGTATCAGGATCATTCATGCCTGCCAAAATACAGACGGTTCCCTTAAACACTTGGACTCTGTCGTGGGACAGGTGGTAGGAAGTGGCATCAGATTTCCACGCTGGGTCATTTGGATAAATAGGAGTTCACTATTATAAGAAATAGAATTTGAACATTTATTTTATTCTTAGGTTTATCTTCTTATATTCACTTCTAAGTTACATATCCAGTTAGCTGTACTTCCTGATGGCTTACATCTCACATCCAAAATTCCATGCCATCAGATGGAAAATTTGAGTGTCAGTAGAACTGCCTATGCTCACTTGCTACGCTAAAGAGGCAAATGCAGAAGTGTCTGCAGAGTAGGATCTCTACATGGATATGTTTATAAATCTTTGCAGTGAAATTTGTCTATGTGGATGAGTTTATAAATCTACTACAATGAGATTATTGAAAGTATACATCAGGAGGCTTCCTATCTGTAAGAAGAATAGGCACCACATAAACATTACTTCTGAACTTTTTTTGTGAATTGTTCCTTACCTTGGGATAGATGTCAAACTTAGCTTTTCATCAGTCTTGAAATGATTCAGCTATATTTTCAGCAGCTATTTAGAGACCATTCGTAGATCTGTATTTAGAAGTGATCTAGCCAGTATTTCTGACCAAAAGTGAAAAATCTAACTATATTAGTGTGACTCCTATATATTTCACAAAATACCCCCTTCCTTATTGTTAGTCTGGTTTCTAGCCTATATTTGTGGAGTGGGTGCAAATGATTCTTTGGCTTTGATTCTTTATGAGTTCTCTAGCAATACTCCAGGATTTAGTGAGATATTATATTTCTCTTTTTGCAGTTTCCATTGTTACATTTCTAACAAATAAGTCCCCTGACATCTTTAGGGGCAAATCTGAAAGCTGTCACACTCTTGTCACAGGGCCAGGTTAGAAATGCCATTATAGAAATGCCATGGCCAGGTTCCATTCTGCTGCTTCTGCTGCCTGTCATGTGGAACCACAGTCCTCTTTACCTGCCCCACCATCCAGTTACCATAGTGATTAAGCCAGAGCAGTACATCTCTTTCTGAAGTGTGCACAGCCAAAGCAAAGAATCTACCAACCTGGAATGCTAGTTGTAAAACTGCTGATTTTAACCGAGGAATTTCTCAAAATATAAACATCACGAACACAATAATGCACACTGGAAAAACTGAGCAGGAACGATTCTGTTAACACTCTAAGTTGCAAAGTGACAGCTGGTAGCCTTTGTGAATTGCAAAATAACATGAGCCTGGCTGGAACATCTCCACTGCGGGGATAAATACTTCCAAGCATTGGCCAGAAAATGAGACTAAGTAACACCTTCTGAGAATCTTAAAATGCGATTGCTGAAAGGTGACGTTAGCAATTTTCCTTTTTAATATTCAAAACAAGCAGTGGAAGTGGACGAGGTGGTACTAAGTCCAGGTTGGAGGCTACTGGCAAAAAGCCCTCTTGAAATTGTAGGCTGAGAACGTAATTCAGGGTAATCCACATATACCTTGGCAAAGAAACTTTTGTTGAACACCTAAGTCCCCACTCGGCCACTAACATGCTGCGAGACACCAAACAAGTGACAATTTCTTTGTGCTTCAATTCCTTCATCTGTAAAATGAGATATTTGGACGAACAGTCTTTAAGATCTCAGGCAGGGCCGGGCGCGGTGGCTCAAGCCTGTAATCCCAGCACTTTGGGAGGCCGAGACGGGCGGATCACGGGGTCAGGAGATCGAGACCATCCTGGCTAACACGGTGAAACCCCGTCTCTACTAAAAAAAATACAGAAAACTAGCCGGGCGAGGTGGCGGGCACCTGTAGTCCCAGCTACTCGGGAGGCTGAGGCAGGAGAATGGCGTAAACCCGGGAGGCGGAGCCTGCAGTGAGCTGAGCTCCGGCCACTGCACTCCAGCCTGGGCGACAGAGCGAAACTCCGTCTCAAAAAAAAAAAAAAAAAAAGATCTCAGGCAGCCCTGAAATTCTCTGATTCTAAAAGGTCAAATTACACAAAAATGAAGCTGAGCTTCAGTTGTGGTCTGTGGACAGCATCCCATTATTTTATGATTGAAACACTTAAATTGACCAGTTCATTTAACGCAAGTCGTAGTTACTTTGACTGGGATAGTTAAGAAACCTTTTTCAATTTCTTTCTTGTTTGCTGTAGGGCCTTGTTAGGACACCTCAGAAACACTGTCTGAAACAATTTGCAAAGAAGAGAGTTAAAAACATCCTCCCACTTCACGCTTCATTAAATCGCTCCACAGGCAATCCTCTCCAGCATCCACAGCTTCCAGGAAGCATGGGATGAGTTAACTAAAGGTCAGTACATAAAATACAACTGTCCTCAAGTTCCTCTGGCACCATTTTACTGTCTAGTCTTTTTCACAGCATTTAAAATTTATATTCAACACACGGAGGCTTTACTGACATAAGCATCCACTGTAAGAAAAAAGAGAGTTAAAAAAAAGAGAGAGATAGAAAATTATTTGGGAAAAAGACCAAGTAAGAGAGGAAGTGGAAGCCAAACATGGAGAGAGGAACAGACATTCAGAGGGTGCTTACGGATCAAACGCTGCAAGCAGGAAGTTAAGGAGGAGGCTGATGGACTGCTCCACATGGATTTGGTGAGTAGTTGGCATCCGTTTGTTGAGCTGGTAAAAAATGGTGGAGAGCACAGCCTCTAAGCGGGACACATTGAGTTCAATGTTTGGGTCCAGGTTGTTCAGAGCATTTTCCCGCAATGCTTCTATGACATTCCATATGTCCACCAGGTGCACTACAATTAAAGCAGAGTTAACACATCAGCCCAAAGTAATGGAAGGCAAATACATTAGTTTACTTGTCCCTCTGTCCTGTTTTTTTCTAGATATCTCACCTGTGTGCAGCTGTTGTAGGGGGTCAACATAAGTAAATGAACATAGGCTGTGCATTATCTCTAAGACTTGATGTGCATTATATAATAGCAAGCAAATGATTTACTGACCACCACAATAGATAGTTATTTCCAATCTTCACAGTCACCCTTGAAATACAGCTGTTATCCCTATGTTACAAGTAAGAGAACTGAGGATCTGGAAACTGAACTGACAAATGCAAAGGCAGAATTGGAGTCAATGGCAAAACTGGCATTCAGATCCAAGTCTATCGGTTTAAAAGTTATTTCTCCATTGCACACCCTGCCCCCTCACAAAGAAAAGACCAACACTTAAATTCTAGTGTTTGAAAGGATGTCCAAATTACATTTGAGTATTTAAAATGTTTTCATTTATTTATGTGTTTTTTAGTAGTATGCTTTTGGAAATAAGAAAAGAAAAGAAAGTTAAGGTAGGCAGGAAGACAAGGTAAAAAGGAAAATTATGTACACCCTGCAGCAGCAGCAGAACTAAGTCACAGATCACTGAACTAGGCTAGTCAAGAACAAGAAGTTTCTTGGCTACATTATTACCAACTGATTTAAGTCACGGTTACTTTCACTAGGGTAGTCCAGAAAACGATTTCTATTTTCTTCCCTATTTGACCTGAGGTCTTGTTATGAGATCACAGAAACTATGACCACGACCAAGATAAAGAACATGTCCTCACCCTCAAAAGTTTTCTCATGCTCCTCTGTAATCTATCCTCATTCCCTGTTCCAGGCAACCACTGATTTGCTTTCTGTTGCAAATTTCAATTCTTAATAACTGTCATTATGTAGTAAACACTCTTTTTTGGGGGCTGGATTTTTTTACTTAGTGTTAACTATTTTGAAATTCATACATGTATTGCTGTATGAATACATGTATTGCTGAAAGTATCAATAGTTTCCTCTTTTTATTGCTGAGTAGTATTCCGTTACATGGATATATCAAAATTTGGTTATCAACTCACTTGTTGATGAACATTTGGGTCATTTTCAGTTTTGTTTATGAATAAAGTTGCTATGAACAATCATGTGCAAGTCTTTGTATAGATACATGGCTTCCATTTCTCTTAGATAATGGGGGATTTAAAATATTAAAATCATTAAAATTTAAGTAAATACTTAGAAATGAAAAGTCTGGGTTTCATGGTAGGTGTATGTTTAATTTTAAAGAGAGTTCGAAGGTATTTTCCAAAAGTAGTTGAACCATCTTACATTCCCATCAGCAGTATACAAGAGTTCCAGTTTATCCACATTTTCACCCTTAAAGGTTGACTTTTCATTACGCTTTTGCATTTGCAAATAAATATTTTGTTTATTCTCAATGAAATGTAACAATTAGTTTCCATTCTTGAGAAATATGGACTGTATATATACTTTTTCACTAACAGCTCCCTATTTTCTGTCTTCTACCTCATTGCTCACTCCTGGCTCTACACCTAATAAGCAAAACTAGCATCAGCTTCTACTATGAATTGAACTATGTGACTGTTTTCTTGGCTTTTCTCTTTATGTTTGCTTTTCAGAACAGATCTATGGTTTCTGACTTTTGGTATAAGAGAAGCTTATCACCAATTTCTTCCATTATAATAACACATGGGCCAACTAGCCAACAGTCTTTTGAAGTCAGATCCTTTTCCCAGGCTAAGTTTAATTGCAGGATCTCTAATCACAGGACCCTAAGAGAGACAGCAATCTGTGCAGACATTCTGATTTTAAAATAGGCATGATGAAAAAAAACCCTGAAGTGTGGCTCTCATAACTAACTTTGTGTGCATATTGAGATCTAAGAGATGAGTGGATTATGCAAATACCTGAACTAAAAGCAAAAAAAAAAACAAAAAAAACAAAAACAGGTTACATAGAACCGTTACTGTGTCCTTTACTTGTATTTCTGCTGTTACTTTTAACAATTACTCAAAATAATGTTTTATGTTATGAAGGGAAGATACCTGCGCTCAAGGAACACTGGACTTGGAGTCCAAAGACCTAGGTTGCAAATCTGGCTCTTCTATGACAAGTGCATGACCTCTTAGCCTCTAAGACTTAGAGTCTCACTTCCTTTATCTATAAAATGGGGCTGGCATTCCTAAAAGGGAAAATGCATAGAGTAAAAGTGGTAGTTCCTGGTACCTAGCAGACAATGTATTATAGATGAACAAGTGAATAATGTGAGTCATGTCAAAAGAAAAATATATTGCAATATATCTCTGATTTGGAACAGATAAGTACAAATCACATACCAACTAAAATACTTAAATATTTATTAGTTTTGGAAAAATTCAGATTTAAGTGAGTTCAAATTTGCAACCTTCTCTGTGTATCAAGAATTAATCAACAAGGAAATTATTTGTATTTCTTGGTGTTATTTATCCAACTCTTCAATCTAGCAAGCAAAACACTCCCAGGGAAATGGCATTCATAAACAAAATTAATTAATTAATTAATTAATTAAAATTCTAGTGGGAAAGAGCTGGGATTCCTCTAATTACTCCCTATAGATTTGATCTGTGAATTTTCTGAATCCAGTCATCAGGATGTGTCTGGGTGCAGGATGCAAAGACAGCAGTGCTGATGACATCCAGCCTGTCGTCCTGCTTGGTCCCTGTGACCCATTCTCACCCAGTTCCTGGTTGTGGATCATGTGGAACAGGCATCTGGGGAGAGGAGCATGGACTGGGAACTTGAGCATGGGAGGGAGATGCGTAGATGTTAAGAAAGCTAAATGGCTATTGGCAGAGGGTGGGAATCTGGATGCTTGTTTCTCTCGATGAGCCATTGTAAGGAACAGGAAACCCTTTTAGAATTCCCAGGTGTGGAATTATCCAGGCCCATGGGAGTGACCACAGGAGTGGCCTACATAAAGTTTCCCACATATGCATGCCCACATAAGGGTTCTTTAGGTACTTCAGCCTCAGCGTGAGCAGCCTGTACTCATCTCTCCCCTTGCCGGCCCTGGGATTCCCTTCCTTGGTGAATGCCACCATCCTCCCGCTCCCTATTCTCCCTCCAGGAGATTTAATTTCTGGCTTCTATCAATGACCAAGTCCTATGGACTGTATATCTCCTAAACATCACTGTAATCCTGCCATTTCCATGAGCCTTTATTGCCACCACCCAATTTCATTACCCAATGCTATCATGCTTACTGGTTGGCTGAGTCAGTTCTTTCTTCATTCTTTCTGTACTCCCTTTCTACTCACTGCAGCCAGAGTGTAATTTCTAAACTGTAATTTGACATGTCACTTGTATGCTGCTTAAAATCGTATGCTGCTTGGAGAATGGCGAGAACTCGGGAGGTGGAGCTTGCAGTGAGCCAAGATTGTGCCACTGCACTCCAGCCTGGGTGACAGAGCGAGACTCTATCACAAAAAAAAAAATTGTATGCTGCTTAAAGTCCTTTAATGACTTCCCATTAATTTGAAATCTAAACAAGGATTGCAGTTTTTTTTTATTTCTTTTCTTTTTTCATCTAGCCCCTGTGTATTGTCATCTACATCTCATCTGCTCTACCTTGGTGTCAACATCACTTCCTCAAGGATATCTTTCTGGGCTGGATCAGAAACCTGTCTCCAGGTTTTATACCCTTCACATGCACCACCTTAGAGCTCTGTCCTTCCCCATCACAGCATGTAGTGGGCACTCTTGTGTGGACCAACAGGTTGTCTGTTTCCCGTTCTGTGTTGCATGTGGCACAGGACGAGACTGTGTCTATTGTGATAACTGTAGACACCCCTAGTGCCCCTCACACTGCCTTACACATCCTTACACATAGGAACTTGGTAAATGTCTTTTGACTAAATGACAGAATGACAAAGAAATGACTCAGCAGTGAAACAGGGTTTTCTAAGGATGCATTTGCTTTCTAAAAAGCAATAAGGCATAGTCATGAAGAATCATAGAGACACTGGTTTGAATCCTAGGTATCCCGTCAGTCTAATTACTTTACTTCTCTGAATCTTCATGTTAGAAAAGTGGAGCTGAAAATAGCATCTACTTTCAGATGATTACTATGAGAACTGAATAAAATAATGCCTGTAAAAACTTGGAATAGGGCATGTCATGTAGGAGATAATAACTGTTTATTGTTATGAACAAATACTAGAAATCATATGAAAGTTATTAAACATAAGTATGCTGCATTTACGTGCTTACATATTCAAGGTCCTAATATAAGGAAACGTAAAAGAAAAATATTTCATTAATAATAATTCTGGCTAACTGTGAGAATAGATAATTAGAAAATGATTTAAGTAAAACTAGTTTTCATTATTATGTGCAAACACTATGGTAGATCGTGAGGACTCAATACAAACAATACAGATGTGGTTCCTGCCTATGGGAGCTAACAGTCTGGGGGGAAATACAGACATGACTCACATAATCACACAAACAGATGATCAGAAATGGTGACATACTGTGACATATAGTATGCTAGGTATAAAATGGGATTATGATATGGTCATGATGGGGCCAGGAGAACAAGATCAGGTTGCAGGAGCACCATAACTGTGATAAGGATGTGGCTTTTTATGCGGAGTATGAAGACATGGGTTTTAAGTAGGACAGCGACATGATAAGGAATGCAGCTTAAAAATGTCATTTCTGACTTTAAGGTAAGAAAGGAGTGGAGACGGAGAGGCATACAGTGGGAAGTAGTTGGAGCTTATTGTTTTAGTTCCAATAAGGGATGGCAGTATTTTTGTATACAAGGTGGTACTATGCAGAAAATGCTGTAGTCATGCACACTGTACCCATATTTTCCAGCAGTGGCATAGTGGAAAGAATTCAGATATTGCAGCCACAAAGATTAAGGTTTCATTCCTGGCTCCAGAAATAACTGCAAAACTGGGCAAATTTTATTAATAAAAATAAAATGTAATAATATTTTGTTTATACATTGTATTATTCCTTTTTTATAAATGAGGAAACGAATGCCATCCAGAGGCAGTTATAGTGAGATTAAAAGAGAACATGTATTCACATAATAGGTGCTCAAGAAATGAGCTATTTGTGTTAAAATAACTAAATACACTCTGATCTAAAGCCATACTATTCTATTATTAATTTATAAGATCTGTGAGTCCAAAACTAAATTTTAGCCAAGTATCCCAATTTCAATAAGTTAATCAACCCATAATCTTGATGACGTATTATGTGGGTGAAGTAAAAGAATCACAAAGTGCATTGCAGCCACAAAAGCAGACACTTAATTCAGTTTAGTTGTCATAAATTTTGAGTTAGCGGAGTTTAAGTTGATTTTACCATATCGGGTCATTAGAAACCTGGTGAGGAGGCTATCTTTCATAAAGGTTTCATGGAAACTTTATTTCATTGGCGACTACCTTGGGAGGTGTAATCACAGTGCAGAAGGTGCAGGAACCGGGGCAGTGGCTGAGTTCCCCTACTGACTGTCCCTATGACCTTGGGTAAGTCATTTAACTTCCTTAGGTTTCAGTTTCCTCACCTGTAAAATGAGGACAATACTATTTTCTCCACTACATGGTTGTTTTGGGGGATCAAATGAGATACTTCACATAAAGCACTTCACATAGTGCTTATAATAAGCATCGTATAATAAGCATTCAGTATACATTAGTTATAGAGAAATTTAAGTATCATAGTCCTTTTGTTTATTTAAATAGGGACACTGAGAAATGCTAAATTGAGATTCATTAGGAAGTTATTAAGAAGTCTGTTTTAAAAGTCTGACAGTTATATAAATATGTTGCTTACTGTCGTGCTCCTGAAATCATTTGATATTTAGGTTGTGCAATAATGATTATGAACCACTAGATGGCACTGTTCATATTTTACTAAATAGCTATCAAACGTCAGTCGTCCGTAATGGAGCACCTGTTACTAGGCACAGGAAATAGGAGGAATTCCCTCATCTATACAATTGCGTATATTTTATATTAATATATAGGAAAGGCAACATTTTACATAATGAAATTCCTTAGTTAACAATAACCACATTGAGAACAGACAAAATGCATTCTCAATCTAATATTTAGTTCTTTATGGAATCTTAAAAGTAACGACATTAGTGTTGATTTCAGGCAGTAATTATTAAGACCTAAGAGTTTGTCTTTATATACATAAATGGAAACAGACAAAGCTTCAATGGTTTTCTATAAATCCAGGCAATCTCAGGTAGAAAAGGGCAAGGTTTGGGTATTTAGGGGGAGAGTTGCAGATGGGTAAAGGAGAGTTTGTCCATCTCAAGAGATATTTTTAATGTGTTTTCTGACATCTTGTGCCATTTTAAGGAGAGATGAAGTCCTTCATTCACAGAGATGACTTAAATCCAAGCGTCCCTGGGAAAAGTGCTAAAATGACAAACCTAGTTATACCTAGACAGAGATGGCTGATGTCGTAAATTTTATTAGAAATAGTAGAATCATAAAAGTTGGATAAAATATGGGGAAGAAAATATCAAAAGACAACTTCAAGATTTAGTCTATTTTATGATTTAGTCCAGGGCCAGCCTTTCTTGAACCCCTGAGGCTGGGTCCAAGTCTCTGAATCTAAGCATGATATTCTTTTTCTAAAGCATTTGGTGATCTCAAAATTCTCAAACCCAGACTCTACCACCTTCTGATTCCAAAATATAAGAGAGTGGAAAAGGGTTTTGACAACACTCTGGGTGATTCTGACAACCACTGATTATAAACTTTTAGAAGGTTTTCAAAGAGCTTGCAGCTGAGAGAAAGGTCAGTAGACAATTATCTTATAGTGACTTAGCTTTAGTCATTATGGAATAGTGATTCTCAACTGTGGCTGCAGAATGGAATCACCTACAAGGTTGTAAAATGGATTCCTGGTGATACCGCTGGTCCAACATCACATTTGTGGTAACAAAGCACAGGCTATTTAGAAATGCTGCATGTTAGGCTCCCACACAGACCTAGAGAATCATAATCGGCATTTTAGCAACATATCTAGGCAGTTTGTGTTCACATTTAAGTACAAGAAGCACTTCTTGAAGTCAGTAGTTCTCAGTCCTTTGGCATCAAGACAGCCTGATATGTCTTCACAGGTTGTGAGGTGTATTGCAAGAAGCTGATTACCATCAATTAATTTATGCAGTTTAAGGGTGATTTGTATAATTATGTATATACATATTATTTTAGAGGGGTTTGAGGCTTACATCCATAAGAAGGTCACTCATTGCATTATGATATGCTTTAGTTAGGAGAAAAGGAAATTGTAGTTATGCTGGAAATTGGATATAATCTGTTGATCTGTTATTGGGAATACATATATCCTCTTGCGTGTAGACACTGTTGTGTTTGTGCGTGTGTGTGTGTGTGTGTGCATCCATGCACACGCTCCCTCAGTCTCTACCCTGCCTTCAGTGCTTAAAGTGAGGGCGACTGGTGTCTGAGGTTTCTGTTATGACTTGTTTTCCCCTCTTTGAGATATGCAGGTATATGCAGGAATCCCCATAGCAACAAGGATAAATTGTTTCTCCTGAAAATGCATCCAGTTCTCCCCTTCCTAGATATAAATTTCCTGACCTTCAGTGCAATATTCCCAGCATGAATTTTCCATTGCAACTACACTCTTCAGAGTACAATAACAAAGTTGAGGTAATATTTCTGATTAGTTTACACAGCGGGTTTGAAGTGCCAATTTGTGTTCTTTCATATAGCAGATTCTTAAAATACGTTTGCTAACTTGTAGAAAAGTTAATTATGGAGATTCATTCTTTTAGCTATCCAACAAAGTTCCGACGTCCTTAGAACGAACAGATGAACACACATATAAGCATTGTCTTGTTCCTACGACAACTCTCAAATGCAAAGTTTCATTCAGTATTCTAAGCACCAAGTAGACTTTAAGTAAAAATGCTTTTAAGGAGCTCACATGTGGGCCAGGCTTCACAGAACTGGGGTGTGAGGAGGTGGGGAGAGGAACTCAGCCCCTTGAGAATGTCAGGAGTGACACTAGGTTCCTCAGACTCATTACCCTAAGCTGCTCACTGGTGCATTTTATAGCCTTCCATCTTAGTCTTACAACTTCTCTCATACAATAAGTATTTATTCAGTCCTTATTGTGTTGCAGTGCTGTTCTGGCTTCTAGAATTGGAGTGTACAAGGCAGGCAGGACCCTGATCACACAGAACTTATATGTGTGTTGGAGAGGGAGGAGATAGAGATATTAAAGTGCATTGAGCATGGAATAATAATCTATTTTCTCTCCTTTTAGATTTCAAAATGTTCAATTGGCCTATAAAAATTGTACATATTCAAAGGTATACAATGGGATTTGATATTTATATATACATATTATTTATTTTCTCTTATAGAGAAACATGAACTGAGAGATAGACTGGGATTCATGTGGTTCTTCATTTGTACAATGGGAATAATAACATCCTTTCTGATAGTGTTCTGAGGAACAATGAATATGTACATGGGAAAACAGTAAAATATAAAGTACTATATAAATTTTAGGCATTATTCATTTTTGAGAGCAAACAGAGAGGCATTAAAATTTACTGTCATATTCAGATAGAATTATAAACATTTTCCACTCACAAAAATTATTTCAATTCTTTGCCTCACTCTGTCAGTTATAAAGATATTTGTCCCTTAATATGAACTGTCTTCTATAACTTGAAGTTTGTTTTCCCTTTAACGGATGAAATGATGTTATAAATCCATGAGAGACTATATCACAGTGATTACTAGTTCAGTACAATTTCAAATTAAATATTTCAGGGGCCGGGAGCGATGGCTCACGCCTGTAATCCCAGCACTTTGGGAGGCCAAGGAGGGTGGATCACGAGGTCAGGAGATCAAGACCATTCTGGCTAACACGGTGAAACTTCGTCTCTACTAAAAATACAAAAATTAGCCGGTGTGGTGGCGGGCGCCTATAGTCCCAGCTACTCGGGAGGCTTAGGCAGGAGAATGGTGTGAACCTGGGAGGCAGAGCTTGCAGTGAGTCTAGATCACGCCACTGCACCGGAGCCTGGGCAACAGAGCAAGATTCCGTCTCAAAAAAAAAGAAAAAAAAAAAGAATATTTCAGTGTATCACTAGTTGCCATGCATCAATCACACATGCAGGCTGTAACATATGGAGAAAGACTGCCATATGCATTTACACACAGAGCTGGGAAATGGAACAAGCAGCTAGATTTCATAATAGTTTCAAAGAAATTAAATCCAACCAGCATTTTTAAGGCTCTACAATGCATTGTGATTGATGTTATTGATGATTTAACAAAATATGAGAGCCTGACTATAAAAAACATTGTAAGTCTCATGGGGAGAGACATACTCAGATGACCTAACTGAAGATCACCACAAGACACTCTGTTATCCAAAGCCCACATCCATAGTGCAGATTAAAAAGAAAAGTGCTACAGGAGCTCAAAATACAGGAATGCTACTGTGGGCTGGAAACTATGTAAAGATTTGCGAGAGGAGGTAAGGCTCAAGTTGACTCCTAAAACACAGCAGAAAGTGCATAGATGGAGATAAGGAGGAAAGGATACTCCAAGAAGAAGTGGATTCAGTGAACAATGGCACAGAGCAAGGAACGATGATGGTGAATTTAGATTTTCTATTGACTTGATAGAGCCAGAGAAATTTGTGTTGGGGCTTAGAGGAAAGCAGGGTCTATAACTATTCGTTTCTGTTGCCCAGTATATAACGCTCTTAATTTTTCAATGAGTGAATATCTTTGTTTTTATATTTTATTAAAGATTTGAATCTCATAAAGTTAAATGTTTAATTTCATCTTCAGACTACTATCTGAGCTAATTCAGAGCCCCATCTGAAGCTAAGAAGTATGGTGGTGGAAACCAGGGCTGTGCTTTAGAGCCAAGAGTGGGTCTCAAACTATCGAGTCTGATTCCATAGGTCTTGAGTGTGGCCAGGGCATCTCTAGGTATAATCAGCTCCTTAGGTGATTTTGTTAGACAATAAAGTTGGAGAACCACTGCTACGGAGCACAACTTAAAGAGTGGAGTTAGACAAGAGACAGGAAGAACAGAAAACTGATGCTCCTTTGATTCAGAGGAATTTCCTGGGAGCATTGTGGCCAAGAAAGCCAGGTGCAAATTACCTAGTTGTTAAGAGTTCTAAAATAAATAATTTATTTTTATGCCCTTATTCAGGCCTCTTATCACGAGAAAATAGTATTTAAAAATCTTTTGGGGAAGAAGGACTCAGTTAAATGGTATGCTTTGCCAGGGTCAAGAGATATATTTTGATGTGATTACACTGAAGCTATTAGCCATCACCCACATTAACCAAACACTGAAATGAGAAAGAAAATGTTACTAAAGGCAGAGTCTTCAGATTTGTTTTCCATTAGTGAGCATGAGCTATACCTTTATAAAATGTGAACCCAAACAACAGCTGAGTAGCTCACCAAGCGTTTTTATGCTTCCAAACTCAATGTCTTTCTGGCTCTGAAAGCATGCTTTTATCTCCAAGGCAGTTCTCTTTGCTAAGGATCCTTAGAGAGAAGCATCATATCTTACAGAGATAACATTTTAGTTTCACTTTAATTTCCTGGTTAAGGTGATGTAATAAACCTTTATGAAAAGGTCTACAACATATTTTTGGTGTAAAATCAAATTGAATATCATGCCAATCTTCACAGGCCCTGGTAGTACATCCATTGCCTATTCGGAAAAGGCATTCAGTATTCCTTAAATTGTGTCTGTAGACCAGTATCATTATTCAAAATGAGGTATAAAAATTGTTGACTCAATAACTGTCATACTACAAATTAAATCTAAAAACATTCAATTGAACAAGCATTTATTAAGCCCATTATTTTCAAAGTATTATACCAAGGATTATAAAAATAATAAGAGAAGGTAAATGAAAAGACAGATCTGAATGATAACTAATTTCTTATTGCCAGTGTTTAACTTTATTCAGAATATTAATCACTTTAGAAGTAAGAAAATCTTGTATCTTATTTCTCCTGGGGATAGTCATTTTATAAAGGGCTTTTAGACCTCACATCTTTAATGTGATCTTACCATTCCCTACATTCCAGTGCCCTAATCCAGCTTGTAAAAGCCTTCTACTTAGAAGCAAGCCTCCTACTCACCTCCACTTTCTGTCTCTTTCTATCTATCCTAAGAAATATTATAAGGTTCTGCTCTGGTCATGTCATTCTCCATTGCCTACTGAGTAAAACCCAACAGGGTAAGCATGAAAATCAGTGTTTGGACCTCAGTTTACTAGTCTGTAGTCCCATCTTCCACTATTCTCCAGCTTCTTGCAACAGTCCTATGCTCTAGCCACACTGGATTTCTTAAATTCCAGAACATTCCCTTGGCTTTCTTGTATGTGCCTTTACTCAGCCTGCTCCCTCCACCAGGTGTTCCCTACAATCACCATCCCTCAAGGTAGTACACACATGCCATGTCCCTGAGGATGCTCATTCTGATACCCTCAGGTAGGATTACTTTCTCCCTTTTGTTGCTCCCAGGGCCCTTCACATATCTATTGGACCATTTATGACACTACACATTTTCCATAGTTGTTAATAGACAAGTTTTTTCCTGAATTTTTTATATCATTCCATAATTGGAATAATAAATTCCAATTCATATAAAATCATGAGCTAAATATAAAATTTTATGCTTAGGGTCATGTATGTTTTGAAACATAGGTCCACGGCTTTCATCAGTTTCTCCAAAAGATATGTGGGGTAAACTTAAAACCACAGTACTACATGCTAGCATCTTGAGGACATGGGCTATGTCTTGTTCATCTTTGCATTCCTCTCAACTCTTTGCATAATACCTTGTTCAAACTGGGTTCTCAATAATGCTTAGTGAATGGAATAGAGTAGGGCACCTACTGGATGCCCGGCATTATACATAATTCTTAGAAGCTTTCCCTTTACCTCAGTGTTCTAAGAAAGCTCC
The DNA here is from genome assembly GCF_001698545.2 of Rhinopithecus bieti. Taxonomy (NCBI): domain Eukaryota; kingdom Metazoa; phylum Chordata; class Mammalia; order Primates; family Cercopithecidae; genus Rhinopithecus; species Rhinopithecus bieti. The sequence continues at coordinate 5,097,612 of NW_016805896.1, forward strand.
ACAAGGCTTTACTGGACATAGTTTTCCACAGAACCTTTCTTATTTCTTATGTAGTAACTTGAGCTGTGGCCAGAATCCTAGAAGCCAGAGGCCACATTCTGAGAGAGCATCAATAGGGCTAGCAGCCATGAGGAATTGTCTCCTACTTGTCCTTTAGAACTTTTGAACTCACTGACCCTGAATTACGTGCCCACCTGGCCAACATAAACTCAAATAGACAAAGTACACCTGGCCATTGAAAAAAGTGAGTAAGCAGCAACTGTATTACTTTTTCTGCATTCATTCTGTACATATATCTATATCTATACAATTCTCTGTACAATGAGAATAAATACAAATAAATAACAGAAAATCTATTTTATTAATTAATTAATTCATTCATTCAGAAAATAGCTGTGGCCCAGCTCCCTAGTGCACAGAAAATTGCTTGGGAAATAGGACTAGAATTTGGGATGAAGAGATCTCTAGGTGGTTAATCAGCAGTACGGGTCATTAGTTATCTTGAGTGAGGTCATCCATAAATCAATATAGTATAAAGAATATGACGAGTGTATCTTTTGTTAAAAAAAACTTGAAAAGCCAATGGGATAAGTTTTAGTGATCTATTGCACAGCATGGTGACTAAAGTTAATAATGTATATTTCAAAATTGCTAAAAGATTAGATTTTAAATGCTCTAATCACAAAGAAATGATAAGTATGTAAGGTAGATGTATATGTCAATTAGCCTGTTTTAATAATTACACATGTCTACCTTATCATAACATCATATTGTACTCCATACATATTAATGTATACTACTCTTTTCAATTAAAACAAATTTTTTTAAAAGCCAACGAAAAATAGTGATGAAGAACCTTGAATAATGAAAATCAAGTGGGTGATATTTCAGATTCCTCTTGTGTACCTTTCGAAATCCTCTTGGCCCTGCCTCTTTCTCCTGCCCCTGCACATGTAACTGGTACCACATAGATTTCAACCAGGTTGATGCAGCTGCAACCGGACAAAGGCTGGCCTCAGGCCCTTTCTGCATACCTCTGATGTCTCAGTACAAACACCTGGAACCTAGCTACCACTCACACATATGCAACCTAGAAGCATGAGGACATTAACTCCTGTAGGTAACCATTGACCAATGCAGGACAGAGCAGCGAGATTAGAACTCCCTCCCTCCTTTTGTCTCCTGAATGGGCAGTTCTGGAGTGCACTGGACAAGGTTTCTTGGAAATTCCTGCACTGTCTATCAGCTTTCCTCCCTTCCTAGTTTCAGTTTGTTCTGTGTTCACTATCCCAGTGAGCTACTTCCATGCAAGCTTTGTCCGGAGGTCCGCTTCCTGGGGAAACAGACTAAACACTGGTCCTAATAAAGTCTCTTGTCTATTCCTGGTTGAATCCTCCCAGAACAATAAATGAGAAGAAAATGATGATTATGACCATGTTTGAAGCAGATTCTGATTCTTGTTTAGTTATATAAATTTTCTCAGTTTGTTTTCACAGCAATATAATATCACTGTTTTATTTAGCACTGTTTAAATTGAAAGATAAAATGCATCATATTTGATTATATCAAAAGGTTGATTATTTTCTGAGAAAGTAAGCTGCTTAGGAATGGTGCCATTACTATCAGTTTTACAGCAGGTTTGCTGGTCCACATACTTTTCTCAATGTTCCAGTGTTTTTCGGTGACAAGGCTTGACAGATATTGTAGGACACCAACTGTCTACTATAACACTTGGATAATATTGGGAAGTTAGAAGGCTCTGTAATTACATGATTTTATCTGGTATTTACCCAAGGGAAGCCACTTAATATCTCTTGTACTATGCTCTTCTCACCTTGAACAAATAGAACTTTATAATTTCTGATAGACAAGGAGATAAAGCAGAAGTCCTAGCCCAACACCATCAATGGTTAAAAATAGCTACAGACAATTTATTTAAATATGTTATAGATATACTTGATTTTGTAACTACCATAATTATAAGTAACCCCTTTTTCCTTCAGAAAATGACATTTGGCTCATGAGATTGACAGGGCAGATATCAGTTTATGCAGCAAAGTATGAGAATGGAATTACTATTTGATAGTAGATCCACTATCCACTGTTTGATACTACCGATCTACAAAATCAGAAGCATTATAATAAATAGAACACATTTGCTAGATTGTAAACTTGAGGTTATTCTATTACTAAATTTGTATACTAAGGAATATTACTATCTAGAATAATTTAAACTAATGGAAAAATCTCATTGCACTTTTCTTCTTATGCTACCCCAGTTAGATTTTTTCCCTTTTAAATGCAAAGATAGTGCCAAGAACAAACATTATCTGATTGACACACTTCTAACTGTTCCTGAGGATAGACTGTTGTTGTTATTATTGGGGGAGGGAGCTTTGAAAAGGGAAGAAAGGGAAAATCCTTTATTGGACAATTCAGGCTTTTAGATTTCTTGCTACTGCTGAACATTTTGAAGATGCTAAAGTACGTTGTACAGACCATGCTGAGCAAAGATTTTGGAAAGGGCCTGGGAAATTAGAGTAAGGGAAAGAAAAATTAAATAAAAACTGGGTTTAGGCCAAGGAAAAAGCTAAGTAAGTTATCAGATAGCTACCTCTAGAATGTGCATATCAGGTTTCTTATGATCATTTACAAGCAGCTTGAAGTGACACTCCAAATCTGAATAATCTCCATGTCCCTCAAGGTACTCAGTAAGTGTCACGCATAGAGTCATTACTCAATAGACATTTTATGAGCCCATCTGCAAATATGGGTCAAATGCATTCTGTGTGCTAGACACTGTGGAGGATGTAAACAGTGATAAGACACAAACCAATTCTTATCATCCTGTCTTGTTTTCCTCAGATTACCTGGTCCTATCTGAAATTGTTGTTTGCTAGAATGCAAGCAACATGAATGTTTTTTCTGTTTTGTTTACTGTTCTGTCTACAGAGCACCTGGCACATGGAAGGTGATCCATACATAGTTGCAGAACAATTTTTAAAAATACTTTCCCACTAACACGGTGAAACCCCGTCTCTATGAAAATACAAAAAAAAAAAAAAAAAAAATTAGCTGGGCATGGTGGTGGGCACCTGTAGTCCCAGCTACTCGGGAGGTTGAGGCAAGAGAATGGCATGAACCCGGGAGGCGGAGCTTGCAGTGAGCCGAGATCATGCTACTGCACTCCTGCCTGGGCAACAGAGCAAGACTCCGTCTCAAACAAACAAACAAACACACACACACACACACAAAAACAAAAAAAACCTTTCCCTATAGAATATAGCTTTTATGTTACAAGTCATTGACAAATAGGATTGTTTTGTAAAGTAATTTTATTTTCACAAACATTTTTTAGGGGTACTGTGAAGGTCACTTAACCATATGCTTGACTTTCAGCCATTTTAGTCTATACCCCAGAGGTTAGTCTATTTGGTGGCCATCACTGAAAACAATGGCTGAGACAACATTTCCAGGATATTAAAAAAATTAATGAGTACAGAATTTTTGTTTGGGATGATGAACAAATTTTGGAAATTGATAGTGATGATGCTTGAACAACATTGTGAATGTATTCAATGCCACTGAACTGTACACTAAAATGGTTAAAATGTTACATACATTTTAACAACTTTTCAAAAGCATTGAATACATTTAACTAGAAAAGATAAAATATGCTATAAAAAGAGTGGAGGCAATCGATGCCACTCTACATTGCACTTAATGTAAGAAAAAATGCAATTGTCTTTTTAAAAGTCTTTTGCCTGAATACATTAGCTGTTGCTGTTTGGATGGTAAATTGGCTTGGGTTTTTTTTTTTATATATATTTGTATTTTTAAGGCTTAATGTAAGCATCCCTCCTCATCTCCTGTAGGAGCTTCTATGTATCAAGCTTTAGAATGATCCTCTTAAGTTCCAGTCGATTCTGAAGTCTCCCAAATAACTTAGGAAAAGAAAACCTCAATCTGCTGCAAGACCCTGCTGCCCCTGTGAAACCTCACAAATCCACAGGGCTTTCTCTGTGAGGGGTTTTGTCACATGGCCTTCTAGTCATGGGTTCAATAGCTAGGCTTCTTAAAGCTACTGTGGTTCCCTCACTAACACAATGATGAGGGTTAAGTGTTTTAGAAGCCTTATGGCAAGAAAAGTCAAAGTTCAGATCATTTAAGAGGAAAACAGACTTAGGGGTTGATGTGGTTTAGTTCTGTGTCCCCAGTCAAGTCTCATCTTGAATTGTAATTCCCACATGTGGAGGGAGGGATCTGTAATACCTACGTGCCAAGGGAGGGAGGCGACTGGATCATGGGGGCAGTTTCCCCCACGCTGTTCTCATAATAGTGAGTGAGTTTTCATGAGAGCTGATGGTTTTATAAGTGTTTGGTAGTTTTTCTCTTGCTCTCTTCTCTTTCCTGCTGCCTTGAGAAGAAGGTCCTTGCTTCCCCTTCACCTTCTGCCATGACTGTAAGTTTCCTGAGGCCTCCCCAGCCATGTGGAACTGTGAGTCAATTAAACCTCTTTCCTTTCTAAATTACCCAGTCTCAGGGAAGTTCTTTATAGCAGTGTGAAAATGAACTAATACTGTGTGAAAATGGACTAATACTGAGCATTGGGGTAAACCTAGAAGAGATCTATAAATATTTTTCATTTCTGAAATACAACTTAATGCCAACACACTAGGTAGACCACCAGTGGTAATTTATTCATTTAAAATTAATAGGTACTGAACCATACACTTTCTTTGACATCATTTTCTTGTTCAAGAGCTTCTCCCCAGTAGTCCCAAAAGGTTAATTTAGTTATTCAGTAAGTAGTTTTTGAACACTTATAATGTTCTAGGTATGGGGGATATGTCAGTACATAAGATATACACTGCTCTTTGCCTTTAAGAAGCCTATACTCAAGTTGGGAAGGTGTAATAAACATAACAACTAAGTAAATTACATAGCATAGCATCTATTATAATGTAATAAATACTTTGGGAAAAACACAAGCAGTAGGACAAGATGGATAGGGGAACTGGAGTGTTAAATAGTGTTGCCAAGGTAGAGAGCTCACTGAGAAGATGACAAGTGAGCAAAGACTTGAGAAAGATGAGGAGGTCCACCATTGAGTTCTCTACAGGAAGAGAGTTCCAGAAGGGAACAGCCAGTGCTAAGGCCCTATGTGGGCACATGCCTGGTATGTTTCCAGTGAAGTAAGGAGGCCAACGGTGGATGGAGCAGAGTAACCAGATAGGAGAGTGGGAGGAGATGAGGGCAGAACAGAAAAATGACTTGAACCTGTGGAGCCAACGGGGCCATTTTCAGGACTATGCTTTTACCATGAGGGAAGTGGGGAGCCACTGCAGGAATCTGAGCAGAGAGGTGACAAGACCTAATTTGGGTTTAGATGTCCCATGGAGATTGACTTCATTTTGTGGTAGAAAATATTCATGTGGGCCAGGCACAGTGACTCATGCCTGTAATCCCAGCACTTTGGGAGGCTGAGGCGGGAGGATCACGAGGTCAGGAGATTGAGACCATCCTGGCTAACTTGGAGAAACCCTGTCTCTAATAAAAATACAAAAGATTAGTAGGGCGCAGTGGCACGTGCCTGTAGTCTCAGCTACTCAGGAGGCTGATGCAGGTGAATCGCTTGAACCTGGGAGGTGGAGGTTGCAGTGAGCTGAGATCGCTCCAATGCACTCCAGTCTGGGTGACAGAACGAGACTGTCTCAAAAAGAAAATGCTCATGTGTTATTTCCCTGTGCAGCTTCTCCATGTTTGGAGGATGTTTTGGGGGTGTTGTTACTCAGAATGGTTGATTTTGACTTCTCTCTCCCACCTTTCTTATCCTGCTCCTTGTCCAGATCCTGCCTTTGGTTCCTTTTTCTCCCTCTACGATGATAAGGGACTTGGAACTTGATATGGGAAAAGCTTTCGATAAACAGTGCTGAACCTCATCAGCTGTGTGAAACAAAGTGTCCACTCCCCTTCTAAACCTACAGGGTTATTCAGTCGCGGTCCTGCTTTGAGTTTTATACAAAGCATATGTCCCAGTGGCTTTTACACATCTGAGCAGTCTTCTTTCTCACAGATGTCACTGGAGTGCAGGTCCATGCTTTACTGTGTATAGCAGAAAGTGCAGGTCCACGCTTTACTGTGTGTAGTTTTTTATGGCTGTGTGGCAAATAACCACAAAGTCGTAATCTTAAAACAAGAATCTTATTAACTCACAGTTCTGTAGTTAAGAAGTTAGGTACAGCATGGCTGGTTCCCTGCTCAGGGTATCGTAAGATTAAATCAAGATGTTGGCTGAACTGAGTTTTCTTTGAGAAACTCTAAGGAAAAAAATACTTTCAAGACATTTGTTAGCACAATTCAGTTCCTTTTGATCATAGGACTGAGGTCCCTGTTCCTTGCTGGCTATGAGCCAGGCGTCTCCCAACATCTAGTGATTCAGCATGTGGCACTTTCCATCTTCAAGCCAGCAATGGTATGACAAATTCATCTGTCCCTTCAAACATCTGATTTTCTCTTCTGCGGCTGCCAGAGAAAACTCTCTGCTTTTAAAGGGCTCATGTGTTTAGTTCAGGCCCACCCAGGTGATCTCCCTATTTTAAGGTTTGTTGCAACTGTGCAATGTAACATAATCTAATCACAGGAGTAAATTCCACTAAATTCTCAGTTCTGGGGATTATTCATGGGATTGCTCAGGGGATAGGAAATTTTAGGAGCCATTTGAGATTGTAATTCAGGTAAAGATGTTTTGGACCAGGCATTTGTAGTCAGCAAGAAAGATGTGGATAGATTTGAGAGATATGTGAAAGTATAACTGATGAGATTTTTATAATTGATTCAATTTGGGTTGAGATAAGAGGTCAAAGATGATGCCCAGATTTATGGCTTGAGAAACTTGATGAGTCTTGGTACCCTGTGGGAGCAACCTCTTTTAAAAGGATTCTCTGAATAAATCTTCCACTTTTCTATTACCAACTTCTATCTCTCTTTTTCTTTATTCTTCAACAAGTGAGAACAATATACTGAAAAAGAAATTTTTATTGCCGAAGAAGTATACTAAAACAAACATGCATTTACGTAAAGTTTTGGTAAGAGAATATGCAAATAGGGATGAATTTCCCAATGATCCACTTTGTACTCACACTGTTCTCCCCATAATCTAGAATAATGCTTGGCATGCAGCAAATGCTCAGTCTCTGTTTGTGGAGTGAATAAATAAATGACTGCTAATAACAACGAATGTTAACAAAACCTCAGTGAAGAGTGAACCAAGGTGACATCAGGAGTGACTTTCTGATGGAATCCCAGGTGTGATTTCTTGGGAGAAGCTGCTCTCCCATCCCTGTCCTCCCTACTGACCTCTGTTTTATTTCAGTGTGTGCTGGAGGCCTGAGATCCCGGGAGCCAGGCATTGGGAGAACCCCTTCTGGATATCCCTTCATTGCTCTGCTGACTGGCTCCAAGCCAAGCAGGCAGTTTCCCAGAAACAAGGCTTGGCAGACAACCAGGGGAAGGTCACTGAATCTTGCCTTGGCACCTGTTAGATAGGGTTGGGAAGCCTGAAACATGTTCCTTTGTATGCATCACTCTTTCCCAACTCACAGGAGCATTTTAAGATGATGGTTTTTCCTCAGTTGTGAAAGTAAAAGTGTTTACTTGGCACAGATTCCATGTATAATGCAGAAGCAGAAGAAAGGGAAGGAAGTCATTGTGCGTTACATCCAGATGCCTAGAAACGAGACTACAGGTGTGGCTTAGTTCACAGGTTATGCAGTGGTAGCAGCTTAAGCAAAGCTTCCAGCATTCTCTAAAACAAAAGTCTACTAACAAGAAAACAAAACCCTGTATTTTTAAGATCTTAAAAACAATTAACAGGAAGAAGTAGCTTTAATTAAACCCATATCATAACCATCAGGACTTTAAAATCATTGCTTTTGTCATCCAGAGGTTTACTCTGATTAAGGGGAAATAATTTTGCCATAGGTCCAGGGTGCCAGAGAGGAGCAGTTTTTCCATTGTCCTATTACATAAGCATCTTTAATAGGTTTGTTTATATTCCACTGCCACCACCAACTTTCCCACAGGGAATTTTTGGGAACACTGCAGTCTAGCACAATGCACCTTCCTTTATTCTAAACAAGTGTCCAGAATGATTCAACATCAGGGATGAAAATATGCAGTAAAAACATTTGCAACAATACAAAGATAATTGTGCTCCAAAGGTTAGTCATCTGCAGTTTATCTCCCCAACTGTGAATATTCCTGCTTTTCCTGCTGGCCTCCTTGACTAGGGAGAATCCTCTGATCCTTCTCCTTTAAATACAGTTCTTTCTCTGGTTCGATTTCTCTTGCCTGGGTTTCCGACATTAAACTTTATTTTTACATCCAAGATTTTATACATCGTTATCTGAGAAACACAAGAGTCTATGTTCTTGAGCAGTGTGGTCGATTTCTGGTGCGTGGTGTCACATACTTTCTCCTACTTATTCAAACATAAATCCAGGGGCTGCTGTGAAGGGATTTTGCAGATGATATTATGATCCCAAATTAGTTGACCTTAAAACATGGAGATCATCTGAGTGGGCCTGATATAAACACGCGCATCACTGAAAAGCAAAGAGTATTCTCTGGCTAGTCATAAATGGGGAAGTCAGAGAGGACACACTAGCTGGGCTGGAAGAACACAAACTCCCATGCCCTGAGCAGCCGACAGGGGCCATGGGGCAAGGAATAAGGGAGGCTCTAGGAACTGAAGATAGTCTCCAGCTGACAGCCAGCAAGGAAACAGGGCCCCAATCCTACAACCACAAGAAAATAACATTTTCCCACAACGAATGCACTTAGAAGAGAACCCTGACCCCAACATGAGAACCACAAACCCAACCAGTACTTTGATTTTAGTTGTGTGTAAAGCTAAGCCGAAAATCCAGCCATGCTGCATTGGATTTCTGACCTACAAAAACTGTAAGATAATAAATGTGTGCTTCTTTAAGCTGCTAAATTTATGGTAATTTGTTACCCAAGAATAGAAAATTCATAGTGGCAGCTACAAATCCACATATTTAAACATGAAGCAGGGAAGAGGAATATATTGATACACTAACTGGAAGAAAAATGAGTGGGATATTACTATTTACTACTAAAAACATAGCTCAAGGCTACTCCTGCCACAAAAGACAAGTGTTCTTCTATTCACCTGACTGGTGAGAAATGAATCCAGTGGAGCATATTCATTCATTCACAGAATATTGATTCAGGACCGACTAGTTATATGGGACTCACTTGGATTACTTTTATGGTGATCGAGAAACATTTAGGTAAACAGGTAACTGCATTTTTTTTGGTTCACAAGAAATTTGAAAATAAACTTAGAGACAATAACATAGAAAAAGTAGGTGTTCTAATAACATATCTGAATGAAGGATACCTTTAAAATACTTCAATTTCTAGAAAAAGAGTATGCTGAGAAACTCTGACAGCCCAGATACAATTATAGACCTTTTCTCCTCTTTGCCTTTTAAACAAAATTTTAATTAAATTTTAATTGATATGACTAACAGAAAGAAAATTCAGGCTGTAACCAATAGGGCTAAAAGATGGTGCAATGTTAGCTGTGGGTGTAGAATAGAGTGTTCCCTTGCCTTCTGAATTTTGTTCCTACTATTAAACAGGAGGGATTAGATATTTCTGATTTATTTTCTCTTGTTGTCCTTTGTTGTTCATGAATCTAGGGCTGTCTTTGATTGACTCCAAAGTAATTTCTGAAAAAAAAAGATCTGCTGACATTACAGGGTATCTGGATCATTAACCACGTCAATGCTGACCAAGGAAATAATGTTCTAGTAGAAACATCTATTTGTCTAAAATAAAGGCTGAGATGATGCCATTTTACATATCCTTATAAGAGTTTATGGGGTATTAATTTTTGTGGAAAGTTAACAAAAAATCTGGAAGCTAAAGAGAAGACTATTGATTAAAAAGGATTTAAAATATTATTTGTATTCTTTGTTCTGCTCTATTCCTTCTAGAATATAAAATAATCAACTTAGTGTCCCCTAATTTTTTAGAAACACTCATTATTTTATTCTGTTAGAGAATGTGCCAGTTACATCATGGGGAAGGTATGGCAGGGTACAAAGATAAATGGTAAGGGGAAGAAGCGATTTGGAAAGGAGAACCCTTTGACTTAAAAAAAAAGATGGGTTTTACAAGTGTCTTTTTTTTTTTTTGAGACAGAGTCTTGCTCTGTCGCCCAGGCTGGAGTGCAGTGGTGCAATCTCGGCTCACTGCAAGCTCCACCTCCCCGGGTTCACGCCATTCTCCTGCCTCAGCCTCCCGAGTAGCTGGGACTACAGGCACCTGCCAGCACGCCTGGCTAATTTTTTGTATTTTTAGTACAGACGAGGTATCACCGTGTTAGCCAGGATGGTCTCGATCTCCTGACCTCGTGATCCACCCACCTCAGCCTCCCAAAGTGCTGGGATTACAGGCGTGAGCCGCCACACACAGCCTTACAAGTGTCTTTTACAGCAGGGATTGGTCAACATTCTTTTTGAGGACCAAGAGACAAAATCAGGGATATTATATCAGTACATATATAACAAGAGAGAAAAAGAATTTACACAACATTTTTGCTGAAGTTAAATATCCAATAATTGAGTACATTAAGAAAATACTGGCCTATCAATGAGAAGAATGTAATTCTTCTTGGGAGTATACATTTTTAAAAATTGGGGTTACAAGTTAGTGTTCCATTATCGAATCGATTACAAATATTCATCTGTAAAATCCATTAGTTCATTCTCTATAAAAAAGTAGGTTCTGGGCCTCATTTAGTTCATGGGTGACAGTGGCCTCTTGTTCAGAGTCCTTTTAGAACCCTGGGAACTGATTATTCTTGGCATAAATTAGGAATTGAATAGAAGAAAATAAACATGAATGTCAGTGATAGGAACCAGTTGTCCATATGGAAAATCATAAACAAAGCAGGCAAGCGCTGTGGGGAAGGAACTATAGGGAATTAACCAACATTTATGAAATTTGGATTTAGATAATAGATTAAAAAAGAAATCTCCTGAAAACCTACACAGTCTGTGCTTTATCCAGATAATATTCATCTTTTCCTAGGTGATAGCTTTACAAGAGCCAGTTTTTGTTTTTTCCTCCTTTATGTAGTTTTAATACTTAGTTTTGTTAGTATATGCAATGAATTTTAAATAAGGTATGGACCTAAAAGTAAACAATCTATTTTCATTGAAGATCCATTGATTTCTATGAAGTAAATACTATAATAAGTTTCTGCTCGTTTTAATGTTTGTGTCCCCACCAAATTCTCATGTTGAAACTTAGTCCCTTAATGCGATGGTATTACCAGGTGGGGCCTTTTAGCAGGTGATCGGGACTTGAGGGCAGAGCTTTCATGATGGGGATTAGTGCCCTTATAAAAGAGGCCCCAGGCCAGGCGCGGTGGCTCATGCCTGTAATTCCAGCACTTTGGGAGGCCAAGGTGGGCAGATCACCTGAGGTCAGGAGTTCAAGACCAGCCTGACCAACATGGTGAAACCCTGTCTCTACTAAAAATGCAAAATTAGCCAGGCGTGGTGGTGCATGCCTGTAATTCCAGCTACTCGGGAGGCTGAGGCAGGAGAATCACTTGAACCTGGGAGGTGGAGGTTGCAGTGAGCTGAGATTGTACCATTGCACTCTAGCCTGGGCAACAAGAGCGAAACTCTGTCAAAAAAAAAAAAAAAAAAAAAGCCCCAGAGGGCTGCCTTGCTTCTTCCACCATGGGAGGACACAGTGAGAAGGGGCCACCTATGAACCAGAAGGCTCCTTTCCCTAGATACCAAATCTGTCAGTGCCTTGATTTTGGATTTTCTAGTCTCCAGAATTATAAGAAATAAATCTTGTTTATAAGCCACCCAGTTTATGGTATTTTTGTTAGAGCAGCCCAAACATAATAAGATACTTTCCAATAAAAAAAAGCACTTACAAATATGCTACCTACATTTTGTTTCTTATTTCTTTTATTGTAGAGTAAAACTCCATTATAAGGTATCATAATCTATTGTGGGTTAGGTTTACTGCAAACTAAAATTACTTTCCTCTAATCAGTCATATATTCAATGTTGACTAATGTTATGTCATGTAAACATCGCTGCTTCCGGTTGGCTAACTTTCTAGAAGGAAGGTTTCAACTTTGATTAAGATAAGCCAAGATCAATTATGTAAGCATTTTACAAATACCTCTGAATATCACAACTGTTGTATTTATTGTTAGAAAGGAAAACTCTGCAAAGACATATAGTACTTGCATGTCATGCCTCTGATCAGGGTAGAAACAATTTTTAAAAGCTTACTTTAGCAAAGCATTCACAATATGCTTGTTTTTCTTCCTTGGACCTTAACTTTGTCTAACTTTTGTAGAGCGTAATGTATTTTCTTATCCTGAAATACAGGAATTTTATAAGGTACATTGTAAAACAAATAAGACTTTCCTGATATCTCCTTCTCTAGGAAAGTCCTACCATGGACCCTCATCCCCAACAAGTCAGGGCACTGACTCCCTGAAGCTCTCACATACCACGTACGTATTTCTATCATTATCTTTCTACATGGTTTTATAAATCTTAAAAGTCCACATGCTCAGTTAGATTTTGAGCAACTTGAAGGCAGGGATTACATGTCATTCATCATCATACTATCCTTGGTACCTAGCACAATATCAAACATAGCAGGAGCTCATTATACATTTACTGAATGAAGAGGTCAATGAATGGACACACTGAAGGGCCACTGGACAGGTATAAGCTTCTATTTTCACCCAGGGATGGATTAGCATCCTCACTTCTTCCCTACTGTTTTTCAAGAAATTCCAAGACAATTCTGGATGCAGGATAAGGATGTGGACCAGAAAAGTACAGAAAGAGGAAAAGAAAATGCCCAAGAATGAGAAAGGGTCTTTCTCAGAGAGCAGGAGGCATGGGATAAGGCCTGTGGACCACAATTGGGGACAACACAGTGTCTACCTTAATGTTGAGTGCAGTGTTGCCAAGTCCCTGATTCCCTGAGCCCTTCCCTTCCCTTCCTTTCACTTCCTTTCCCTTCCTTTCCTTTTCCTTTCTTTCTTTTCTTTGTTTTCCTTTTTTGCTTTTTCTGGGGGTTCCTTCTTACCATTTTGTAGTCTTTTATTGGAAATCTCTAGCTCTCCTGAAAGGAGCCTCAGCAAGGCTCTGCTTGGCAAAGCTCTAAGGAGGACAGAGCTCCTACCACTTACCCTCTGCCTTCCCCTCCAATTTTGAAGCCATTGTAGTGGTAATACATGATAAGAACGTGGGACAATCACATCCCTTTTAATTGCTGAAAACACGGAGATTCTTCTTTTGTTTTAATCTGGGTGATGTGTTTGAGGGGAAGAGGAAACTTCTTCTGTGGGAACATTTTCCTTGGCCCCTAACACCAGCACTGGAAATGGCTTTATTGACTCGTTAGGACTACAAATACACAAGAAATTCTTTCAACATCTGTAATACTTTTCTCACTACTCATTTTAGATTGCTTTAGCTTCCTGTGAGGAGTCAAAACACATATGTGATGTGTGACCAATGCTATGGTTTGAATGTTTGTCCCTTCTGAAACTCGTGTTGAAACTTAATCCCCAATGAGGCAGTGTTGAGAGGTGTGGCTTTTAAGAGGTGATTGGTCATGCGGGCTCTGTCCTTATGAATGTATTAATCCACTCATGGATTAATAGGTAATCACAAGAGTGAGGCTGCTGGCCTTATAAGAAGGGGAAGAGAGACCTGAGTTAGCATGCTCAGCCTCCTTGCTCTGTGTGCCCTGCACCATCTTGAGACTCTGCAGAGAATCCCAGTAGTAAGAAGACTCTCACCAGAGGCAGCCCCTTGACCTTGGACTTCTGAGTCACCATAACTGTAAGAAATAAATTCCTTTTCTTTATAAATTGCAAAGTTTCAAGTATTCTGTTATAAGCAACAGAAAATGAAAATAAGACAGCCAACTTATATTTTTCTTCTAACCTCTCCTTCCCCAAACTTCAGTCCCATTTTTAGCCATTGGGGCTGGGGAATAAGATATAGATGAGAACTTGAGGAATAGATGCATACTTTGCATCTTCACAGTCATGATTAGCTGTAAGCCTAGAAGCCTGGGGCTGAGGTGGCCTGCCCAGGGTCCTAGGAAACACCTGCTAGAGACTCTGAGAGGGTAGACATGGGGAGACACCTGGTTTCTACCTTTACCGTGAGTCTAATGACCATGCCAGTTATAGTAGAATTATGTGTGTGTATCAGGAGAACATTACGGTTTTCATTTTTAAGAATTCATCCAGTATTAATTAAAAAATGAGACATTATTAATTTTATAAGTTTTTTTAAAAGAAAATAATAAGTTCTTACATATGAACTATGAATCAATATTTTTTTCCAAGAGAAAATGGATATGGTAATACAATGGAGGTGTTGGCCCAGCAGAGAATAAGACTGCTCATTGTGACTAGTGATCTAGCTTACTGCTTACATTTTTACATTTGAAAAAAAACTGGAGCGAGTTCCTTTGCTTCTTTAAGTATTGTCTCTTTTCTTATTTTTGTCTGATGTACACAAATGTAGTTAAAACTCTGACACAAAGGGCTAATTTTGCTCTTTCAGAAAAAAAAACTTAAATGTTTTCCAAAAGCTTTAAAATATTTTCCTGTCCTTGTAAAAGAAAATACAAATATAAGGGGGATTTAGTGTTTGATATTTTATAAAGTTCTTGGAAACCATTTTGATGGCACTGCATTTATGATACCAAGGTTAGAGAAAAGAAGAAAAACATCCATCCAGATTTAAACCATTCCAAGGTCAGAATTATATTGTTTTTGTATCCAGAGGTTCATCCTTTTAGTATGAATTAAACAGTTCATATGCTTTAGTATTTAAGCATAATTCAGATTTCAAGGCTACTTAGGAGTCATCTCTACCATTTGTACAGCATAATACCCCTTTTATTGTTGTGTAAACATATATGAGTATTATCAATATTTGTAAGATAATGTAGTTTAATAAACTTAGTACCGAACGTAAACTCTAGGATTCTTGATGGTAATTAGTCCAATCAACTGGCATACTTACAATTGCATTTCTTCTGAACAAACCTAAGCTTGCATGCTGTTCTGTAGGTGGAGAGTCGGATGCGATCCAGATCTTGAGCCCCTAGTCCGGGGAAAAAGGACACATATGGTATGCCATGTGCACAGAAAGAAATTTACAATGTTTACAAATAAAACAACTGCCGATATGATCCTTACACCTAATTTTATTTTTATTAGAATATAAATATAACTTTAAGAATTGAACAGGTCTATCCTATTCAAGGACAGGTTCCTCAGGTTCTAGGGAAAAAGAGCACACACATGTAATCAACATTGGAGATCAGGTTGTAAACCATATTCATGGATCAAGAAACACAATGTCATCCCTGTTGTGTCCACCACTTCTGAGAACAATCTGCTCAAGCTGTGACCTACAGTGAAACAGCTAGATGATATATATACTATCATCAAATAAGCATTTAAAGTGCATTGCTATTGGTCATTAGAACCTGGCTGTTAGGTGACCATGTACTAACTGTTGAGCATCTTCTCTGTGTGCCCTTAGGCCAACTGCTTTTAGAGCTTCAATTTTCTCACTTGGAAGATGGGGATGATGATAATAATAGTACTTATTTCACAGGACTGTTGTAAGGATAAATGAGTGAATATACCTAAAGCACTTAAACACTGTCTGGCACACAGTAAATGCTGCATAAGTATTCATTTTTATTACTAATAACTTTCTTGTGATCCTTCCTGTCACTCTCAGAGGAAGACATGCCTGTCTAAAACAACCTCTACCTTTTCTTTTATTGTGGCTTCCAGTTCCTTCCTAACTTGGAGCATATTCACTGTATTCTTAAACTACTTTCTTTATTCCACTCTTCCACTTAGGAGTCCAGCATGGCTCCTGATGCACAGAACATCAGGTCTAAAAGCTCCGCTCAGAATCCAAGCTTGTCTGCAGGTTCTTTCCAGCTTACCTACCTAAGGACATTGCCCACTACTTTCTACCACAGAATCTCTCCTAGGTAGGCTTGGTCAGTCTCGTCTCAATACCCTGCAGATGGGCTGCTTGTTACATCAAGACCTGAGCTCCTAGTATTCCTCCCATCCTCCTTTGAATGAGTTAATCTCTAGACTGTGTCTAGAACACATTAGACTTTCAATAAAAGTCTGCTTTTCTCAGTTTCTACATACTTGTTTTTTCTAAGCCCATGATTGTGGTTCATAACAGATATAAAAGCATGTATTGAACTTTTATCTTTACCAGTCGTATACTAATAAAATGTGCTATGTGAATCCTTTAGAGTAAAACAGAATAGCAAGTAAATGAACTATCCTGGAAGCAATGCTATTAGAAGGCCAATTAAGTGCTTTCCCAGTGGAACTCAGGATGAATCAGCAAGTGTCCCTCACTAGGGGATTTAGCATTTCCTCAGCTCAAACCGGTATCTTCAGATTCACTGAAAGTGTTGCCAATAGTGCTATTACTTTGTGGTTTTATCAAGAAGATCATTAAATGGTCACTCTTAATAAAGCTTATTATTTGACAAACAGGCTTAGCGACACTGAGCACTTGAGGGATTAAAGAGATGGGGAACTCTCCTCACCCACTGCAGGAATTCCCTTAGAAATGTTCTCAAGAGGCCGGGCGTGGTGGCTCAAGCCTGTAATCCCAGCACTTTGGGAGGCCGAGATGGGTGGATCACGAGGTCAGGAGATCGAGACCATCCTGGCTAACACGGTGAAACCCCGTCTCTATTAAAAAAATACAAAAAACTAGCCGGGCGAGGTGGCGGGCGCCTGTAGTCCCAGCTACTTGGGAGTCTGAGGCAGGAGAATGGCGTGAACCCAGGAGGTGGAGCTTGCAGTAACCCAGGACCCCACCCCGGCACTTCACCCGGGGCTACAGGTTAAGACCCCGTCTAAAAAAAAAAAAAAAAAAGAAATGTTCTCAAGAGATGAACATTTAGCCAATGGCCATGTAGGATTATTTCCAATGATAGAGAAGATTATTACTTATGAAAATAAATGAACTTTAAAGCAAGTAAACTTTGATTCTGTCACTTCCCAGTTGTGTGAGTTTCACCAAGTTTTTCCATGGCATCTCAATTTCCTCATGGATAAAACGAAATAAAAATATCAACTTTACTGGCTGGTAATAGACAGATATAAAGTCTTGACTTCTGCACTGGGAACATAATGACCACTTAACAGTAAATGGGCCATTTCTGAACAAAAATATGTGATAGAAGTGTCTTTTGTATGTTTGAGCTTTGATTTGCCTCTTGTAACTTCAACCTATTTGATCTGGTTTCCCCTGGAGTCACATACTCTTTCCCCCTGCCACTTGAGAATTCATTTCTCAAATATTGCAAAGCAGCTACATTATCATTATTAGTGTCTTCATTACCATCTGAAAATTATGTGCAAAAGTTCTTGTCATCATGGACTTTAAAATTTAGCTGGGCAGGTAGCTTCTCCTTGGCTTTTTTAGGGTAAAAGATGTTCAACTCCACGGCCATTTCAGGTATAGTGTTTATCTGTTTGGCATCCAGTAGGGCTTCAATTCATGGCAGTTGTTATTATTACTTTCATTATGATCAAGCATGGTTTGAGACCCCTAAACATTCTAGTCACCCTGTTCTGTGACTGGCTAAAATCTCTGTAAAATTAGGTGTCCAAAATTAATCCCAATAGCGATTGCTTTACCTGTATAGAATATACAGAAAGCAATTATTACTACCTTTGATAAGGACTCCTAACTAATGTGATCTTTTTGAAAAAATAGATGGCTCATTATGCCACTTTCATTAAGTTTGAAGTTAATTAAACTACTTTTAAAAATCATATGCACTTCTATATAAGTCAAATCTTTTCTATTTGCTATTTAAATGCCTATTTTGGAGCTAAGGGTAGGACTTCGTATGTATCTGGTTAGTTACTTTTAAAATTTAGTTCGTATTTTGAACTTTTCTGAATCTTTTAAAATTCTTCAGTTGTCACTGGAACTTCAAAAATCTTTCCTAGTTTCATGCCCTCTGTAAATCTGAGACACTCATGTGGGGAATGAGCTCTCTAGGGTGCCTGATAACCAGAGACAGAGAGACTATCAGAAATACCTGAATGCTAAATCTGCCTTTGCTCCCAGATGAGGATGTACTTTTATTGATGCTAAGTTTGGCTCAGCAATCAGGAGAGTCTCAGTATCTGTAAATAATCACTTAAAAGAAAACATTAGGGGCACAGATTATTTGTGTAAGTTCTTCAAGCATAATGATTTAAGCTCCAGATGAAAAAAGGTTTGTGATGTGGTACATAGTTAAGTTTCTCAGTTTCCGCAAGACCTTACCCTCTGAGCACAGTAACCCTGGCACCTCTGCACTTTCCTCTGATGGAAGTCCTGGGGGAAATATGGCAAAGGTGCACTTCTCCAGGATGCAGTAAAGAAGGATGTGGAGATGCTGCTTTGGGCCTGAAGTGCACTGACTGCTCTCTACTGTCCTATCACTATTGGACTTAACTGACCCTGTGTTTTGTTCAAGAATCAGGAAGAGGTCTGTAGGTCTATAAATGTTGTATAAATTCTTCCTGGTTGATGATGTAAGCCCTGAATATTAAAAGGGATGTGGTGAACAATAAAATTTAGTGTGTCAGATATAGCAGCACACAACCATGCACAATCAATGTATGTGTTAACTGCAGGATCCATCCAGAAAGGAAACAGAAGAAGCTGGGCTGAGATATGACACATAGCCTCTTACTCTGTTTATCTGCCTTGTCAAAATAAATTTTTTTTCTCTGCCCCAACAAACCATGAACTTAACCCAGTTTTACATGTGTGGTCTTTTCTTGAAAGTTTATAAACCCTCAAACCTACTTGTGATTAGTTGTGTGACTTCTGTGTCTTCATTTGAATCACTGATTAAAACCAAGGACCAGAACAGGGCCACAAACAGAGCCTTCCAGGATACTAATAGAAGCCTTCCTCCAAGTTGATAGACCCATTAGTTGTGGCTTTAGACATGGTCATGACATTTCCTACAAATTTACCTAATTGTATTGTGACCCAGTCCACAATTCCCCAACACATGCACAGTCTAAGAGTTTTTGTGAATATTTTGCTGAAATTAACGTTAATTTTTATCAGATGGTATTTTCCTGATCTAGCAGTCTGGTAATCTCATTAAAAGTGTTATTAGCTGACTTAATTTATTTATTAAAAGTTGGAATTTAAATAAATGAGTAAAGAAATAAAATCAGCAGAGCAATCTTTGCTTTTAGCATGTTGACATGTCTAGAATTACCACTATATTTTGGCCAAGATCTAGAAAAACATCCATTTCATTACGAAACTTATAACCAGTTTATACCCTAAATGCCAAAGAATCTATACTTTTTCTTTTTAATAAAAAAGTACAGAATTTTCCCATCACATTTTTTTCAATGTAGTCTTCATTATTTTTCAAAATAATGGATAGTGGTTGTTTTCTGAATTGTATCACTGGGATATAATTCTTTAAATCTGGAGATTCCACTCATTTAAGTGATTTCTTAGTTTTGCTTCATAGTAACACAGTGGGGGATGACATACATAATTAAGGGTTGAGATAAATACTATTTTCTCTACTTCTACATATATTTGAAACTTTTCATAGTAAGAAAAACTAAAACAAATTTATTTAAAGCAACTTAGTGCTCTTGCACCATCTCCTCAAGCCTCTTGTACCCATGTCATAGTTGGAAGGAAGTAATAAATATGACAACAAAGACACAGTTAAACTCTGATTGTTTGCACTGTTATCAGCAGCTTATATAAAAAATTGGGTGATTTTTTTCCTTTCTTCAGCCCTTTTTAAAAAGATTCTCTTTCTTCCCTTCTCCCTCTATCCCTGCTTCCCTCTCTCCCTCCATCTTGCTCCCTTCTTTCCTTCCACGTTTTCCCTACCCATTCATTCGTTCATTCAACCAATCAATCAACCAACAAATCAACCAACCAGTCTTACCTAATGTTTGGTTTTAGCTTTTGCACTCTGAACATTTTCACACAGTTTTTGTATGTTTTGCCTTCTATATTTTGAAAGCTTGTTATAAAACCTTCTATTAATATATAGCCATTTGATTCTTAAATATCTCATTCATTTAAAAGTTTTGCTAAACATATATTTACAGAATAAAAATGAAGCCTATGATGAACCTGATGCCTGAACTCTGCCACACTTTATCACTGGCTGTGTGTGTGTGTGTGTGAAGGAGGGAGGGAGAGAAAGAGATACTGAAGGAGAGAGAGACAGAGAGAGAGAGAGAGATACTGAGAGGAAGGTTAAGGAGTTTGGGGGTGAAAAATAATTGCTACCTTAGGTAGCTGAATGGGATAGAGTCTCCCTCACTGAGCTAAGTAAGGTACAAACAGGGAGGAATAGGTTTGTTGATGGGTGAAGACAGTTTTGGGCTAAAGAGTTTGAGTTGCTGGTAAGATGTCCAAGTGGAGATATCCATAGGACAGTTGGATATAAGGATTAGTGCTTTAGTATATTCCAAAATTATCAATAAGCACACAAAATGTAGTAGTGTGCTCCACTGGACCAAGACTGAAATATTTTACCAACAGGAGACTCTGCACAAGTAGGGCTATTCTATATTTCTAGTGACAAAATGAGGCACAAACTTGGGAATCGGAGTGTCCTCCTCGCTTCTGAACTGTGCCCAGCTGCTTGGCAGTTGTTAAAAGACCGCGTGGCTTTGGGAACACTAGAAGGCAGCCGTCTTGGCAGGGATGATAGGTATTTTTGTGATGGGCACTATTAGTGGAGTGACAATGAGCCCTCCTCAAGCTGCTTCATTAGAAGAAGACTTGACAACAAGTAGGCAAGGCTGGAAGGGAAGTTTAGTTTATGTGCTGACTATTTTGGATAAGCTGGCTCATGAGAAATGGGAGGTTGTTTTGGGGGACTCTGAACACTCAAGAGTCATAGCAATAAACGTAAAGACTTGAGAGAGAGACAAATTGTATATGGAGAAAACTGGTCAAGAAGAAAACTTTAAATTCTCTGACTTCAGTGTCTAGAGGGTACTAAGAGACAGAAAGAGAGAAGTAGAGGAGACAGAAAAAGCAGGAGACTAGGTTAGGATGGTGACATAGAATTTCTGAGGTGGCGATCCATGGTGTTAGTATCTTAAAGAGATTGAGAAGCATAAGAAATGAAGAAGCGGGTGAAAACAGTCACCATATCCATGATAACCTAGGGGGGCGGAGTCATTCATGTCATTTTCTGAATTTTGAGATTGGTGTTCTTAAATTCATAGTGTGCATTTCAAAATCATGCCCTAGGTTCCTTTCCAGTCGTGCATGTGTTGACTCCAGCCAACACTCTCAAGAACGGCCTGCTTTCAAATAATTCAACAGTACTTAGGCCGGGCACAGTGGCTCACGCGGGAATTCCAGCACTTTGGGAGGACGAGGTGGGTGGATCACTTAAGGTCAGAAGTTTGAGACCAGCCTGACCAAGCATGGTGAAACCCAGGGCGTCTCTCCTAAAAATACTAAAAGTAGCCGGGCATGGTGGTGCACCTGTAGTCCTAGCTACTCGGGAGGCTGAGGCACAAGAATTGCTTGAACCGGGGAGGCGGAGGTTGCAGTGAGCCGAGATCACGTCACTGCACTCCAGCCTGGGCGACAGAGTGAAACTGTGTCTCAAAACATACACAAAACAAAAGCCAAAACAGTATTTGTTGAGTAGTTTCATTTCCCTCCCTTTGATTTCAGGTCCCGCTTCTGCTGAGAGACCAGTGGCATCACTCTCATTTCTCCCCAAGACCTTCCTTACCTTGTTAGGCAGACTTCCATGTTCCCAAAGAGTGTTTTCCAATCACGTCCCTTCCATTAAAACCTACCCATCCTACCCAAGCCCCATCGGCTTTTAAACAAGCATTGATTCAGCATCTAAGGTGAATGATTTGAAGGTACATGTCCTAGGTCTGTCCCTAAAAAGGAGTTCACAGCAGTGAGTGGTATGGACATGTTCACGACTACCATAAAAGGCTAAGTAAATGTGCTCTGAGAGTAGAAAAACAGAAAAGGAGAGTTTAATTCCAAGAACAAATAATTTTTTCTGTTAAAAGTCGGTCTGATAAACTTACTTGAGCTGCTAAACTTATTTGATGGCTGAAAAAGCCAAGGTGAGGATGACGTTTATATATCTATATTTTTTTTCTGAGACAGAGTCTTGCTCTGTTACCCAGGCTGGAGTGCAGTGGCGCAATCTCGGCTCACTGCAAGTTTCACCTCCCGGGTTCCCGCCATTCTCCTGCCTCAGCCTCCCAGGTAGCTGGGACTACAGGCGCCGGCCACCACACCCAGCTAATTTTTTTTTTTTTTGTATTTTCAGTAGAGAGATAGGGTTTCACCATGTTAGCCAGGATGGTCTCGATCTCCTGACCTCGTGATCCACCTGCCTTGGCCTCCCAAAGTGCTGGGATTACAGGAGTGAGCCACCGCGCCCAGCCAATGACGTTTATACTTAACTAGATGGTTTTTATTTTTTTCAGCTGTAATCCAAGGTAGTAAGCAAACTGATAATTAGGGCATTATTGTGAAGACAATATTTGGTTAAGGGAGAACTTGTACAGAATTTCTTAAATCAAAGTAGGTGATCACCCAATTTTTTATATAAAGCTATTATTTCTGCTTGTTTTTTAGTCTATGCTTCTCTTAATTTCATTTCTTTGCTGTTTCTTCCTGCTTCTGCTGCTTATAGTAATGAGCTAAGAGTGAATGTTTAACACATATGTGCTGCAATCACCTGAATTTACCAAACTTTCTTATCAATTTTTGTTACCAATTGCTGTTCCTTACCTTTGCTAAGACCAAGACCTCCTCAACTTGCCTGACTTTAGATAGACTTCTTCCTTCCTCTAGGCTTCTGACCTCTGTTTTCTTACAGCATTTACTTTAGAAAACTTTTCATTGTAAATTCTTTCTCTGTCCCTTTGAGATGTAAATATCTTGCCAAGTTTACAACCCAGGAATGTCTTTCTCAAGAATGTGGGTGCCAGCCCTTTGAAATATAATCATTGAAGGAGATATCACCTCTATCTCCAAGTCTTATCGGGAGGGTAGAAGCCTAACTGTTAAATGTGACAATTAGCAAACAGATGGCCTAACCACATTGACCAATCTCCTCCCTGAAGTCCTCCAGTATTTTTCCCCAGTGCTTAAAAGTCCTTCCTGCCTTTTGTTCCAGGGAAGTTGAGTTCAGTCTTTCTTCCCTGTTGCAACAGTCTTGGATAAAAGTCTTCCCTGCCTGTTTAACTCTGTCCATGACAACTTTTCTTTCACATTTGCAATTTCTAAAGCAAAGAATCTCATTGGCACTTTCTTTTGTTGTTTTTTCTTTAAATATTTCTATATAATACTTAGATGAGAAGAGTTACAAGTCTAGTCCTTTTTGCTCCCTGTCTACAAAGCACAGGTTCCTAGAAGTTACTTTTCGAATCTTGATGTCAGTCTTCTCTGATAAGGGTTTCCTTTCCTTTCTTTGGTGTGCTGCTGATACAGCTGGAATACCCATATATTTTTCAACCATTTAACACATTCTCAATGATATTACCTTTCTCTTTTGTATGACAGTCTACATGTCAAAATCAATTGCTCCCTTTGAAACCAGCCAATTGTTTTATCCAGCAGAATCCTACTTATTGTGGATGTGTCATACTTAGTGCTGATATAAACATGTTGCTCAAACTAATGAATTGTTAAGGTCAGACGTGTTTAGCTGTTTATGCCAACATTTGATTTGGAACACCCAGGGAGGAAAGATACATATTTGTTTGGCTTGTTTATCTATTCTGACAATTAATCACAAGAACTCATAGAACTAATATCACAAGAACTCATAGAACTAATAAAGCTGCAAGACATCACTGTAATGTTTCTATGAAAAGATAAAGTTATAATTTGGGAACTGAATGCACGATTTTCCTAAGTCTCTGACACTTGAAGAAAAATTTAGAGTTGTCTTATTTCTATGTCTCTAAAAACCATATCGAGCTTTCTTTGAGTTGGGCAATTTTAATTTAATAAACATTTGTAACGTATGTATTTGTCTGAGCCAGGCACTATATCAGGTTCAGAAAGCATTGGGATACGTAAACTCAAAAAAGGATTTACAAAATCGTTAAACAAGCATACTTTTATAGTTCTTACAGTGTGCTGTCTGATACAGTCTTTTTTTTTTTTTTTTTTTTTTTTTTTTTTTTTTTTTTTTTTTTTT
>NW_016805896.1:5122307-5126646 GCF_001698545.2 Rhinopithecus bieti
TTTTGAGACGGAGTCTCGCTCTGTCGCCCAGGCTGGAGTGCAGAGGCCGGATCTCAGCTCACTGCAAGCTCCGCCTCCCGGGTTTACGCCATTCTCCTGCCTCAGCCTCCCGAGTAGCTGGGACTACAGGCGCCCGCCATCTCGCCCGGCTAGTTTTTTTTGTATTTTTTAGTAGAGACGGGGTTTCACCGTGTTAGCCAGGATGGTCTCGATCTCCTGACCTCGTGATCCGCCCATCTCGGCCTCCCAAAGTGCTGGGATTACAGGCTTGAGCCACCGCGCCTGGCCTGATACAGTCTTTAGTGTTATAATGGTAAGTTCAAAGATTTCCCCCGAGATTTTATAGCCTTTTTAGGGTAAATATTTTTTTCTACTGTGTCTGAGAAGATATTGTCCCATGATGTACTCTTGCCTTTTTAATACAAGAATGTGCTGTTGGAGGATACCTGTGCTGCTTTGGATTTTGTTTAGATGGACAGGTACTCACTAGGCTCCTTGCTCTGTTGGATTTGTAACTGCACAAAGGCCACAATTCCAGGTGAAGACACAGTACCACACATGGGGTCTAAGAAATTGGAAGGCCTGGCTGAAACTCTCCCAAACACTCTAAGCACATTTCTAAAAGTGGAAAAAGCAAGGAACACGATTGAGATTCCCCACATCAATTTTAATTTTCTTTCCTCTTTGTTAGTTCTAATGCTATCTTGGTACCACCAGATTATTGGGGAATGATAAAGGAAAATATGAATCTTATTATCTGGGACTTAACTTTTTCTGTTCTGACCCTCATTCTTGCCAATCCCTTTCAATCTTTAGTAGGAACCTAATTTTGTCTACTGCCTTCTTAGGGAAAAAGGCTTACCACTCACTCCTGCTCATCCTCATTCCGTATGCAGGAAGAAGAGATAAAAAGACATGAAGAGAACCATGCTTTTCCTTTACAACATTCAACTTGAGATGTGTGGTTTTCCCCTAATGTCAAGTTCTTTTCTTTATGAAAAGAAAATGATCTACGAGGGAGATGCTACCAACCAATTACTTATACAGCAACTGTGCACTTACATAAACCAATAGCCTTTATTGACTAGATTCTTCACTGGAGTCAGTAACTTAGTTTGGGTTCCCTTGTGCAGCAGGTCACCTCTAAGATCCCTTTATCTTTTATTTTCCTTAGTATTTTTTAAAAAACCAGTTTGCAGAATAGATTCTCCTCATGTAGAACATGAAGTCTGAATGACAGTTTATAGTTTGGTCCAGTAATTGTGCCTAACTTCTCCTTTCCACATAAACATATGATATCACTTCGCAGGGAAGAAAGTCAATAATTCATTTCACAAATTTTATCTAGTGCCTACAATATGCCAGCTGCTGTGACAGTGCAGGGGGATGAACACAGACTTTAAAGTTTAGTGGATTGTATTAATGTCAATACTAAACAGTGTTTATCAAGTGTCTGTGTATGTACATATGTGTGTGAATGTAAATATATAGGTCTATAAACATTTTCTTCCATATAAAATATACAGTCTAATAACAAATTAGGATGAATTACTGACTAACTGAACTCTTGCCAAGTAAGAAGTAAAAAAGGCCAAAATGTACACTTCATGAAAGGAACTTAGGATCCAAGGAAAAGTACAAATATTATAAAGACAAGTGGTTATTTCTAGCCTTTCCATGAGTATTCAATGGAAACTATAGGGTGTTCCTTAAAAGATCCATACTTACTCATTTCTGCAAACAGCTGTCTTCTTTCTGCCATGGTATTTCCTCTTTTCCCACTATCTTCAATCATTCTATGAGACAAAATGGTTACAACACATATTATCCTCACGCTATTGAGGCAAGAAGCCATTTCTCTGTAAACATACTTGCTGTACTTGTGGCACAAACATATAGAAAACCTATTGAAAACCATTTGTTTTAAAAAGTACAGCTTTACTTTTACTAACCTAAATTGCTGCGCATATTTTTCCATATATATTATTGTTGTAGTTGTTGGAGGGGGTATAAAATTGTTATTGTCTAACATAAAAGTAACTACTGTAGCAAATGACCTTGTGCTATAACTAAATACAACCATCTACCATCTGTTAGGTGATTTGTTTCACATTCAGTTTCTCTTTCAATTTTAAGAATACTTAAGACTGAAGAACAGATATTGTGGATCCCATTCAACAGATGATGAAACCAAGAGTCTCATGGACTTGGTGAATGAAGGATGCAGACGTTTGGACTCCCAGACCAGTATGGCTTCCATCTCATCCTGTTGCCAGTTGTCCCTTATGCACTCAAAACCTCAATTTATAAACAGGTAGTCTTCTAAATGTTCATTTCTAAGTTGAGTGTTTGGAACTTGCAACAAACAGTTCCTGTACATAACAACTTCATGCAAGGTGGTTAGATTCAAATATCTTTCCTTAACCATACTATTGTCTGCAGTGGAAACTATATGAAATATACTATTAAAATGCCAACAGTTAAAACACAGAATTAAAATATGATAGAAAAAATTAAAATTAAATAATGAGAAAGTTAATGGATATGTTTAGTCATGTAGAGGGCTTTGGGCTAAATATCAAGAGTTTTAGAGGTTGATGGATTTTTTTATTACATCTAATTTAACTTTTAAAAACCAAAGTTTCCTCTCATGTGCACATATATAGATGCACATGTATGTCTACCACACTGACTTCTGCCTTGATTCTCAGGCATAGTTAACAAAAGGTATAGTTGCATGGGTTTTTTTGCCTGTGCCTATGGCCTCTGCTCTTTCTCAAATCTAGGACTTTGTCCATGCTCTTTTCTGACAGGATCGTCCTCTCCCTATGCCAAGCTAACTTGCTGTCACCCTCAGCAAGGTGAGGTGTCAAATCTCAGTTTGTCTATCTTCCTCTGAAATCTTCCCCAACTTTCTACAACTGCCTGGGTTCGGTGCCTGTCCTCTGCATCTCCACAGCACGCATTGCCTTTCAATTCTTAGCACTCACTCAACAAACAGCATGTTCACCACAAAAAAATAAGTTGGTGAGGTGATGGATATGTTAATTAGCTTGACTGACTTTTCCTACAATGTATACAGGGATCAACACATTACATTGTACCCCATAAATATACACAATAATTATCTGCCGATTAAAAATAAATGAATGAAAATAAAACAAGCCTTTACTGAGTGCCTTTCATACTCCAGGAACCCTACTACACTTTGAGTGCCCCACAGCAATCAAGCCAGGATCACACTGTCCTATGAGCACATCACAGTGATCAAGTCAGGACCCGCTGTCCTCTGAGTGCACTACAGTGATCAAGTCACAGTGCTTGTCCTCAAGGTGCTTATACTGTAGTGGTAGAGATACAGAAGCATAAAAGCGATTAAGACACAATGAGGTAATTACAGCCATAGAAGTGGAAAGGAAGATGTGAACATGAGAGGGGTTGATTTCCTGAGGATCAAAACTACAGCAGAAGACTGCTCAAAAGGTAATGAGCTGTGTACAGAATGACTCAACTGAGGGTAAAATTAAAAAAAAAAATGGTGATAAAAGTGATGTTTATCAAATTGATTCAGTAGCCTGACCAGATGCTTTTATGCGTGAAGCCCATTGCCAGGAAGGGAAGGAAGGCTGTGGAATAGCTTTGGTTTATGGAGTCAAGGGAAGAGAGTGCACACATTCACAATGGGTTAGATAATATACCAGGGACTATCCTAAATAACTATTGAAAAGGAGTAGAGTTATTAATGAAGCTTCATCAATGTGGTAACAATTTGTTGCTGAATATGGTAAAAAACTTGCTTTTTATAAGATTTCATACACGCAGGTAAAGTTGGTATATAGATCTGGAAGAAAACACCCCTTTCCTAATTCATATAACCTCATCTCCTATATTTCAGAAGAATTGGGTAGATAATACTGACTTTCACAAAGTAGTAAGAATATAGCTTCCAAAGTTTATTTCAAGGGCTCAGAAGTAGAGTTGAGGCAATAAGAAAGATAGAGGATAGAATGAGTGATGTGTTCCTGAATCTCTGTGTTAGAACGAGATGAAAAGAATGATTAAAAATAAATCACAAAGGATGGCAGTCCAGGGAGCTCAGATAGAAAATATCAGAGGTAAAGACTGGCATCTGAACTTGTAGGCCTTGCTGCTTGTACTACTTGTTTCGCGGTGTTGTGACAACTCTATTCCTATTTAACATTTTGTTTCTTTCTCTGTAAGGTTTTGAGAGCACTAACTTCACATATCTTAATTCTTCACAGTGCCCAGCAAAATCCAACCAACAAATGATATGGCCAGCTTGCATTTATTGAATAAATAATGAAAGAGAGAAAAAAAA
>NW_016805896.1:5130292-5154858 GCF_001698545.2 Rhinopithecus bieti
AAAAAAAAAAAAAAAAAAAAAAAAAAAAAAAAAAAACAAAGAGGAAAGAGAGAAAACAGCAAAACAAGCTAAATTTGGTTTCCATGAAATGAACTTTCAATTATATTTCCCAAATCTGACTTATAGAAGAATGAAATTCAAATTGTACTAGTTTCAGAGATTACTTATTTGAAATGAGAGAAACTAATTTACATTGCTTATAATCTAGGACCATACATTTGAAAGCAAAATCAAGTCTTATGAAGAAGTTGAAAAAGATGCAAAGTACATTGATGTCAACTTTTGTTTTATTCCTCATTTTTTTTGATTAACTAACTCGTAAAAGAACCATCATTAGTTACACAATAGGTAGTAATTCTCACTTCTAGGTCAAATGAGTACCTTGGAAGAGACAGGAAAAACCTCTGTGGTATGAAATAATAGAAGGCACAGAATATAATTATAAATATAAAAGAAAAATAACACACTTCTCCTTTTACCCCCAGAGTTTTCTGGGAAGTAGTACAGTCAGATAAAATTGAGAATATTCACCTATTACCCATTGATCATAGTCGTAATAGTAAAAACGGGAGGCCTGCTAGATTACACTTTACACTGATTCAGTAGAGGGACTCTGGGACAAAGTAAGCTCATGAGTTCAACAGGCAGGGAGCACCACTGTGGGCTCCTTGGTTTCCAATTTAACTCTAATCAATGGGATCTGAGACACACAATGCCTGACTACATTCTCACTGCCTTGGAAAGAGAGAAGAGCATGTCATTCTGTAGGGGAAGGACCAGGTGCTTTTACAGAGAGCAGTTTTGTTTCTGAAGTGAGGGAAATTGACAAGGAACTCTGCTTTTCATGAATTTCAGTACAACAGCTGCCCAAAGTCATATGGAGGAGGTGAAGGGGAAGATAACCCATTTGTGATGACACTAATGTGTGCCACAGGGCACGTGGCTCACCGATGAGCCCAATTTGGTCAGTTTCTGTTGCTCCTTCATGTACATAAGATGCTTGCAACCTTAGATTTTTACAAGAAGATTATATAAATGTCAAAAGGGTGAAAAGAACTAACAGTGATAAATAAGTGATGAGCCCTGTCAGATGTTTCCTTTACTAAAGCTCAGTCCCACAAATTATACAGGATATATGTTGTTTTCACTTATAAGAACCCATCCATTCATTTACTTAAGAAATATTTATAAAGTAGCTATACTTTGTCAAATACACTGGTAGTTTCGTGAGACCCAAAGATTAATACAACATGATCCTTGTCTTCAAGAGGCTCGCAACTTTGAAAGGGGGAACAGATTTTTCTAACAAATAATTAAAATTTGGAGTAATATGTACCATAATGAAAATATGTACTGTTAGATGTAGTAGTTTATTTCTCAGATGATCTGAAAGAGGATCAAAGAAAGAAGGACTCTGAAACAGAATTTTAAAGAATAAATGGGAATTTTTTCGGATGAAAAAGAGTGGAGGAAGGGCAGATAGAATTGTGACGAAAAGCCGGGAGCTTTGAAACAGGGATGGTGCATTTGGGAACAGGCAGTTGCTCAATATTGCTGGGTGCAAGTGTGAGTGGAGACACTTCAGAGATTAACAGGCATCAAATTTAGAAAGCCATCCTTGTCATGTTTAGACAATACAGGGCTTTCCAATCAAGGCTAGATGCCATCCAAGGTTTAAGTAGGAAATTGATGTATAGAGATTCAGGTTTAGGAAACAACTCCAGCATGGTGAATGGAAGGAAGACTGGGTAGGTAGGAGGGTAGTTGATGGGAGCACATGATTAAGGGAAGAGTCCAGTGAGCTGGATACTTCTGTGCTTCAGGAGTGAGACTCATGTCTTGCATTAAAGCATTGATTTGAGAGAGATTTAGAAGACACATTTGATAGGACTTGGTGACTGCCAGACCACATAGAGAATGGCAGATGAGAGGACCTCAGCTTTTTCTGTCCCATATTAGGAAATAATCTTTTGCCCCCATGGCATAAATGAATTTGTAGGAGATGAAGTCACCAAGTCACCCTTCTTCAGAATGGTCATTAAAAGAGGGTTGCACCGCTGGACAGGGATGGTTCCAACTCTTTGTCCCCATGTATGGGGAAGGATGAAATAACAGTAAAACAGTTCAGGAACCAGTAAGAAATAAAGAATAAATCCAAAGGTAGGGCACAGGGTGTTAGAATAAATGTGAACTATATTTTGGCATAGTGAAATGAATTCACATTGAAATATCACATCCTGAAGTTACTTCCTTCATGGCACACCTTTCATCCAACACCATACATAATAAATACATATTACTATTACACATGACATATAAGAAATTTTAAAGGCAGAAGCTGAAACTAATGGTGCCTTACATTTGTATAACTTATTAAAGATTATAAAATGTTTTTCCCTGTAACTTTGTGAGGAAGTCAAAAAGATATTACATTCTCAAGTTATAGCTAAGGAACTTAAGACTCAAGAAGGTAAAGTGGCTGCCTAAAAACCATAAGGTATTTTCTGGCATGACAAGACATTGAATCCTCTTTTTTCTGTTAATTATTAAATCCCTAAGCTAGTATAGATTCCATTTAGCAGTAATCTTATTCCAGATGCTACTGTTCAACGCAAATTAAGATTTTCTGAAATTGGTAAACTGAAAACAGTAAATAGGACTTGGTGATTAACAGGCCAAAAGGAGGATGGAGAAGGGTCACAGCTCTCTCAAACCTCACTGGGAAGTTCCTTTGTGTATTATTTCTTAATGGAATCCTCCTGTTTTGGGACACTGTTATACTGGAAATAATCAGGGAGATTAAAAGAATTCCCAGTGTCTGGATTTATGTAAACCAGACACATAGAAACACACCAAGTCACACACTGATTCACAGTCTCGTGATTTAAATCCACAAAAGGGGACAATGTTTTGGAAACGTCTGGCTCTGCTTTCTTTTGCTCCACTTTAGCAAACACTTAAGCAGACTTTGGGTTTAATATGATGACAGCGTTACCATGCTTTATTTTCCTACATTTTGCTCCAGGTGAATGACAAGAAAATGCTGCATTCGGCAATCCCCAACTGCTACACTCCCTGAAGTTAATAACCACAATGAAGGCCATTTCAAGCTCCTTTCCTCCTTTAATTGATTTATTGGTGGCATATAAATGCCTGTTTCCATTTCTGTTAATGAGGAAGGCCTTTGATATTACTTTCTCAGATTTACATTCTAGTCCTAATCTTTGGCAATATAATAAAAAAGTATTCAGAGCTCTTTCCTGAGGCAAAATATAATTGCATTTGATTTTACTTCCTAGTCCTTTATCTAGATGAGCCCGTGACAGTACAAAAATGCTGTTACTAAAATACAAGGTTATAATGACTTTCTGACTTTGTCTTTTACTTTGCACATCATCTTCTACTCTTGGAACTGGTGTCTTATTTATTATTATTTTTTTTTTTTGGAGAGAGGTGCATGAGCTCACTACTTTAGTATAGCGACCAGCTAGATGGGTTATCCAGGATTTGGTTTCCCTTATCAAGTGTCCAGCATAGTAGTTCTCAGCTATGACTGCCCCTCAGACTAGCCTGGAGACCTAATCAAAAATGCAAATACATGGAGCTACTGAATCTGGAGTTGGACCTGAGCATTTATACTAAGAGCTTCTTGAATGGGGGAAAGTTAAAAGCGTTCCCCCTGGGAACTGAAACTAAATAAAGGATGCCCACTTTCACCACTTCTATTCAACATAGTACTGAAAGACCTGGCCAGAGCAATCAGACAAGAGAAACAAATAAAGAGCATACAAATTGGAAAAGAGGAAATCAAACTGTTGTTCTTCACTAATGATGTGATTGCACACCTAGGAGGCCCTAAAGACCAGTCCACAAAGCTCCTAGATCTGATTAATAAATTCAGTAAGGTCTTAGGATACAAAATCAATGTACCCAAATCAGTAGCATTGATATACACCAACAATGACCAAGCTGAGAACCAAATCCAGAACTCAATCCCTCTTACAACAGCTGCAAATAAAAGAAAATAAAACAAAATAAGATACTTATGAATATACTAAACCAAGGAAGTAAAAAATATCTACAAGGAAAACTACAAAACACTGCTGAAAGAAATCACAGACGACACAAACAAACAGAAACACAACCCATGCTCATGGAGGGGTAGAATCAATATTGTGAAAATGACCATGGTCCCCAAAGAAGTCTACAGATTCAATGTAGTTTCCATCAAAAATACCATCATTGTTCTTTGCATAACTAGAAAATAAATCCTAAAATTCATATGGAACCATAAAAGAGCCCACATAGCCAAAGCCATACTAAGCAAAAAAAACAAATGGAGGTATCACATTACCCAACCTGAAATTAAAGTACAAGACTATCATTACCAAAACAGTACATTACTGGTATAAAAATAAGCACATAGCCTAGTGGAACAGAATAGAGAACTCAGAAATGAAGTCAAATACTTATAGCCAACTGATCTTCAACAAAGCATACAAAACATAAATTAGAGAAAGGACACCCTATTTAATAAGTGGTGTTGGAAAATCTGGCAAGCCACATGTAGAAGAATGAAACTGGATCCTCATCTCTCACCTTATTAAGAAATCAACCTAACATGGATCAAAGACTTATCTCTAAGATCTGAAACCATAAAATTCTAGAAGATAACATTGGAAAACTCTTCTAGACATTAACCTAGGCAAAGAATGTATAATTAAGCCCTAAAAGCAAATGCAACAAAAACAAAAATAAATAAATGAGGCCTAATTAAACTAGAAAGCTTCTGCACAGCAAAAGAAATACCCAGCAGAATAAACAGAAAACCCACACAGTGGGAGAAAATCTCAAACTATGCATCTGACAAAGGACTAATATCCAGAATCTATAAGGATCTCAAACAAATCAGCAAGAAAATAACAACTAATCCCATCAAAAAGTGGGCAAAGAACATGAATAGACAATTCTCAAAAGAAGATATACAAATGGCCAACAAACATATGAAAGAATGCTCAATCACTAATTATCAGGGAAATGCAAATGAAAACTATAATGAGATACTACCTTACTTCTGCAAGAATGGCCATAATTAAAACGTCAAACAATAATAGACATTTGTGTGGATGTGGTGAAAGGGAACAATTTTACATTGCTGCTGGGAATGTAAACTAGTACAACTGCTATGGAAAACACTATGGAGATCCCTTAAAGAACTAAAAGTAGAACTATCATTTGATCTAACAATCCCCAAAGGAAAATAAGTCATTATATGAAAAAGACACAATTTGCAGCACAATTTGCAATTGCAAAGATATAGAACCAACCTAAGTGTCCATCAACCAACGAGTGGATAAAGAAAATGTGGTATACATATACACCATGGAATACTACTCAGCCATAAAACAAAATGAAATAATGTCTTTTGGAGCAACATGGATGGAGCTGGAGGCCATTATTCTTAGTGAAGTAACTTGGGAATGGAAAACCAATTATCGTATATCCACACTTACAAGTGGGAGCTAAGCTATGAGGATGCAAAGGCATAAGAATGACGTAATGGACTTTGGGGACTCAGAGGAGAAGGCTGGTAGGGAGGTGAGGGATAAATTACTACATATTGGGTACAGTGTTTGCTTCTCAGGTGACGGGTACACCAAATCTCAGAAATCGTCACAGAAAACGTATCCATGTAACCAAAACCAAAACCACCTATACCCCCCAAAACTATTGAAATTTTTTTTTTTAAAAAACAAAACACCCTAAGTGCATCCAATACATGGCTAGGGTTGAGTGGAAATATGCGAGTTGAGTTTGAACATGAACTTACTTGTACAACGTTAGTTTGGAATTCTTATGCTGCTTTGCAATACGTTTCTATAACTCAAGACCCACTTTAAAATCTACTTTGAGCCAAGGGAGAAGATATTTTTTTCTTTTAGAGGAATATAAGTATACATAAACACATACATACATTGATATGGGTAACTAATGAGGCAAACTTTAAGAAACAGAAAAATGCCATTTAAAAAATGACAGAACCATTTTTATTCTCTACAGAACTACTCTCAGTGGTTCTTTCAAGTCAGGAAGAAACCTCTTGTTCTGAGTAAGAGTGTACAAGTTGCTTAAGGACATTTGGTTTCATTTGATTCATTTGGCTTGGTAAGAGGCTAGGTACTTCTGCTGAATAGCAGCTGGTATCACACCACACCTCCCCTTACTATGAGGAAAGACTGCAGAGCCAGGCTGGGAGCAGATTGGCAAGGGTAGAAAGGAACTTTTTGGAAGGATGATGATCCAAATTCAGACTCTGTCATGCATGTGAGGTTCAAAGTTATTAGAGTATCTCAGAGGGACTGGGGAGCCCTGCCAAAGGTTGAGCTTGATCAAAAGGACCTCCAGAGTCCCTGTGGGGAGACTATCATAGGCGGGGTCAACTGTACTGCTGCCTTTAGAACTGCACCAGGACCTCAGATTTTTTTCAGATAATCATGTTTTATTCAATATGATGTATCTTGGGCGAATGACTGTGTGCATGTATGCATCTGTATTTCTCACTAGCAATAATGTTATATACATAGGCCCACTTTGTCACAGGGGAATGAAGGCTGAGCCTCACTTTGGAGAGAGAGGCTTTCTTGTCCTCCTGCAGGGGTAGCCAAGTCCTTGTCTTGGAGAAAGGGTATTAGGAAATGACTGCCTTCTGATCATTTGGCACTTTCTCAATTCAGTGTAGGACATTACTATTCATAAAACATGTCTGTTTCTTTTTCCTGCATATTAAATAAATACAAACAAATAATCTGCAGGATTATTTATAAATGAAAAAAAAAAACCCCAAATAATTGAAAAGTTCCCCTCCCCAAATTAGAAGACTGTTTTTTATTAACCTTGCAATAAGACAACCTTGAAAGATAACCTTGAATTTTGTAATTGAATTTTTGAACTCCACTTATCAAAGTGGGGAGTATATTGTATATATGCATAAACATTTATAAAAGTAAAATATTTTGGAGTACTTTTAAAAATGTAATTCCAAAATTTTTTCAAGTGACTGAGCTAAACTTGGCATCCCAGCAAAGAGGCTGCAACAGCACAAGCAGGTATTTAGCTGGCTAAGCGGTACGATGCTGCCTTGTCTATATTTTAAAGATTTTAGACCCTTTAATGAGCTGATGAAGGTATGGACCCCACCAAAATGTTCATGTCTATATACACACAACTAAAGGAATTGCAGTTCTTCCATGGGCAGGTTTAGGAGAAGAAAGTCAGGATTTGGTGAGACTCAAAGGTAGTTTTATTTTATGTGGAGTGCCAACTATTAGTGAAATGGCAGCAGCCAATTACAGTGGACACATCTACAGAGCAACTGCCCATGGGACAGGGCAAGAAGGTTGCTGGCGACCTGCAAAGGCTAAGGTGGAAGAGTGATGGTGGGAGAAGGCGCTTCTCATGCGCTAGGAACCAGAGTGCCTGGATACACAACCCAATATGATGGTCAGGCAGAAACTTGCATCCTGAAAATCCCAAGTGTTTTAGGATAGTATTAGCATGACTCTTGGTGCTTAAAGAATTCTAAACCATTGTTTGTTTTTGAAGATCTTAGAAAGAGTAGTAGAAAGAAGTAGATCCTTCCTCGTCCAATTCTAATGTGCTGAACAAAAATACTGGGGCTGCTACTGGCCATGGGCTAATTGTGATCTGGGCTTCTGAAATTATGATTTCCATAGGAGAACTGGGGAAAAGAGAGAGAGTAAAAGCGTAGCATTGAACTAGATGTAGGCTAGGGAGGCTTGTATGCTTTAACATTTTCTTTCTTCTTTTTTTTAGTGCTGAGTTTGGAGAGTTGGGAAGCAGAGAGGCAGGAAAATATATTGTTTTCTGCAATAGGACAAAATATCAGACTTCTGGGAGAAGAAATAATAATAAATAATAATAGTAATAGCCACGACACTATTTAAAACAATTATCATTTTAAAAAGCTTACTATGTTCTGAGTACTATGCAGGCCCCTTCTCACTGTGTTCTTGTAAGAACACCATCATGTTGGTATTGTTAGTCTCTTTTTACCAATGTGAAAAGCAAGATTCAGAGAGATTAAGATGATGCTTAAGTGGACAATTTAAGGTTTCAGACTAGACATGTCTGACTACAGATCCCACTGAGCTTCTTGAGGAGGACCAAAATGGAATTGTATGAAAAAAGACTCAAAGGAACTGCCCTGTTTTTCCCGAGGGTACTGGTGGTGGGGCACTGCCTGCACAGATACACAGGGACATAGGCTAAAGCACAACTGAAGACATGTGTAAGTGAATTCCAGAGGGAGCTGGGCAGGATGGGGTTCATGGTTTGTGCAATGGCCCATTTTTGCCAAGGAAAGAGACTTGTGAGCCATAAGTGCCTATCTCCTCTGCATTCCCCCATTTTCTTCCACCTCTCCTCTTCTTTCCATCTTATTCTCCCATTCTCTGCTCCAACTTTCCCTCCCTGCTCTTTGTTTTCCTTTCCTTAACTCTGTTCCTTTATTCACCTTCCTCATTTCTATGTGTATTATAGGGAATGTGACTAAAACCAACAAGCTAGACCAGGAAAGTATAGTGGGAAAAGAAATACCAAGAGAGTTCCTAACAGTCATGATATCCATGATGTGTGAATCCAACAGTGGCATGGTGCTTTATATCACTGTATAGTCAGAGCACAGACGTGCCTTTGCGTAGTCATGAAGATTCTTGAATGAATCAGTGAGGATGGAGGGGGTTGCCATTTATTTGGGGTGATTTTTAGTGAAACTAGAAAATTATCTTTAACATGAAACCTCTCATTTACTATGTGTCACTGAGATGTATCTTGAAATTTCACCATGGGAAGTTTATTTTATGTCATTAATAAAGCAAATTTCCTTGGGAAAATCAGAATTCGTATATTTAATTTGGTTGTTTTCTTCTTCATACCTGCTTGAGATAAACACAGTGAAGAGGTGGCAATTTTGATTCACTGGGAAAAGGAAATAATAATGGCTCTTGCCTGCTTTCTGAGGAGTCTAGCTCTGGACAATACTCTCCGGAGGCCACAGAATGAAAGCATCTTTTGAGATAGGGAAGATGAGAGGGTCAACAGCAGATGAGGGCTAAGATGGGTGGGTGGGAGGATGTCAATATGACCATCACTGTATATCTACAGATTTAAGACCAATAGCAAAACTTAAGAGCACAGGGTTCCAAAGTCACTACATGAAGGACAGGAAAAGATGATAGAGCATGTCTATTAAAAATTTCTTTTAAATCCCTTCCTCCCTACTGATTCTACTATACGTTTCTGCAAACTTATTTGTACCAAAAATATTTTTAAAAAGTATAAAAAATTCTAGATTGCAGAAGGAGCTATTTTGATTTTTAATAAACATGCATTTACAATGAGGACATAAGAGAACCTACATTTAACAAGTTTACAATCTAGTTTTATCTATCAGTAACATGTGGCATAGAGATAAATTCATAGCTAAATATTAAATTAATTAATATGATTCTATTTTTTCCTTCCACCACTTAAATTCTTTCTGTAGTGGATATCTTAGGCTGATATCATATAAAACAACTTAGAAAATAGCAATATTTAGAAACAACCTAGAAAACAACATTGTAGGGACTCTGATTACTGTTATACAATGAAAACACAGCCAAGTCAATGGGGTTAATGAACATAGATGCCAAAACTAAATAGGCCACATGGAAAAGAAACAGGCAGGGGGTATGAGCAGCCAAAAGTTACGGCTGCAAGATCTCCAGCAGTAAACAACGGCATTTTGCACACCACGGTTCCTTTTCCTAAGACCAGGGTTGACTGGCAATGACAGGAATACAGAATAGAAAGAGAAGAAACAGAGACAGCCCTTATTTCTTGCCTCTAGATCTGTTCCTATAAATTATAAAGCTTTTAGTTATGTCCCTTCCATTGAAGAGATTTTTTTTCTGAAATTAAGGGAAGACTGGGAGAAATGTGTTTCTTAAGAGAGCCATGGCTCTCATTTGGTGACTGCCAAGAATTTGAGTGAGGAAGAATAGCTGGTGGGAAGGAGCCTTCTTTTTCAGTCTTCCAGGCCTCCTGCATTGTCCCGGTGAGGCAGAGGCATGAATGCCAGGGTTATATAGCCGGAAGAGACCCTGAGATTCATTCACTGAATGTCAATAATAATAAACATTTACTAAGTGTTTCCTCTATGTGAGTAGGCTCTGTACTAAGCATTTCACATGAATTATTTTATTTATTTCTTATCCTAACTCTGAGAGAGGCCATACTATATTACCCTGTTTTTAAGAAGAGAAAACAAAGGTTGATGAAGTAGACAGAATAATGGACCCTCAGAGATGTTCACATCTTAAACCCCCCAAATTTGTGATTATGTTATCTTGACAAAAGGGACTTTGTGGATGTGATTAGGGTAAGGATCTTGAAATGGAGAAATTAGCCTGAATTATCCTGGTGGGCCCAATGCAATTATTTGGAGTCCTCATAAAAGGTTGAGGATTTGAAGATGGAGGCAGAACCCACACACCAAGGAATGCTGGTGGCCTCCAGAAGCTAGAAGTGGCAAGGAAATGGGCTGTCCTCTAGAGCTTCCAGAAGGAACGCAGCCCTGCCAACACTCTAATTTTAGTACAGTAAGACCCACTTCAGACTTCTGGACCTCAGAACAGTAAGATAATACATTTGTGTTGTTTTAAGCCACTACATTGGTGGTTATTTGTTAGAGCAACAAGAGGAAACTAATACAACTGAGAAGGGTTAAGAAATTTTCACAAGATCACATTGCAGATAGCCACAGAACCAGGATTTGTACTTAGGAAGTCTCTCCTGAGGCTTCCTAGCCATCAGACTGTACTACCTCCCTATTCCTTCCTAGACTCTACTAGCTCCTAAATATCCTTTAGAGAGGCCTACTGTGATTCCTAATTTTAATGATTTAATTTTATC
Source organism: Rhinopithecus bieti (assembly GCF_001698545.2). Lineage (NCBI taxonomy): Eukaryota > Metazoa > Chordata > Mammalia > Primates > Cercopithecidae > Rhinopithecus > Rhinopithecus bieti. Next base: position 5,141,267 of record NW_016805896.1, read on the forward strand.
TTCAAGTTAGTTGGTGTTATTATCCTCATTTTGTTGATGAGGAAACTCAGGCTTAGAGACCTGAAATTTAAAGAACTCAAATTTAAAGAACTCAAATTTGAACCCACGTCAGTCTAACTGACCTTTGTTCCAACTTTTAGCTTCTTCATCATATTGCTATTTGACTAATATTTATTATGTATCAGACATTACTCAATATTTAATAAATTGACTAATATCAGGAAAGTACAGACTAATAATATATTAACTAATATCAGATATGAATATTACTGAATATTTATTACATATCTGATAAATGCCAGCATAAAACAGAAACTCAAATTTGAGTACTTTGGACCTTAGTAATTCTTGAAGACACCTAGAAGGCTCACAGAGGAGTCACTGTATCAACTATGCTCCAGGAATATTCTGCTCCAAAGGGTTGGTGATGAAATCCTTGGACATAAAGTTACCTTGACAAAAGCTTTTCAAACTCATGAGTTTCCTGATAAGAATTAGCTAGGCTACACTCTGAAACCATTTAAGTGTCAATATATTTAGTTAGCTCTGATTGCTTAATTAATATGAACAAATTTAATAGAGGTAAATATAGCAAAGATTATTTTGAGGTTATTAAAATACCAGCCCACATATTTGGCTATCATGATAGAAGAATCATTGCAACCCCAATACCACATATCAAGGACTGCCTGAATGGGAGGATACCCCGCTTATTCTAGCTCAAATATTATGAAACATAAAAGTAGCTAGTTAGCCAAAGGGTATGAAAATGAAGTGCATGCTCCTGGGAACTTTATGATCCCCAAAAGCCAGTACCTCAGTGAATTACATTAACCTAATTAAAATATCACATCCTTTTATTATGTTATTCTTACCATAATATAAAGGACAAAGTTATATACAATACAATTATGTAGAAAATGGACTTGTGCAGACAACCAGAATACAAAGTTAATTTTTGTATTATAATTCCACCAAGTTAGAGTTTGTAAATGGAACAAGTAAAAATACCCATACATACGTCATGCTCCTCTGATTCATGATGCCTGTGCCTCCAATCACCTCCACTCCACAGACACACTACTAGAAACGGTCACCAGGATACAAAATAAGACCGTGGCACATGAACAAAATATTTGTAGCCAAAAGGCATGAACACTACTGTGGACACTCTTTTTCTTTTCTTTTCTTTTTTTTTTTTTGTTTTGAGACAGGATCTCACCCTGTCACCTAGGCTGCAGTGCAGAGGTGCAATTATAGCTCACTGCAACCTTGACCTCCTGGGCTCAAATGATCCTACCACCTCAGCCTCCCGAGTAGTGGGGACCACAGGCAGGCACCTCATGCCCTAATTTTTAATTTTTAAAGTTTTATCATAGAGACAAGGTCTCACTATGTCACCCATGCTGGTCTCAAAACTCCTGGGCTCAGAATATCCTCCCACACTTTTGAGACCATAACAATCATCATGCTTGCGATGTGTCAATATGTGTCCACTCAGTAAATCTCTAAATACTGAAAGCACATGTTCCAGATTCCAGCTTCAGTGTCTGCATTTATGGAAACAAATGTCCCCGAACCTGGTGAGAACACAGCAAAAGGACTAATAAGCAGGAGGCTAAGTGTCTCAGAGTGAACAAGCAGTTCCTTTTTAACAAAGCCTTTTTCCCAGTGGTACTCAAGCCATTTCCTGATGGTTCTGGGCACACAGACAAGCAACCACCACTTCACTGTCCTTCAATGCACAGAGGCAATGATGCACTTAATAGCACCAGTGACTTCAAAGACTTAATGAGTCTAAACTACTACCTGGAAATGATTAGACGCTGAAAGAAATAACTACTAAAAAACTGTCCTATAAAAGCTCCCAAAAGGTGGTGAAAAGGATTCTGGGACTTAGAAAGTTTACTATATGTGATGAATATCTACTTGGAACTCCCACAGTGTAGGAATCAATCTCAGAGATGCTCCCTTCCAGCTGAGAGCTGTTACATCATTAGGCTTGAAACATGAATCAGTCCTCTCTCTTATATAAGTTCAGGACATCTCAAATAAAAGCCAGACCTGCATAACATGTCAGGGCAAACAAGAATGGTGTGTGAATAATGGAGTCACACCATGAAGTTTCTCACCATTACTTCCCCTCTAGTAATAGGTATCTGTACTACTGTTCCCAACTTGACAATGTCACATGATAGGAACAATGGAACTCAGAAGTCAAGCAATAGGTCCACGGCTGCCTAGTGAAACAGCAAAGCCAAAGCCAGAATTTAACATTTTGGGGTCCTGGTTAGAGATGCTTTTCTGTTTTCTGATTTAGAGATCTATTTCTTTGAGACAGTTCCTCCTTCTAGTGTAAAAAACACTTCAGAACGCCTATCATGAAATGAATATGGGATGTCAGGGATTGGGGAGGTGAGGAATGAGAGACTTGGAGTTTGCAGGTGATTGTCATAATTACAGGGGTCCCAGAAGTCCTTTCAAGGAAACAAATCATTGCTCTATGGCACATCTGCTTGGAAATGTTTTAAACTTCGGTTTTTATTCTCCAAGGTCCATTAATAGTCTGCAAAGCAGGCAAGTAAATGAGACTTTTGAATGACAAAGCTTTTTTTTTTTTTTAAATAATACTTTAAGTTCTAGGGTACATATGCACAATGTGCAGGTTTGTTACATATGTATACATGTGCCATGTGGTGCGCTGCATCAATTAACTCATCATTTACATTAGGTATATCTCCTAATGCTATCCCTTCCCCCTCCCCGCTCCCCACAATAGGCCCCAGTGTGTGATGTTCCCCTTCCTGTGTCCAAGTGATCTCATTGTTCAATTCCCACCTGTGAGTGAGAACATGTGGTGTTTGGTTTTCTGTTCTTGCGACAGTTTGCTGAGAATAATGGTTCCCATCATTCTCAACCATCATTCTTGACAAAGCTTTTAAAAGTATGATGTGCCTTTGTTCGTCCAAACTTTAGGATTATACCAATATTTTATGGAAGTGTGTGAGGGGAAGACTGTTTGTGAGAGTTAAGAATAGAAAACGAACTAGACCTTGCACCTCCACACAAGAAGACAATGATGATTACTTTAAGTTTTTAAATATGTCACTTTTAAAGAAGGACAAATGTGTTTATTTTTAATATAAATCCCACTTATATCCTAATCACAGAGAATCAGTCATGCATATTTTAGTTTAAAAAGCCCAAGCGTAGTATTCCATGGTGTGCAACAATAGAAACAGGACTACTAGAGTGGGGAGGGAGGAAGGGGAGAAAGGGTTGAAAAACTAACTCTTGGGTACTATGCTCAGTACCTGGGTACTATGCTCAGTACCTGGGTGATCATTCATATCCCAAATCTCAGCACCATATCACACAATATACTCAGGTAGCAAGCCTGCACATATACCCCCTGAATAGAAAATAAAGGCTGCAAAAAAAGTTCAAGTGAATTATGCAGCTTTTCTCTGCAAAACTTGTCAGAAGTGATTTGCAACATGATCTCGGAAACTTTCTTTAGGCATGCATTCTGCACTAATCCTTCATTAATGTGCAGCTCTGGACTGTTAACTATGTATGCACAAAACGCTAGAGGTGTGCAAAAAGGCATGACTAGTAGACTGGCATTCTTCACCATCACGCGCTCTCCTCTATCAGACATCCTAAACTCTGAACACAGCACAGGGAGAGATTTGTCACATCAGGACAGCAGATAGAAGGAGAGGATAAAGAGACTAAGGTGCAGCTAAGAGGGTACAGGGTGAAGAGAGACTAGTAGAAGGAGAGTGGCCTCCAGCCCAGCTTCAACAAAGTGCCTGAACTCAGCCTGGTTTACTTGCTTGGTAATCTAGAGTTTTAGTAAATCATATGTTTTAAATGGCAAAAAGCCAATATGGGCATCTTTGTTTTAAATGAAGTAAACATACTATGTTGCTTTGTTTCTGAGGCTCCTGGAATATTCTCCTCACTAGCTGGGCCTGTACGGTGTGTACCTTCCTCTGTTTAGATATTATGCTTCTATTATTGCAGCTCATATTACATGAGCTAATTTAGTAGACATGCTTGTTGTATCTGATGGCCTCTGGGGTCAACTAAGATGCTTTTTGAGAGAATGGCAAGTAAAAGCAGGATGGACGTCCTACTGCCTTTAATTTGAAGTCCCAAATCCTTAAAGTGGCTTTGTATGTCCGAGTCATGTGGTTCCTAGGCCCATGTCTCTGTGTTCACTCATATGTGCCTAGTGCCTTTCCTTCTGCTGATCCCATTGCTTGGAATATTCTCTTTTCTCTTCACAGTGCATATCCTAACCACTCTTAGCCCCAAACCTGGCTAGTTCCAATAGGCATGTCTACCACAGGGCAGCTTTTCCTAATTTCCCTAATATACTCTAGTATATACTCGAATATACCCTTTTATAACATCCCCATAATTGTCCAACAGTTATAGCAATTGTGGTCATAAAATCTTTATGAAATTGTTTTATGTTGGTGTCTGTTTTATTCATAGGACTGTCGGTTTCATGAAGGCGTGTCTCCATGATGTTCACTAGTGCCACTTGTGCCTAAAATGAGTGAAGTTAGGGAGCACTACACTGACTACAGCCGGGTCAGGTGGCTTATACTTCATAGTGGAGGAAAGAAAGAGCTCTGCAAGGACTCCTATGAACAGGACTTAAACAATGCAAGCAGTAATTACAGAATATGAATCCAACGGTATACACACAGGATGAATCAGAGAGGGAGAGAGACTAAAGCCTTGGAAGATTTGACCTGGAATGGCTGGCAGTGAGAACTCACACATCGAGGCCTATTCCCAAGAACTGGGAGGCTTCGTTTCTCTAAGCATCCCTTGGTTGTATGCATCGTAAGAGGGAGGACACTAAGGAGATGATTCAGTTGGAGCTAAGGGAACTACTTAGAAAACAAGAGAAATCTTTCATTTGTATCCTTATGGCTTCAAATATATTTCTAAGAGACAGAAGAAGAAATAATTACTATTTCACTTAAGTGAGGCTTCACAATCACTTTACCAAGTAATTTTGTACACGTATATCATTTTACATTTTAAACTATATGTTGTTTGTGGATATGAACTTAGATAACAGCCTTCATAGGTACAACTTGCCTCAATTTCCTTAATACATATTAGCTAGTGCTTCCTTTGATGATTAAGATAGCCTTTTATGTACTGTTTCAGTTAAGCCCCAGATGATTAATTTTGGATAACTGAATATTTTCGAAGAATTCAAATATCCTTAGAATACTAATACTTTCACTATACACCTGTTTAAAAATGAATACAAATGAATTTTACTACTCCCTGGTTTTGAATGAAGCCCATTCTTCCCAAGCCATACAAGGTGAGAAATGCTGCCTGCACTATACGTCCTTCTCACAAAACCGATGCCCTGTGGCAAAGTAGGAAGATCAAATTATATGAAGAACGGGAACAAAGTTATCCCCCAGATTTTGTCATTTCTAGAACCAGACAGACTATTTTTAGGTTTTCTAAATCCATTACTGAATTTTCCATCATTACTTTTAAACAGGACCTATGTTCAGATGACTTGGTTGATTCACACGGTTTTTGGCCAAAATGTACTATGAACACTTTTTGGAGGTTCATAATATCATGTTTATTTTAATGCACAATTTTGAATATCCCAAGAACATACTGGGCAAATGTATTTTAATCCTAAGAAGTTCAAGGCATTTAAATGAGGCCTTAAATTTCAGAATACTGAGACTTTTACTTTTATAAAGTTGACTTTATCTTCTCTGTCCACCCTACTGATTTTAGAACCCAGAATTCTGTCTGTACAATCTTCCATTTTTTTCCCCTTATCTGTGACTCCATTTTAAGATCCATGACAAAATAGCTACGAAAAATAATGAAATTCCTCCTTTGGTGATAATATAAATGGGAAATGTACATCCTAAAATGTTTTGCATGAGCAGATTTATTCGTATTAATTATGGCTCATATATAATTCATTTGAAAAGATTCTCCTACAGCTTTTAGAAATGAAATCTCTAAAAAATGAAAACAAATGACAATTAGTGCATGCATACATATGCGTAATGTGTGAATACTCATTAGGGAAAGTAACATTTCAGAGTTTAATGTGGTATTGCTCTCCTTTATAACATTTATCAGTGTTAGCCAATCTGAAGGTGCAGCTACAAACTCCAGTACTCAGTCATTAGTGTTTGTGAGAGCTCTTCACACTCAGGGCATTGAACCAGAATTTTCAACTTCATAGTATACATGTCCTCTAGGTATATTTTCTGTATTTTGGACACTGTTTTCCTATTGGCTTCAATTTTTGAATGAGAAATAAATTCCAAAGGGAGTAAAGTCAAAAGAAGTGGTGACTCTGGGGGTGAGTTGGGGTGAGGATCCTGTGTGAGATAACAAAAGGAGATGAAGGTGAAGAAGTGGCTAGCTTCTCATGCACTGTTTTAGCCGTCTTATTTGAAGAGTACACCTTAACAGTTACGTTGTGAGAGGGACAGCATTAGGAAAAGTAGCTAACGCATGCTGGGCTTAATAGCTAGATAATGAGTTGACAGGTGTAGTAAACCACAATGGCACATGTTTACCTATGTAACAAACCTGCACATCCTGCACATATACTCCAGAACTAAAAATGAAAATAAAAATATTAGGTCCAGAGAGAGCTGCCTCTTCTGGCTGGTCCACAGAATGATAACGTGTTGCAACATGAGGCCAGGCAATGAAATAATGCAATGAACTGCAAAGAGTCACACGAATTAATAGTAATAATAATAATAAAATAAAATCAACAGCAAAAAAATCCATTAAAAAATGTCTTTGTGCTCTTCTTGGTCTATAACACACATCCTTTAGTTCCTAAGAGCCTAGCATATAAGGTTGCCACACTTGGCAAACAGTTTTTTAGTATAGGTGTGATGGTTAATACTGAGTGTCAACTTGATTGGATTGAAGGATACAAACTGTTGATCCTGATTGTGTCTGTGAGGGTGCTGCCAAAGGAGATTAACATTTGAGTCAGTGGGCTGGGGAAGGCAGATCCACCCTTAATCTGGTAGGTACAATCTAATCAGCTGCTAGCAAATATAAACAGGCAGAAAAACGTGAAAAGGAGACTTCCCTAGCCTCCTGGCCTACATCTTTCTCCTGTTCTGGATGCTTCCTGCTCTCAAACATTGGACTCCATGTTCTTCAGTTTTGGGACTTGGACTGGCTCTCCTTACACATGTATATATATGTGTGTGTGTATATATATTCTATTAGTTCTGTCCTTCTAGAGAACCCTGACTAATACAGATTTTGGTACCAGGAGTGGTTCTAGAGGAAAAGAATATTAAGAATGGAGTTCTTTCATTGCTTTTGAGAGTTCTGGACTTGGCTGCTTAATATGATTAGACCACAAAATGGTAAGGACTCTACTTCTAATAGTATGGAGAACACTGATAGTCCTTGGTGTGAACTGTTTAGAGAGTTATGCAAAATAAATGTATTTAACACTCCTGATTCACCGCTCCTGAGAGGCAAGGAGTTTAGAGATTCTATACATAATACCTTTGACCATATGTGGAGAACCAAGGAACACAATGAAGCTGGTTGGTTACTTCTAACTTCAGTGGACAGAGTGATGAAAGAAAATGATGAACTCGGGGATTCTGTCTCCCAGCTTCAGAAGCAGATACTGAGCCTCAAATCTGCTAAGATTTCCCTGAGTGAGAGTCTTATCTCCTGTAGAGAAAGAGCTGAAATTGTGGAAAAACAGACACAAGCTCTTATCATGCAAGTGGCTGACCTGCAATGAAAGATGCATGCATAGCCTTGCCAGGTGATTACTGTTAAAGTGAGGGCATTGAAATGGGACCCTGCAACTTGGAATGGGGACGTGTGGGAAGACTCTGATGAAACTGAAGACACTGAGTTTGTAAACTCTGATGAACCTTTTTTTGCCAGAAGAGCTTTCCCATCCCCAGTAGAGGCAATATCCCATCTCTGACCCATACTGCCATCAGCCTTTCCACCTTTGTCTGAAGAGATAAACCCTGCACTGCCTGAGGCAACAGTGACTCTCCTGAGACAGCTGTCAAGCAAGATAATGTTGATTCTCCTCAGGAGCCACCCTCAATACCTCTGTTTGCTTCTAGACCTATAACTAAAGTCACAGCAGTCCCGTAGAGGTGAGGTTGAGAGTGTGACCCATGAGGAGGTGCTCTACACTCGAAAAGAACTGCTTGAGTTCTCTAATTTATATAAACAAAAATCTGGAGAACAGGCATGGGAATGGATTTTAAGGGTATGGGATAATGATGGAAGGAACATAGAGTTGGATCAGGATGAATTTATTAATTTGGGCCCACTAAGTAGAAACTCTGCTTTTAATGTTGCAGCTCAGGGAGTTACAAAAGATTCTAATACTTTATTTGCTTGGTTAGTTGAAATATGGATTAAAAGATGACCCATTGTGAGTGAGCTGGAAATGCCTGATCTCCCAGGTTTAACATAAAGAAAGTGATCCAAAGGTTAGAGAGATTGGGATGGTGGAGTGGATTAGTCACTTTAGACCTATGCATCACAGCTGGGAGGGTCCAGAAGATATACCCTGGACCAATGCCTTGTGAAATAGATTTGTGAGGGCAGCACCTGCATCTTTGAAGAGCCCTATAATTGCTCTTCTCTGTATGTCAGATCTAATGGTGGGAACTGCAGTCACTCAACTATAAAATTTAAATACAATGGGCATAATTGGATCCCAAGGTAGCAGTGTCCAAGTCGGCATTCAACCGTCAAAGGCATGGTGGGCATAGCTACCATAATGGACAGCAGAAGCAGAGCTGCAATCAGAATAGTCTGACTTGTGTAGTGCTCTGGCATTGGCTAATTAATCACAGTGTTCCTAGAAGTGAAACTGATAGGAAGCCTACTGCATTCCTACTTAATTTATACAAGAAGACAACTTCTAGGTCAAATGGACAAAAGACTAATTTGAATTATAAAACCAGAGAATCACAGTCCCTCAATCAATTTCCAGACTTGAGCCAGTTTGCAGACCCAGAAACCCTTGAATGAAGGGGAGGCTGGCTCCTCTTGAGGAAGAACCCCACTACATTACTGACAATTTATGCAGTGAATCTTTCTCCCATTCTTCCCTCAAGGAGACCTCCAGCCTTTTACCAGGGTAACTGTGCACTGGGGAAAGGGAAATGATCAGACATTTCAGGGACTACTGGACACTGGCTCTGAGCTGACATTGATTCCAGGAGACCCAAAATGTCACTGTGGTCCTCCAGTTAAAATAGGGACTTATGGAGGTCAGGTAATTAATGGAGTTTTATCACAGGTCTGACTTACAGTGGGTCCAGTGAGTCCCTGGACTCATCCTGTGGTCCTTTCCCCAGTGCCAGAATACATAATTGGCATAGACATACTTAGCAGCTGTCAGAACCCCCACAACAGGTATATCCCAAATATTGAATAGAACTCACTTATACTAAAAAATATTCACCATTTATCTGAAATTGCAATTTAACTGGGCCTCTTGTGCTTTATCTAATATTCCTACTAACATAGCACTTTAGACTTAGAAAATATTTGTTGGGTGATTTAATTTTCTTTGCTTGGGATGATAGAAGAGTGTCTTTTCCAGCTTGCTGATTTTATTTTGCCACGATTTTTTAAAATTCAAAAGAATTCCATAACCTGAGTCAAGCTTCTAAAATGTAAGCAGGGAGGTGCTCTCACAGGGAAGGAGAACAGAACCCAGCTCAGTCCAGGTTGCATCCCTTGCTACTGTTTGACATTTGTTTCTTTAGCTCAGGCTTCTCATTTTAGATGAGGAAAGGAGGATCACAGAGGAAGGTGACTGCAAATCCAGTGTCTTTGCTTTGGATCACGATGTCTCGGCATATACAGGTGACTCTGCTGTATAAGAATGAGTTATATTCCTAGAGTTAATTTACAAGCTTCATTACAGCACAGAGCACATTGTCCTCTTCAGAAAAAAGCTATAACACTAAAGTTAGATTATTAGGCAATCCAACAAGTTAGCTGAAAAATAAAATACCCACCATGAAAAATATAAGGGGAAAATAAACTATTTCAAATAAATTATGGGTAAGATAGGTTTTACTGGACTAGTCTGAAAATGTACTGATCATAGTGTTAGTGAGACAGTGTGGAAGCAGGCAAATAAATATTCTATTTTCTTTTTTTTTCAGCTTCAGGGATACTGATAAATAGAACGTGAATAGGGAGGAGACTGATCGGGTGGTGAGAGTAGAAAATGCACAGAAATAATGAGTGAATAAAGAAATGGAGTCTGCTAATCTTTCCCAAACAGACAGCTGACAACGTTCCAACAACATCTTAAGTGTTTTCACCATCCCTCACATGCCGTCATTTCTTTCCCCTATAAAGTTAAACCTCTAAAGAAAGAAAAACTCTCCACATTTAACCCTCTCCATTTGTCCATTTATCTATTCATGAATACAATAAAGAGTTAAATATGTGGGCCAGGCACTGTACAAGGCACTGGTGACACCCAGGTAAACAAGACAGAAACAGTTTCTGCCATCAGGGAACTTCAGGGAGACATACATTAAGAGATGATTACAGAAATAATTAAGTATAATTGTGATAAGTGACACTCAAAGAAGTACAGTTACTGTAAACACTGGCTACCTAATACAGAATCATCATCATCATCATTTCTTCATTATGCACTTGCTATGTGCTGTACATTGTGTAAAGTACTGTATATCCCTTTTATCTAAAATTCGCAAAATCTTGAAAAATAGCAAGGTAGAAATTATTACCGTTTTCAAAAGATAACAGATAACCCTTTTTTTTCTATTTATAGCTTTGAGAGGAGGCTTTCAGAGGAGGCCATTGGAAGACCCTTTGTTCTGGGCCTCTTGATGCATTTGAGTATGAAAACTTGGAACAAGCAGGGAAGAGAGCTAAATTTCTCTGCATAGTAAGAGGGAAAATATTTGTGTTCCTAGGAAACAATCTGGAGGCATATGTGAAGAGTGAAAAAAGAAGATAGAGGTTTCTGGAGAGACAACAAAGGCTGTGAGCCTCCCCACACCAATCCTTGCCAACCCCAAACCTTCAGTGAAGTTATTGGACACACCAACATGAGTGGGCTCTTTGGTGGTCACTAGTGAAGGGACACAGTTTCACTTGCAATTTGATAAAGGGGGGAAAAAGAACACAATGCACATAGATATTAGGGTAAGAGGAATAACAGATTAGGGGACAGTAACCCTAAGATTCCCAAAGGTGGTGAAAAGGGTTCGAATTTGTTTGAGCCAACTTTATGTGAGCGCTCAAGGGGCTAGGAAGTCCCAGCCGACAACTGGGTTATCCAAATGAGGACATACAGACACAGAGAGGTCCCAGAGCTATGGAAATTACTATATTTGAACCCAAATCTGACTCCAAGGTCTATATTCTTCCTACTTTGCCATGTTCCCTCAGTTTTGTCAAGAAGGAAAAGGGGCCACAATGCAACACTTCTGACCTGTGATTCTTGAAGGGATTAGCTCCAGACTAACCAGAGTACAGGCTGGCCATTCTCACATCAGAGCCCCCCAACAACTGTGTACTGCTTTAACTTCAAGTTTAAAGCACTTTTGCATACATTACCTCATGCATGGAATTTTACTTCTTCTGAATGAAGAACTAAATAAATTGTGCTAAATAAATCTCAAGCTGTTAGTCAGTGCTTTTCACTACAAATTCCTCACCCAGCAGTTCCTCCATGGGTATTAGCTGTTAAGTGCAGCTTTGCCCAGCGCAGTCACTCAGCTGGGGAGCAAATGCAGAACTTGGATTTGTTGTGCTGTAGACAGGCTTCAAGAGCAACTTGTACATCCTGTAGGCTTCGGAAAGAAAACTGGGGACACAATGTCCTGGTTCAAGCAAATGCCTACATTTATTTTTGGAATTATTCCTTGGAACTGTGGAGAGATGAGTTTTTTCATGCAGAACCAAGGACAAGAAATAGCCAGGTTAAGGAAATACAAACCTTGAAGTCTTAAAGCTCTTCTCAACTTATCTAGTGTGTCCTGGAGGTTTAATCACTGGGTAGAGTAAATCCTCGGCAGGTATAAATAACCTTAGTTTTCTTTTAGATTGTCTGCTTTGGCTGGGGAACTGCCAGATCTACAATGACTGTAATTTCTGGTTGCCATTTATGTCTCTCTACCTTGAATTTCCCATCTTCCGTATTTTCTTTGTGTCCTAATTTAGAGTGTGTTTACTTTTGTATCTTTGAGAGTGCCTCATATGCCATGGAAAATACTCTCTGAATGCCCAGTATGGAATGTGGCTAGCCTCCTTCAGAAGTTTTAAAAATTTGAATGTTAAATTATTTTAATATATTTGAATCCTACATCTGATTTTAATGTATGAAAAATATACAACATTGTACCTTAGTCACACATTCTGACATCCTGTTCTCTTCCTTAGCTCTCCTCAGAGCAGGGTTCTGAAGGGGCAGAGCAGCAACCTGTCACGTATAGGAAGGTATTAAAACCTCTAGTTGCCCCTGTGCCATTTCTCACACACACAAACGCAGAATGTCTCTCTCTGTCCCTTGATTGCAGATAAAGCAGCCATAAGAACTCAAGAAAGACAAAACATTTTAGAGGGGAGGTTTGGCGATGACATCAGACACACTTGAGTTCAAATCTCCTTGCTGCCATGTACTACCTGCATGTACTTGAGCAAATAACTTAAGTTTTTCTTACCCTCCATGTCCTTATTTGAAAGTGTGCATAATAATTTTCCTTATGTAATTCCATGAGGACCGACTAAGATGATTTTGTAAGACATTTGGTATTATGCCTATGAGTTTCTGCCTTGACATTGGCATCATACTCTCTTTTCCATATTCCCCTTCCTCTTTTTTTCTCTCGTGAACTCTGTGGGACTCTCTTCCAGGTAATTGTGGTGGGGCTGCCTGTGTTTTCCTTCAGACATAGAGATGCACAACTGAAGGGACCCCGGGTGTCAAAATACCCCTCCCACTTGACCATGGTGACCATTCAGGGCTGTACACACACCCCAAGCCAGGCTTTGTCACTCACTTGCTGGGATCTTTGAATTATTAAGAAAAATCCCCTGCTGGGAAAGTGAAGCTAGTGGGGTGTGATTTGGTGGCTACTGGCAGCCATCTGACCTGCTGTTTGGGAAGCCTCCTTCCAGGAGCTAGTGAGAGGCACAAGATTTGGTTTTGCTGTTTGAGTAGGAATCACTGTGAAGAAAGCTAAGCAGAAATAAGCAGAGCCTAGAAACAGAGAGAGAGAAATTGGGGATGTCCTTTAGGCCTCTGGATCTAAATAAGTCTGCAGCCAACTGTACCTAAGTCCTTGTTATTTACATAAGCTGATTCTTCCTTTTATTATTTTTTTGAGAAAATACTTTATTTTATAATAGTCGTTGAAAAAAGTACTGGAATGAAATATATAAAGCCCTCAACAGTTTTATCCTGGGATGAGAACAGAAATTTTAGGTGGGGAAATTTTACTTTTCATGTAAAATATTTCTGCATTAAAAATTATTTATTTTAATTTTTTTTT
>NW_016805896.1:5156519-5160285 GCF_001698545.2 Rhinopithecus bieti
GGCACAAGATTTGGTTTTGCTGTTTGAGTAGGAATCACTGTGAAGAAAGCTAAGCAGAAATAAGCAGAGCCTAGAAACAGAGAGAGAGAAATTGGGGATGTCCTTTAGGCCTCTGGATCTAAATAAGTCTGCAGCCAACTGTACCTAAGTCCTTGTTATTTACATAAGCTGATTCTTCCTTTTTATTATTTTTTTGAGAAAAATACTTTATTTTATAATAGTCGTTGAAAAAAGTACTGGAATGAAATATATAAAGCCCTCAACAGTTTTATCCTGGGATGAGAACAGAAATTTTAGGTGGGGAAATTTTACTTTTCATGTAAAATATTTCTGCATTAAAAATTATTTATTTTTAATTTTTTTTTATTTTTTAAACTAGTTGAAGTGGTATTTCTCAAACCTGCAACAGGAGGATCCTATTATAATTCCCTTGTGTTCTCCTATATTGCTTTTCAAAGACTAAGAAGTGGGCCTTGTTTTTTGCCCTTTCCTTGTCAAAATCATTTTTGTCCTAACTTCTTAACATATAGAAAAACTCCAATAATTATGCAAAAGAAGATAAAAATCATACTATTAACATTTTGGCTGATAGTCTTCTTGCCTCTTCTATATGTAGCTGCATTCACATTGAGTATGCAATTTCAAATTCTCACTTTTAACTTAATATCACAACATTGTGAAAGTAATACATATCTGCTGAAGAAAATTCAGAAAACATAGGAAAGTAAAGATAGGAAAATTAATCTATTACCCATAGATAGACATGAAAGATATTTTGCTTTATTTCCTTCTTTCATTTTTTGCCTCCCCCCCCCCACCGCCTTAATATTAGGATTAGATAGAAAATGGTATTTTATGAAAAGCATATCTCTTTCACAAAACATTTTTATAAGACATTTTAGGCACTCGGTGCAGTGGCTCACACCTGTAATCCCAGTACTTCGGGAGGCCAAGGTGGGTGGATCACTTGAGGCCAGGAGTTCGACACCAGCCTGACCAGCATAGTGAAACCCCGTCTCTACTAACAATACAAAAATCAGCCAGGCAAGGTGGCACTTGCCTGTAATCCCAGCTACTTGGGAAGCTGAGGCAGGAGAATCGCTTGAACCTGGGAGGTGGTGGTTGCAGTGAGCCAAGATTGAGGCACTGGACTCCAGCCTGGGTGACAAAAGCAAAACTCTGTCTCAAAAAAAAAAAAAAAAAAAGAAAAGAAAAAGAAAAAAAAGAAAGACATTTTAAATGGTTTCCATCATGCAGATGTTCCATAATTTATTTAATCGGTTCTTCATTGTTGGGCATTTAGTTTGTTTTACAGTGAAAATTTGTTTTCACAATACTGTGAATCAATATCCTTGATTCACAACCATATTATAATACTGGGATCAGTATCATTGTTTATAAATTCTGGGCCAAAAATGTTTCCATTTTAGACATTCCTAAAAGTAAAATTACTAGTCAATGGTCGTAAGTATTTTAAGCAAATTAAAATATCATCAAGCCAAGACAATGGGAAAAGGCCTTCAAAGCATTTCAGATGGGAGACAGTTCTGCCATCACCGGTCCAGGATCACAGTAAGAAAGAATGGGTTTTGGGGCCAGGCCCAGAACCCTGCTGCCCTGTGCAGCCTCAGAAAACTGCTTCCAGCATTCCAGCTGCTGGGACTCCAGCCTTTGCTTAAAAGGCTTCAGGTACAGCTCAGGCTGCCACTTCTGAGAGAGCAAACTGTAAGCCTTGGCGGCTTCTACGTGGTGTTGAGCCTGCAGGCACACAGAATGCGCAAGTGAAGGAGGCTTGGCAGCTTCCACCTAGATTCCAGAGGATGTATCAGAGGAAAGCCTGGGTGCTTGACACGGGGTGGAGCCTCCACAAAAAGACTTTCCTAGGGCAGTGCTAAGGGGAAATGTGGGGTTGGAGCCCTACACAGCGTCCTCACCAGGGCACTGCCTAGTGGAGCTGTGGGAGGGGGGTTGCTGCCCTTCAGTTGGGAAAATGGTAGAGCCACTGGCAGCTTGCATCCTGAGCCTGGAAAAGCAACACGCACTCAACTCCAATCCATGAGAGCAGCCACTTGGCTGCAGTCTGCATAGCCATGGAGGTGGAGATGCCCTAAGTGTTGGGAGTCCATCCCTTGCACTAGTGTCCTCTGGTTTCAGGACAAGGAGTGAAGGATTATTTTGAAGCATTAAGGTTTAAGGTCTGGGTTTCAGACTTGCATGGGGCCTCTTACCCCTTTCTTTAGGCTGATTTTTCCCTTTTGGGATGGGAATGTTTACTCAATACCTATAGTACCATTGTTGTTGGAAGCAAATAACTTGATTTTGATCTTACAGGCTTATAGGTAGAAGGACTTGCCTTGAGTCTCACATGGGCCTTTGGACTTTTGAGTAATGCTGGAATGAGGTAAGACTTGGAGGCTATGAGGAAGAGATGACTGTATTTTGCAATGTAAGAAAGACCTGAGATTTGGGGGACCAGGGGAAGAATGATAGATTTGGATGTTCTGATGCCTCCAAATGTTTTTTCTTTTTTTAAAAAATTATTATACTTTAAGTTATGGGGTATATGTACACAACGTGCAGGTTTGATACATAGGTATATATGTGCCATGTGGGTTTGCTGCACCCATCAACTCGTCATTTACATTAGCTATCTCCTAATGCTATCCCTCCCCCAGCCCTCCACTCTCCGACAGGCCCTGGTGTGTGATGTTCACCTCCCTGTGTCCATGTGTTCTCATTGTTCAACTACCACCTATGAGTGAGAACATGTGGTATTTGGTTTTCTCTTCTTGTGTTAATTTGCTGAGAAGGATGGTTTCCAGTTTCATCCATGTCCCTGAAAAGGATATTAACTCATCCTTTTTTATGGCTGCATAATATTCCATGGTATATATGTGCCACATTTTCTTTATCCAGTCTATCATTGATGGGCATTTGGGTTGGTTCCAAGACTTTGCTATTGTGAACAGTGCTGCAATAAACATATGTGTGCATGTTTATTTACAGTAGAATGATTTATAATCCTTTGGGTATATACCCAGTAATGGGATTGTTGGGTCAAATGGTATTTCTAGTTCTAGATCCTTGTTGAGGAATCACCACACTGTCTTCCACAATGGTTGAACTAATTTACAGTCCCACCAACAGTGTAAAAGTGTTCCTATTTCTCCACATTCTCTCCAGCATCTGTTTTTTTCCTGACATTTTAATGATTGCCATTCTAACTGGTGTGAGATGGTATCTCATTGTGGTTTTGATTTGCATTTCTCTAATGACCAGTGATGATGAGCTTTTTCCATAAATTTACTGGCTGCATAAATGTCTGCTTTTAAGAAGTATCTGTTCATATCCTCTGCCCACTTTTTGATGGGGTTGTTTGTTTCTTTCTTGTAAATTTGTTTAAGTTCTTTGTAGATTCTGGATATTAGCCCTTTGTCAGATGGATAGATTGCAAAAATTTTCTCCCATTCTGTAGGTTGCCTGTGCACTCTGCTGACAGTTTCTTTTACTGTGCAGAAGCTCTTTAGTTTAATTAGATACTGTTTGTCTATTTTGGCTTTTGTTGCCATTGCTTTTGGTGTTTTAGTCATGAAGTCTTTGCCCATGCCTATGTCCTGATTGGTATTGCCTAGGTTTTCTTCTAGGGTTTTTATGGTTTTAGGTCTTACATTTAAGTCTTTAATCCATCTTGAGTTAATTTTTGTAAAAGGTGTAAAGAAGGGATCCAATTTCAGTTTTCTGCATATGGCTAGCCAGTTTTCCCAAC
>NW_016805896.1:5160771-5195809 GCF_001698545.2 Rhinopithecus bieti
AGGTAGCGTGGTGCCTCCAGCTTTGTTCTTTTTGCCGAGGATCTGACTCCTCTAAATCTTATGCTAAAATGTGACCTCCAATGTTGGAGGTGGGCCTAGTGGGAAGTGTTTAGGGATAGATTTCTCATGAATGGTGTGGTGTTGTCTTCACTGTAATGAGAGAGTTCTCACTGTATCAATTCATACCAAGAGCTGGTTTAAAAGAGCCTGCCACCTCTCCCCTCTCTTGCCGTGTGACATGCTATTTCCCTTTCACCTTGTACCATGATTACAAGCTTCCTGAGGCCCTTGCCAGGAGCAGATGCTGGCATTATGCTTTGTGTACAACCTGCAGAACTGTGAGCCAAATAAACCTATTTTCTTTATAAATTAAAAAAAATTAAAAATTATCACACTGCTCTTCAATAAATTTGTAGTAATTCTCACTTCTACCGATAGTTTATGATAATGCTTAGTAAAGACCTGTTTAGTAGGTGCATAGGATTTTTTAGCTATGAAATGACTTTAGGTATTCATTTTCCTCTTATAAGACATTATGTCACACTATAAAAGACATTCTGTACATAACTCTTTATATCCATTTAAGGTTATTGCTTCAGGTGATTTCAAAAATAAAATCTTTTATCAAAGGGCATAATTATTGTCAAGTCATTTATACATACTGATATGCCAAATTGCTTTCCAGAATGATTGTATTAATTTATATTTCACCACCAATAAAGTGTGAGAATGGCTTTCAACTTCACTAACATTACATATTACCACTATTAAAGCAATAAAACCAAAATGACATATCTAAAATATTCATTCATTTGATAGGTGTCACAGTTTGATTTTATTTTAATGTATTTGACTAAGAGTGAAGTTTAATATTTTCATCTAATTTTCTTTCTTTCTTTCTTTTCTTTTCTCTTTTTTGAGACAGAGTGTCACTGTTGTTGCCCAGGCTGGAGTGGAGTGGCACGATCTCGGCTCACAGCAACCTCCTCCTCCCGGGTTCAAGCAATTCTCCTGTCTCAGCCTCTTGAGTAGCTGGGATTACAGGCACCCACCACCACGCCCGGCTAATTTTTGTATTTTTCGTAGAGACGGGGTTTTGCTATGTTGGCCAGGCTGGTCTCGAACTCCTGACATCAGGTGATCTATCTGCCTCGGTCTCCCAAATTGTTGGGATTACAGGCCTGAGCCACCGCACCCGGCCCTATTTTTACTTTTTTTAGTTGTGAACATCTTATGTCCCTTGCCCATTTTATTGCTTTTGTATTCTCCTACATATTTTGCACAAATTATATTTAGGTTATCGACATATCATCTCACGTATGTATTTCAGAGATATACAATATATAAATTATTTCTATTATGTTTCCCATAATTTCCTACGATTGGATATTAAACTTTTTTTGACAAATATACCATCTATATATAATATATACTCCTTCTCCACACAGGGGGGCAGCACTGAGCAGTGGTTAAGTACACAGGATGTGGCAGTATAGTGTTTAATCTTTCAGGACTGTTGTGAAGATCAACTGATAGATAAGACAGAGCTGCCAATGCTTTGCTTACTGCAAGTTCTTATCATTGTTAGCTATTACTTATATAGTTTCTTTGACTATCATTTAACCTGAAGTTTGGTTAAGAACATTTTTTTTTTTGAGTTGCAGTAATTTAAAATGTTAATGTTGTCAAATACAATATTTTCATGGTGAACTTTTAATCCTTATATTTATAAAGTCCTTTTCTTTCATGGATCATTTAAAATTCCCATAGGCATTTACTCAAAAGGAAAGAAAATATGTATCTGCTTAAAGATTTTCACATGAATGTTCATAGTGGTTTTATTTGTAATAGTCAAAAACCAGAAAGAACCTCAATGTTCATCAAAGATGAATGGATAAATAATAAATAAATAAAGATGAACATATTGTTGATACACACAACGTGGATGAGTCACAAAATAAATATACTGAGTGAAAGAAACCAAAAATGTATGTACTGTCTGATTCAATTTACATAAACTCTAGAAAATGCAAACTAATCTATAGTGACTGGAAATTCATTTGTGGTTGCTTGGGATGGGGGAGGGACAGGTGGGAGGCATTACCAAGGAGCTTGAGGAAATTTTTGGTGATGATGGATATGTTCACTATCTTGATTCTAAAGATGGCTTAGGGGGTGTGTGTGTGTGTGTGTGTGTGTGTCAAAACCTATTAATTTGTACAATTTAAATTGTTTAGTTCATTAAAGCTCTTTTAAAATCCCTGTATATTTTCTATTAATCCTTATAATTTGATTTATCATAAGCATTTAACTCTAATTTACCTGGAATTCATTTTGTAGTATGAATGAAAATATTTTCCTTCCCAATAGTATTTTACTGCATAATAATAATAATCTGTCCTGTTGCTATGCACAACCTCCTCTAGCATATTGATACCTATGCAAGTATTTGTTTATACTCCAGGGTTTGTCTGTATTAACACCCTTTTAAATTATAGTTCAACTTAATTGTGATTATAGCTTATAGTATATTTAATAGTTGGTAAGTGACATTCTTCTTTAATATTCCTTTCCTGCCTAACCTTAACCCTAATCAAAAGAATCTCAGATCTTAGCATTACTATCAGAAGAGAATATTTAAACCCAAAGATTATTTTAATACAATTTTAAATGAAAAAGGTAATAAATGTTGCAATTTGGATTTTTTTGTTTTTAACATTTTAGGAAGGAGTATAAGGAAAGGGGAGCCCAAATAGCTGCAATACTAGCTGAAGTAAGGAGCTTCACTTTAGCCAAACCGGAAAACCCTATTACTGACAATCATATGCCCCACCTTCTTTTCTCCTGCCCAGACTTTAATCACTGGTTCTCACAGAGAATTAGCCAGGGAAGAGCATTTTTGGTGTCTCCAATAGGCAAGGAAAATAGCTACATTCAAGGGCAATGTCGGGTAAGGGAAGGTTTTAAAGAATACAGACAGTGTGTGATACAAAGACAAACACATACCTAGGAATACACCTGGGAATTTCATAGGCAAGATAAAATTGTATATTGTTTGGGCATTGCATGGATATGAGAAGCAGAGTAGTTCTGGGGCTCATGATAATTTCCTTTGATTGGTTTTGCCTAAGTATAAGATGTCTGCCTTGTCGCCTTCTGGCTTTGTCCAGTTATTTTAAGTCTACTCATTTATATGTTAGAGGTTAGATAATTTTCTTAAGTTAAAAAGAGCTGCGTCACTTTTTTTTTTTTTAATTAGTTTCCCATGTTAGGAATTGTAATTGCAGAGTATTCCCTTCTACTCCAAATAAACAACCTTTTAATTCAATGTGTGAGAATCAGAATGATTACTTTGGAGGAGTACAAAGAGACAATAATCAAGCAGTTAACACTTATTAAATACCTACTGTGTACATAAACTACCTTGAAACTATGTTTAAAGGGAGGATTTAATCTGAACAATCTGAGTAAATTTAAGAGTTCTTTATTTGTAATAGCAATTTTCTAAAGGTAAATAGCTATCACTGAGACAATTTTTACTTTTAAAGGTGAAAAGGTGTTGAATGAAGCAGCATGCATCAGTAAACGAGTAAATTAAAATTTGTGCTTTGCTATCAAACCCAGTGCCTCTAGCAAAGTAATTGAGCTTGATTTCCTTCATCCTTATAAAGGAATTGATGGTGTCATCTACCTCCTAGGATTGTGGGAGATTCAAATATAACATAATTGAATATTTTGCAAACAGTAAATCACCACACAAATTTAGTTATTATGGTTGATAAAAGCTTGTTACTTCTCCAGATAATCAACTACACATAACATTTGCAGAGATTATTTCAGAGACTCTATGAATCACTAACATTATCAACATATTCCCTAATAGTTGGAAGAAAACCATCACCATTTAAGCTCATGGAGAAAAAGCCGCCACAGATGGGAGTAGCATAGCAGAGAACAAACCTCTAGAGAGAGATTCCCCACCCCACATCCCCAGCTCCCACACCCCAGACGAAGAGTGGTGACAGTTCTGCTGATCCTTCCACTCTGTCTTCCTTGTCCTCTTATTGGGTGATCGGCCTGGCACACTTGCCCAGTGCAATTCACAGATGAAGACAAAGGGAACTATAGGAGTCAACAAAGTAGTTGACAACTTCTGATTACTCAGAATCCAGATTTTGCCTTTCCCTTCTCCTCTGCAGTCTCCTGTACCTCTCTAGCTTTCTCACATTTCTTCCTTCCTGAGCCATGGTATCCTCAAAGCTCCTCTGCCTCACCTGTGTCTTAACCCAAACAGCACCATTCCCTGCTGGAAATCCAGTACAACAGAGGCATTGTTCTTGCATTGCCTGTATCTATAATGTTTAAGTATCTTTAATTCTGCTTTTATTGACTTTCTTATTTCAGTTAGATTTCAGAGCTAGCCAATTTTCCATAAAATTCTTTTTGTACAGAGGATGACAACCAACCCACCCCTACCAGCCCACATTATAGGGAAAGGAGATAAGAATCCAACTTTGAACCTAACTTTGTTCTAGAGTCTGGTTGGGTTCTGCCTGGATCCACCTGCTTGACTTTGACTTTGTTATCCTTCCATCCCCTCATGACTATGCCTTGGCCAGCCTCTGGCCTGATTCCCTTTTCTGGCTGCCAACCTTGTACTAGCTCCCTTAGGTTATAAAAATGTCAGGGCATTTAATTCCTAGTAAGACGGCAATGAACAAATTGACATATTATTCAAATACTAAGCTTGGAAGGGAATTTCATTTGCTCTCATTAGTACCATTAGCAGCAGTCATTCTCTGTCAGAAGGTTAGAGCCATGTAGATGAGTATATAGAACATTTCAATGAGGCCCATTCTTTGAGGAAAAACTTCAACTCTGCCAGTCAAACTGATTGATAGTATTTGGGTAGAAGAAAAGTTTATCCAATTTATAAGGGCATGCTCCTAAACAAAGCTTTCTTCACACTTTACATAAGAAAAATCCAGAGCTGCCCTAAACATCTTGTTACTATTTCTGAGCAGTGTCGGTGTAGAATGATATCAATACCGGAAAGTCTTCTAAATCTCATTACATAATGATAATTGCTAACACTTCTGCAGGTTTACTATCTGTCAGGCACTTTGTGAGCACGTTACAAGTATCATCTCTGCACACATTATAAAATTAACATAGATTAAGAGTAGGCAGGATGGTGTATTAGTTGAGCTCATTAAATATAGCTCTCTCTCTGATTAACTGTATGCTCTTTGGGGGATTACTTAACTTCTCGGGCCTTAATTTCCTCATCTGTATAATAAAGATGGTAAAAGTGCCCTGCTCATGGGGTTGTTGTGAGGATTAATGGAGAGATAATAACTACTTATGTTTTTTTTTTTTTTTTTTTAATTTTTTGAGACGGAGTCTCACTCTGTTGCCCAGGCTGGAGTGCAGTGGCATGATATCGAGTCACTGCAACCTTCACCTCCCTGGTTCAAGCGATTTTCCTGCCTCGGCCTCCTAAGTAGCTGGGACTGCAGACT
Source organism: Rhinopithecus bieti (assembly GCF_001698545.2). Taxonomy (NCBI): domain Eukaryota; kingdom Metazoa; phylum Chordata; class Mammalia; order Primates; family Cercopithecidae; genus Rhinopithecus; species Rhinopithecus bieti. The sequence continues at coordinate 5,166,294 of NW_016805896.1, forward strand.
GATGCCACCATGCCTGGCTAGGTTTTGTTTTGTTTTGTTTTTGTATTTTTAGTAGAGACGGGGTTTCGCCATATTGGCGCCAGACTGGTCTTGAACTCCTGACCTCAGGTGATCCACCCACCTCTGCCTCCCAAAGTACTGGGATTACAGATGTGAGCCACTGCATCCCACCACTACTTGTATTTCTTCAGTGATTTCCATGTGCTGTGACTGTTCTCCAAATAAAAAGGGTTAATTACCTTAAATAGGTTAAACAAAGAGTACTTATAACAGTATCTGGCACTTAGAAAGTCTTCTATGTTATTCAATCCGAGAACTCATGGAGCTCTCACATGATGTGCTCCTCTCTGTTCTGCTGTATGTTTGGGTTTCCTACTATCACGCCACACATGGAAACTAACTACATGGTCAGCACATTGCCCAAATGGCTGCTATTCTTTCCTCACTCACTCTGGCTTGTAGTTACTGCCAAAGTCCTCCTTACAGTCAGACTAATGCCCACACTCTTCATTAATACTTTTCTCCTTTCAGTTCTTTATGACCAAGACCATACTCCACCTCTTCCACCATTTTCTGCATTTTTCCACCCTTCTTTTTTTGACCACAGTGATCATAAGGTTTTGGAAAAAATCAAACCTAACTTCTTACTGGAAAACAATGGGGACTTTGATGCTGGAATAACAGCTTCTATGGTCTTTCAACCTATAAATGAACCTGGATATACTGCCAAGAGAAAAAAAATCCATCAAAATGGGGTAAAGACTGGAGAATAATAATGTACCCAAATCATAAATTCAACTAGAAGATTGCTTTTCTGACCTTTCTAAATGGTGCCTAACTATATACTTTTAAAATTCTTGTATTTTGGAAGAAATAAAACACTATTTGTCAAAATCAAAGAATGTTAAGATTTTAATGAAAGAGGAAGTCTCATAAATATTAAGTTTCCATCCACCACAGTTACATTCATCCCTAAACAATATTGTCATGTGCCATACATTTCAACTACATAGATGATGTAGTTGCACCTGCTTCCAAGAGGATGATTTATGTAAGTTGGTCCTGTTTGAAAAACTTGCATACTGTAAGATATGCTCAGTTTCCTTGGCCACAAAAACCTTGCTCTAGCATTGTATGCAGTAATTGATAATTTTCAAGCGGGCTTAAAAGACAAATCAAATGTTCTCTTCCTGACTCATTGTAAAGAGGAAACAACAGACAAAACACCTCTCAAGTCTACTGTTTTTAAATTCTACTTTCATCGCCTTAGCTCAGAACCTCCCTCATTCTTGTTCTGAATTGTAACATTAACTTCTGGACTCATTTCTGTCTACACACTAGTCTATTTTCTGTGCTGCTGCCATTGTTACATTTCCAGACATTTCTGATTCTCATCTCTCCCTGGTTTTTCCACACTGTTTGGTTTCTCAAGATCCTCCTTTCCCTAGCCTCCTATTGAACGCTGGCTATTTCTTTAAGGTTTATCTTAGTATTTCCTTCTCCACACAGCATTTTCTCTCCCCTCCTCTGTAATATCTGCTCTGCACCATTTACTCCTAAGGATATTCCAAGGATTTCCTGAATCAAGGAACTCTGCACTACTGCTATCTTTTCAATGTCAGTGTCCAACACAAATATATTCAATATGAGGATTTTTTAAAAAATATATGAGAAAATGAATGAGCATTAAAATTCTTAAGCAAACAAAACTACAGACTACTTGAGACCAACACTTCTCTGGAAAATTGTGGACTTGTAGTCACTAGAATCAAAGGATTTCATTGATCTGTATTTCTGTAGAGAAAAGGGAAATTTCACAAAGAATACTCACCTTCTTGTCCTATCTATATCATCCTAATTTATCAGAGGTGCTTTAAATTAACCTCCAACATTAAATAAAAGACCCTATTTGTTGTGCTTAACTCTAGAGTGTCACTGTCTAATAAGATAGCACTAGACACACATGGCTATTTCAATTACTTGGCATTAAATAAAATTTGAAATCTGTTTCATCAGTCGCACTAGCTACCTTTCAAGTGCTTAATAGCCATACATAGCCACATATAGTAGTAGTTCCTATATTGGACTATGCAGATAGAGAGCATTTCTAGCATCACAGAATTTTGAACAGCACTGCTCTGGAGCTCTGTCTCTCCACCACATCTAAACGTAGTGTGGCCCAGTTATTCAAGCCCAGTTATCCTCTGCCCATCCTTATGAGTAGGAAATTCTTTAGAATCAATTTCAAAAAATAATAATTGGAATGTATATCCATTTAAAATATTTTGTTATTTTCTCTCACAGTCAAGGCATTCCAGATTTTACCATTTGGTATTGCATTTCAGTGAAATTATAAAAACGCACACCTCCCACTTGATATGAGACTTCTTATTTGCAAATCGGTGGTGAAGACAAACACATATAGGTGGGTGAAGAGATTCAAAGACTTTTCTACTCTTTAACATTATTATTTTAATAATTTCATAAATGTGCATAGTTATATTAACTCTGCTAGTTAGTAACGTGATTCAGGCATTCCAATTCTTAAGCCAAGACTCTTTTTCTACACCATGTTGCCTATACATGTTCCATCTAAAGAGTTGGGAAGTCAACAGTTAGACCAGCATATAGCCTATAGCCATGTCTATGACTTCTTGCAGGATTTTTTTTTTTTTTTTTAGTTGAGATGGAGTTTCGCTCTTGCTGCCCAGGCCAGAGTGCAATGACGCAATCTCGGCTCACTGCAACCTCCACCTCCCGGGTTCAAGTGATTCTCCTGCCTCGGCCTCCCAACTAGCTGGGATTACAGGTGCCTGCTACCATGCCCAGCTAATGTTTTGTATTTTTAGTACAGATGGGGTTTCACTATGTTGGCCAGGCTGGTCTCAAACTCCTGATCTCAGGCGATCCACCCGCCTTGGCCTCCCAAAGTGCTGGGATTACAGGTGTGAGCCAAGATGGCTGGCTGACTTTGCACAGCTTTATAGCTTCTAGAGAGGAACTATGAGCTCATGTGTTTTTCACATTTTTTGGATTTTCTTTTTCAGACTGCCATTGTTTATACTTATAAATATGACAACAATGAAAAACCATGTAAATATGTTTGACTATTTATTTTGTTAGGACATATTCCTCATAGTAGAACTGTAGGGTCCAAGGATATGAAATTTTTAAAGACTTTCCTACACATTGCCAGCCTGATCAACTCCCAACCCGCATCCAGTGTACACTGCTATATGTATATGGAGAATATACTATACATATACATATAGCAGTGTATATGTGTTCCCATTTTCCAGACTTTTCCTAAACCAGACATTATCTCCCCCTTCCTCCTTTTCTTTCCCCTTTAAAAAATAGTTGCTAATTATTAAAATGGCATTTGTTTTGTTTAATTTGTAGCTATTTTTAAAATAATAAGGGAAGTGCTTTTCTTACAGATTTATGAGACCTCATTACATAACATGGATATTCACTTTTTCTCTTTCATATATGTTGCAAATATTGCTTCTAATTTGCTATTTATCTTTTTAATTTTGTATGTAACATATTCTAGAAGGAATAAAGTTTCATATTACCTTTCCTTTATGATTTTTTGTCTTCGAGGTCATCCTTTTCTGTTGTAAACTCTATATTTTCTTTCACTACTTTCATGGATCCACATTTTGTACTGGAATTGCCAACCCATCCAGTATTTTCTTTCATGTTAGGGGTGTGCAGAGTTAAGTAATTTTTCTGAATAAATATTCCACCAAACAAATCAAAATTAATAGGTTTCAGATATAAACTATTGTTGTTTATTTAAAATAAACAATTTAAAATTTAAAAACAATTAAAATATTGAAATGGTGTCTACTGAACATTTCATAATATGTGTGTTTGAGAGTGGGGAAGTATTATAATAATACCACTCTAAAATATCCAGCTAATAATACCATGACGTGAAGACCAGTTGATTGCCCCTTTATATACTAAAAATATAATGAATTGTTCTTTCCTAGAAATGAATTTACATTTTTCCTGTCAGATACCGACCCACACATTGTACAATTCTTGATAAATTTAATCATTTTTGATGACAGCCTCTATTGCTTATTGAACAAAGCCAACATATTTTATAATAAAGTCTGATAATAACATACGAAGCACCTCTATTCCTAATGACTTATAAATGCTATTAATAGAATTAATTAAATTTGAGGGTTGATTTCTGAGAATCATACTACCCATTAGTAATTTCCACTTTCCTTCTAAGAACATTGGCCTTTTACTACACAAAGAGGCAAGAGCTTTCTAAGTCTATCTTATTCTCCAAATTAATCACTATTGTCATTATCATTATCATCATGATCATGGTACCATTACTTTCATTTTCATTTGAAAAGTCTTAGAATTCTAAAAAAAAAGTCCAATTCTTTTCATATCAAAAATTATATAGTGGTCAATAATAAAATTCACCTTAATAAAACCATAGGTTAAAAAATTACTCCTAAAAATGGAGTATCTAGATGATATCGAGTCATCATTCATTGGCTCGATCTTCATCAGTTTTAGAAATATTTTCCTGGAGTTTAAATATCATTAATTTTTTAGAAGAGGCTATATACTGTTTTACTCAATATGGTTCTTTTTTAACATGTTAGAAAACTGTTAAATATCTATCTCCTTAGTAGAGGTAAATGTTTGCAGATAATTATCTATTGGTCTATGACTCTAGGCAGCTCTAGAGATTAAAGCTAAATGTTAGCAAACACTACAAATCATTCAAAATTAACAAGAAAGCATAATTTAAACAAGAGTTGAAACAAACATTGTACAATTAAAACATCTTGACAAAATTTACAGTTTAAAGGAAGTACATCAAAAGTCAATTTTGCTTCTTAAGAATGTAAATACCAAAACAACTATAAAAGAATCTTCCATCTTGTGATCTCTCAGTTGAAATTACTTCAGAAGTTTTTGTGTACATATGGCCTAATGTCAGATGAATAAAGATCACAGAAATTTGGGCACATATTGGTTTTTACACACTTGTAGCTCTAATATCTAAGCTGGCTGGTAGCCCATAACTACAAAGACTGAGACAAACTCACTATAGAAATTTTTTTCATTTTAATTAATAGAAAGGAACTATCTATACTTTATCATGTATTTTAAACACGGAATAGTGAAATAAAAATATTTTTTAGTAATTTCCCTCATCCATACTACTCTCTTCTCTGACATATATAGATTTAACCCTTTCCAGTACTGGTGGGAAAGAAAAACGCTTGGGTAAGAGATCATTTACACTTTCATCTTTACCTTTTGTCTATCTTTTCATTTCTTTTTTTTCTCTCTGTGTGTCTCTAGCTTGCTTCTTCTTTCCCTCTTTTATTTTTCTTTTAATAAAACATAACACTTTCTACCTCAGATATTGTCAGTTTCAATAATTTCATACTTTAAAATAGTTTGCCAGGTACTATCTTTCACTAAGTTTTAGAAACTCCCTATTCTCTAGTAATAACACTTTATGCTTATGAAAGCTATATGGTCATAGCCCATTTGTACTCAAACAACAAAGGGAAAAAGAAAGGAATAAATTCAGATATAAGCATGAGCATGTACAATGTTAGGTGCTATTATAATGCTTTTGATATTGGTCATCATGGAAACAGTTTTTATTTGAAATCATGGCAAATAATTTTTTTGAAAAATGATTATAACTCCTTGCTTAAACTTAGAAAATGGCTTGGACATATGGAAACTTGAGAGACTAAGGAAATAGCAACGAAAATCACAGAGCATAAATACATTTAATAAAATCTAAGTTTTCCTTTTGTAAGAAAGCATGCTGTATGAACAAACTTGGGATAATTTATTGGCTTTTATCCTAATTAGTGCCAATTAAGGGCATATAATTGATTTTAGTTCACTAAGAAAGTATTTTCAAAAGATTTTCCTATGTCGGCACTTTTTCAGGTGGATAGTCAATATACTAGAATAACAGTAGGGCTTTGCTACTATTTAGTTAGGTTTTAATTCTAAAAGCTGCTAAGACAACTTTGTTCTAAGAGGAAGGAAAGAAGTTGCATAAGTAAACCCCTGGCTATAATTAGAGTAAATCCTAATATCTTATAAGGAAGTAGAGACCATGAACAAGTAATCGAAATAAGTTATTATTAAAGAAATTGTTCTCTTTTAACTTGCTCTGTGCGTACCAAAGCCTCCCATTTTGAAACAAGCTGCCAGGGTGATATGTAAACAATGCATGAGAAGGCGTCTGCGCTCTGGGAATTGATGCTCCACACAGCCACACTGAATTGTTTACATTCAGTCTCTACCAGCCTCTAAGCAAAAGAGTTCATTTTACACTCACCCATGTTGTATTTACTTCTTTTTTAAACCCTGTAACACACACACAGCCACAATGCCTAAAAGATTAGAATGCTAATAGAAATAATAGATGTTTTAAAAAATATAGATAAAACCGGACTATACATGTTAGATGAGGCTGGCAATAATATGATGAAAGGAAGAAAAACAAAAGCTCACATACAATAAGCACACTAAACAACATGCTGGAAAAGTTTATCCTACTGATTAATTTAGTAGAAGAGACAAGTAGCTTTGGACGAATGCCACTAATAAGGTATCCGGTAAGAAAAGCGGACCATTTTCAAAAAACAAAACAAGAAAACACTTTATTCAGGTCTACATTGATGTGAAGATACCAGTTATTGCATTCTTATTACTTCCTTTGCAGTTTTCTTTCTTTGACTCACACACACACACACTCCCTCCCCACACACACACTACCATCAAACTATAACATTTCACAACATCTTAGACTTTCAAATTAAAAACAGCTGAAGCCGGAGGTGGAAGAGCTGGGAGGGTGGGCAGGAGAAATATATCGGGTGCCCATGTGGGGTGGGGTGGGGCGACAGTGAAATTCCACCCAGCAAGTTATGCCACTGCGACAGAAGTCAGAGAGTTCAGTTTCACAGATTCAATTGTACCTTACCTGGTTTTGTAGTTAAATGCACCAATATGCCCCTAATTCTTCCTCTGAAGTACTACATAAGCTGGAAACTATAGTATTTGACCTTACACATTTCCACAGAAGAAACTCCAAAGTAACCTTTAACTTCAATAAAAAGCTGTGTTCATTCTTCCCCTTGTGCTCAACACACAGCAATCTAATACACCTCATCATGTGGTCCGTTACCATGGTAGCAATGAATCCAGCTGCTGAAATACAAAAGACTGACAAAAAGTTGCTTTTTTTCCCTCCACCCACCCTGACAAAGTCAGATTTTTTTTTCTGTATGACAAGTCTAATTTGAATATGCTTCTCTTGCTGACTCAACTTCATGAACAAGAAAAAAATAACAGAAGTATAAGAATAAAAGGTTTCCCAACTAACTAATGAAATAACTCTATGCATTTTAAGTCACCACTAATCTTTTGAAATACTGATCATTATCTACTACTACATCAGCCAACTAAATTTTTTTAAATGTCAGTTACTAACTCAATAGGAAATGCAGCAATAATCTGAGAGCTCCTTTAAAACCATTAAAAAATGAAGTAACGTATTCAGTAAACACAGATGCTGAAAACACTACATCAGTATATGAAGGGCTAGTTTCAAAGTGCTTTTTTTCTAGAGCAAACTTCTAATCACAGCTTAGATGTGGGAGGTAAAATTCTTCATTTTCTTTTCATCAAAACCCTGTGTTTAACTGTTATTTAAACAGATTTCAGTTCTTTCAAAATTTATCATTTAAATTTAAAGCAGGCAACACAGCCTGTTGGAATCGACCAGGCTATATTTCGGTGGGGGGTGGGGGGGCTCTACATTAAGAGCGGCGGTCCTGGATTTGAAACAATATGAACTCTGAGCAATCCTGGGACTCCCCAAACCAATGGCTATGTAGTTAAGATTTAAGGAATCACCTTCAGTGCATTACCAGTCCTTTAGGGAAAGGCCGAGGGAGTCCCAGGTGACTGGAACTTCTGCGCATGCCAGCATGTTAGCACGATCCTTCCTCCCACCATGATACATTCACCAGCCAGTGGGTGCCCCAGTCCTCCAGGGTTGGCTGCTTCATCCCTCAGGCCTCGCATCATCACTCTGCTCTTGCACAACCTTCCTTATTTCCCAAACTTAGCTCATATTTCACAATAATTTGTTTGCATATCTATCTTCTCTCTTTAGAGATGGACTCCCCGAGGAAGGGGAACATCTTTCTCTACCAAGTAACCATCAAAAGACTTGGCAGTAGGTAGGGCTACTTCTTCAATGGATAAAGATGGCATCTGAAAGCTTTCCCTCACCTCCTCCAGGACTGTCTTCACAGCATGTCTCGCTGTGCTTAAACCCTTCAGAGATCTGCACAGAATTTTTCTTAGTACATCACATCACAAAGTGAGGCAAGGCAGAGGAGCTCTTAAGAAGAGCAACTGTGGAATCAAGCAGATGCGGATTTGAAATCTGGCTCTCGCCCATACTCCTTTTGTGATCTTGGACAGGTTACTTAACCTCTCTAACCCTCAGTTTACTCTTCTGTAAAATTCCTACTTTAACAAGGAATGAAAATGGATTAAATGAGATAGTCCAAGGAAAGCACCAAGCATTGAAGAATACTAAATACTCAATAAATTCTGGCTAGTATTATTTAGTAAATATGTGATTTTTGAACAAGAGGGACCATGAGAAAGCTGACTGGCATGTGACTTCCCTTTGCTGAATAAAGTGTCATTTTCAACAAGATATGCATTAACAATCCTATGTTTCCTAACATAGATTTACATAACAACACAGCATAAATATAGAGACCTTTTCAGGCAAAGAGCAAGGGCTGCTTGCTCCAACCTACAAACCAGCTAGGAGCAACCGATCAGTCAAAAGGTTATGCATATTTCTAGTATGAAATGGACTGTGGGAAGAATGTTAAACATGGTAGTTAAGTTTTTTAATCTTTAAATATGGAAGCAAAACACAAGTAAAGCAGTTCATTGTGGTATTCATTTTGGATTCTTAAAAAATGGTCTATATGTTATTTGTTAATCATACTTTCTCAAATTAAGATGAACTGTAAAGAATCTTCATCATAAAGGTCTTTAAAATATAAATTACATACATAGATTACACTTTTAGTAATTAACCAATATTGTGTCAACAGCAGCCTTTTTACAAGGTCACCTTGATCTCTAACAAGTACTGTAAACTGCTCACCAGTGTAAACTTTTAGCTGCTTCTCTCCATAGTCATCAAATTCAGGAAATTGCCTGACACCAAAGCCAATGGCATAGGAAAATCAGCATTAAAATCCCTTTGAAGAATATGGTACAAAGAAGCAGCCAGGGGTTAAAAAAGCCTGTGGTAGAAAAAAACAATTTTTTTTCATTGCAGGAAGTTACCAGAAAGAATAAAGTGGATGTTGCACATTGCAAGATTTCTCTATCATTAAAAAGTAAGTAAGAAAGAAAAGCCCTGCAACAAATCAGTTGGGATGATTAAAATAGCTTTGGCACTGCTCCAACCTTGAAAAAATCCTTCAGTGTGGTGACTCATGATGATCCAATCCTATAAAATGTGTGAGGCCGACCAGGCAAAAAGGCAGGGAGCAGCTACACCGGAAAATTAGCACTCCCTAATCCTCTTCAAAACAGTTGATGAAGGAGAGACTATTTGAATAATTTGAACCTCAATTTGAATAATTCATACCTATTCTCATGTGTGGCTGGCGGAATAGAGACTCTCTCACTGCCTGCATTCATTTCATCAGGAGTGTTTATCATGTACATTCTTTTCCCCTACAGATTGGTTATGTGGCCATTACGTGTATCTCATTGTTTTTCATTTTGTAAATGTAAGAGCCTATCATTGATCTAGTTAAGGTACACTGCTATTAGAGCATTTAATATGATTGATTGCAAACAGAAGGTACATCCTTTGTCAGATGTTAAAGTGACTGTTGATTCTTTAACCCCTAGGGAAATGATGCCAGTATATTTGGTTTCACAAAGTTTTAAACCCCCTTTTGCAAATGTTAAAATTAAACTTCCCCCCATGTGAACAAAACATGTAACATAACCTGTGCTGTTGTGACCCACTTAATTTCATATGAAGAATTCAATCACTTAGAAACAGTTTTTGAGACATAGGTGGTGATGTTTCAGAAGGTTCCTCAGGAAGTCAATTTGCCAAATCCTAATCCCATAGAAGGAGGAGGGAGCTTCAAGGTTATATGCTTCACTGCCCTCTCTTCAGATGTGAGAGCACCTAATTTCCCACAAACTCGAGGTAACAACATGCGCTCAGAGGTCACTCGCTTAAATTAAACAACATGGCTACAAAAAACGCCGACGGCCAGTGTTAATGAAATTAAAACAAGCAAAACAACTTGAACCTCTGAAAATGCAATTTTCACATCATATTTAAAAACTATTATTTATTTTTTCACACCATGAAGTGCTTTATTGTTAGGGCACTGGTTTAAATTAAAAAAGAAAGTGTGTTGACAGCATCAAAAAAAGACTGTGATCTACTGAACAATTTTTGCAAGCACATTGTTTCTTGGGCCACTTTGAGCAGCTGACCTAAAAAATATTAATCGGATTAGTATCTATTCTGTTCATAAAAATTTCTTATGAAAGAACAAGTGTGTTGCAAGCCATCTCAATTTATACAATTTAATATTAAGATATTCTATTTTACCCTTAAGATGTTTCAAACATGCACTTTTCCTTTGAATTGTAACAATGGGGCTATCAATAATAAGGATTTCTTTATGTTTTTCTTCTGTGAGCACATCGCAGAAAATATCTGTTTTTAAATAACACTATGAAATTGATGGCTCCATATCTCACAGATAACCTATTGTGAACTCTGAATCATTTTGCCATATCATTTTTGGAAATTTATTCTCAAGCCTCTGTTTTTGTATTTTTTCATGTCTTTAAAATTCATAATTATATACTTATATTCTGGATGTATTCTTAGTGAAAATATGTTGGTTTTAAACTTAATAATAAAAGTCCTTTCCATGTTCTCATGAAAAGATAATGTTACATGTCCATTGTGGAGAAGTTGAAAAATACAGAAAACATTTATGAAATAATATTAAAAGCACTTATAATTCAACTATCAGAAATAACCAGTATCAACATTTTGATGTATTTCTTTATATGTTAAAATTTCACGGCCGGGCGCGGTGGCTCATCCTGTAATCCCAGCACTTTGGGAGGCTGAAGCGTGTGGATCACCTGAGGTCGGGAGCTCAAGACCAGCCTGATCAACATGGAGAAACCCTGTCTCTACTAAAAATACAAAATTAGCTGGGCATGGTGGCGCATTGCCAGTAATCCCAGCTACTTGGGAGACTGAGGCAGGAGAATCGCTTGTACCGGGACACAGAGGTTGCGGTGAGCTGAGATCATGCCACCGCACTCCAGCCTGGGAAACAAGAGCAAAACTCTGTCTCAAAAAAAAAAAAAAAAATTCAGAATAATTTTGAATATTGCCTTTTCACTGAATGAAAGAGATGTAAAATAAGCACGCTATGGTATTATACATTCTTTGAAAATACCTTTTAATTGTTGCATAAAATTTTAATATTTTTATATATCAGAATTTATTTAACTATCTGTTATTGCTAATATATGTTTAGTCTTTTCCAGGTTTCTAATTATAAGCAATATATCTTTGTATATAAATTTTGGTTATACCTTGGGTTATTTCCTTAGAATAGATTCCTGGAAGTGGAGGGAGATTACTGAGTTTAAGTTAGAAAATCTAAGAATAAAATTTAAAAATTGGCAGAATCAATACTCATAATTTAGTCTTATACCTCACTTGATTGATTTTATGTATGAGGAAGCTGAGGCTTAAAGAGGTGAAATAACTTGCTTAAAGTTCCAGCATGAAATTACTCAGAGCTAGAACAGAAACAGCATTCTTTATGAGTCTACTTTGCTTTTTGTAATTTTACCATGCTGACTCTAAATGGCAATTTGTCTCTGAGGGCCTCCCTCTCAGTTCCAGTTTGATGTCATCTGTGAAACGCCATGGATGTGTTCCGGAGTACAAATCAGGAATGGTAGTTACTTTGAGGTGGGTGATGCTGTTTTGTTCGTTTGCTTTTTTTTTTTTTTTTTTTTTTTTTTTTTTTTTTTTTTTTTTTTTTTATCAGGGACAACCCACATGACAGTATATCTAAAGGCACCTTCCATTGGTGGCAAGACGGAATGGATACTGAGAAGTAAATATTCTCCCAGATAAAAATCTGTTCTGTGGAAAACAAAATGGAAAAATTCCACGAGAGTTGAAGGGTCAGGGTGCTCATCAAGTTAGTGAGCTGAGATTGATATAAAATTATTAGGGCTCTTTCATGGCCTCTGAGTTCTTTTACAGCCTTTTAGCATGTTGGGATAGCAGAAAATCCATGTGCTTTGAGTGGAAGACTGTCAGGTAACTCAGTAAGTACCTGTCCGGTCACTCTCTGTGACAGTCCCATATCCTGTAAACCCAGGTGTGTTTGCACAGCCATGACATCTCCATTTGATGTATATATCCTCTCTCAGCTAAAGGGAAAAGGGAAGGATACTTCTGAAAATTAAGTCTACCTGTGAAGTCAAGGAAACAGGCAGATTCCTGAGATCTCACTTTAAAAGAATTCATTTTCTTAGTCTGGATACAAAGTACTAGAGATTGTTGTTTCGTAGGTTCTTCTGTGTGGCTTATTCTAAAATGAGATGTTCTGATTCAGTACATTTTAATTAAGCACTTTCTAAAATCACTTAATGAACTAGGTGTAGTCAAAGAAATATAAATGGCCTCCAATCTAGATGGGGAGATAAGAACATGGAAAAAGGAAATGTTAACTGTAGCTATAACAATATATGAGAAGGAATATGACCAACTGATTTGAGAGTAGACAGAGAATTTAATTAGGTCAGTTTAAGCAGAATGTTAAGGAGGGAAAAATTACCCAGTCAGTGTCCCCTGAGCTTGGAAAGCATTTATTTGGAGGATATTAGGTGTATTTTCCCAGATTTTTTTACTTTGTATTCAGGGACTTGGAATACATCAGCACAGTACACATTCTAAAGCTCCATGGAGAAATGCCTGATGTACTCTAAAAGCATATTCAGTGACCAAGATGAGATGTAGGAGTGACAGAGGCTACTGACTTTCTCTCTTCCTTCCTTTGTAAGGCTCCCTGGGGAAAGGACAAGTAATTATGTAGTCAGTGGGTAAGGAGAGGGTGAACTATAACTACATATCAAGTAATATGTGTGTATGCATCATAGACAATGGGATGGAGAGAACTGGGAAGCAAATGAGATGTCATGTTCACTGCAGACACACAAAGTTAATTATTGATGACATTATGACAAAAAAAGAATATGAGAAAATAAAACAAGTTAGAAAAAATTAAGGGAAGACTGTAGAATAAATTATTATGGTAAAACAAAGATTAAGAAACAGTTAGAAAAGGATATAAGGTGATTTGGGGGAAAGAAAAAGAGAAGCATACGTGGTTCAAGAAAACATATAGCAAAATTCCCAAGAAGGGGAGAATACAAAAAAAGGAAATACTGAAGAAATGCACACTATTCTGGAAATTGTTTGACAAAACTGAGACAAGCAATATATGAATATTTGGAATTTCATTCTATACACTTAAATGAATTCCATTATTGGAATGAATAAAAAAGGTCCATCTAGTGATTGAACAAATTTCATATAACTTGACCCATAATATAAAGATAACAGGCACTTTGAACCCTTCTGGGTGTCTGTGGTGGCAAATACTCTGCCAGCAAGGACTGTGCATCTGGTATTTCAGAGGTCCCTGGAGTCAATCTGGGAGGCATGCTCCTTGCTCCACACTGGTCAGTTCTCCATCACACCACTGCATTCTGTTTAGAGCCTCATAGTGACATGTGAAAGGGAGAAACTGGAGAAGGTACGATGGTGAACAATAAACAGGAAGAAAAGTGGAAGAGAAGCCTGTGAGGGAGGCACTTGACCATTTGGAAGTATATCCCAGTGAAAATAATGGTGAATAGATGTTCTTCGTTTTTTACTGAAGCTACCATAGTATGTTTTTGCCAGGCTAGACATTAGGAATAACCTTCTAATATAGCACCAAAATTCTAGCTTATAAGTATACGAGTCAGGAAGACATTAACATTCTATATTATTCATTAAGGACGATTTTTCAAAGGATATTAGCCACTTATATTTGTAGTACATGTAAGAACGCTCTACATCCCAGTGATGACCTAGTTTTGTATTTAAATTCTTCTATACATACATACAGAGCATAGAGAAACCCGACAATACACATTCAATCCTGTGGTTGGGCTTCCCCACCTATACTGTCATACTTGTAGCAACCATATGTAAAGAATGAACATAAAGACTATTTGTTTTATCTGTTTCAGACTTTATGACATCCTCAGTATACACTGCAGACCAATTAAAAATAAAAGTTAGCAAAAATATTTTCTAATCCTTTATAATCCCAGCATCCACAGTCAACATCTTTATAGTTATCATTTCCTATCTGTTTCTATGTAAATATGCAGGTTGGGTAAAATGAATTGTTACCTTTAAAACTGTGTATTTTCCCAGATTTTAAGGAAGGCTATAGAGTTCATGGCTTTATGATTGCTCTTTTTTGGAATAAATTTTAATAGGTGTATTGCTTATATATAGCTTAGTCTGGAAGACAGAGGTGGAGGGAAAAGAAACTAAGCCACTTTACGTAAAAGAGAAAAAAAATGCTGGGTTTATTATGGGTGATATAGGTGGAAAATTACAAGTTATTAATTGGAATGGGGAAGGGACTAGGGGATAGATCAAGGGAGAGAATAGGTGCTGAGGTTCTGGATGTGGGGATAAGGGCCAGGTCAAAGCAAACGCCTACCTGTAGGGGAAGCAAGTTCTAAAAACGGTGGCCCAGGAAGAAACGGTCAATGGATTCTATTATTAGGATGAATAAGAAAGGCCAATCTAGTAGTTGTCTTACGAAGGGCAAGACTTACAGTTCAACTAATACTTATGCTGAAGACTAATTTTAATGATTCTGACTTGTATTGTCTCTGTTATTGTGAAAACGGTAGGAAAGCTTTGGGAGCTGGCCGCAACTTCACAGTGATAATTAAGTCTGTGTCCATGCTTGGAATGGGGTATGAGGATAGAATGTCACCTCTGAGGTGATCTGGTGGTATCTCTGACCTCTCTGAGAAAGGGATTTTTGAGATGACACCTGTGAAAAAGGAGGTGAGGGATTTCAGGCAAAGGGAGACCTGAGTCCATGAGTGGGAGGAAGCCTGGTGTGATGGAGGAATGCAGGAACAGCAGTGTGGCTGGAGCACTGTGCAGATGGGGGAGAGGGTCACACAGGGACCAGGACTTTGAAGGCTGTGTTAGGGATTCTGAAATTTATTCCCAGGGCAGCACAAAGCTTCTGAAGAATTTGAATGATAATAGTGATAAAACACAATTTTTTAAAAAAAATATCACTCTGTCTATGGTGTGGAGAGTGGATGGGACAGAGAAAAGGGTGGATACAGTGAAACGAGTTTGGAGGCTGACGGATGATGCTGGACTGGATGCTGATGATGGGGACAATGACAAGAGGACATATTTGAAACATACTTTGAAGGTAGAATGGACAGGGATCAGTCATAGATTGAATGTGGGAAAACGAGTGAGAATAAAGTATTTTAAAAACCTCCCAGCATTCTGAGATAAATGGAGATGCCATTTACTTTAATGCAGAAGCTGGCTTGGGGCAGGAATGCACTGAGGGAATGTAATGAGGGGAGAGGTGTGTGCCAGGGACAGTTTTGAATTTGAGATGTCACATAGGCTGTGTATGTATAAACCTGAAGCCCTGAAAATAGGACTTGGATGCAGATACACATGTGAAAGTTGTAGGTAGAGAGGAATTTTTTTTAAGCCCTGGGAGAAGAAGAGATTGCACATGTAGAGAATCATGCCTAGGATGCCACCCCAGCTCAGGGAGGCCTAGGAAGTAGGAGAAACACCATGTGAGTGTGCTTCTGTGGACTCTAAGACAAGGGAATTTTTCAGGAAGAAAGGGGTGATTCTTGAGTTGAAAGTTACTGAGAAGTTGAGTAAGATGAGAATGGAAAAAGCATCCATTGGCTTTGGAATATGGAGATTACAATGACTTAGTAAGAACCTTTTTTGGAGGGAATGCTGAGGAAGTGGAGAAGGACAGAGGACAAGGAAGTGGAGTCAGCCTGTGTAGACAACTTTTTGTTTCTTTAGAAACTTTAATTTGTACGAGCGTAAATGTAGGGCAGCAACTGAAAGGAAATATGAAGTCAGGGAAAGATTTCTAAATATAGGAGACTCTTAAAAATATTTGCCTGTTGAGTGGCCCACTAAAGGCAAAGAGACAGAGCATGTGTGACAGAAAATGGCTGGCTGAATGCACTCAGTCCTTGAGAGGATGAAAGGGGATAGGATACAGAGTGTACGTGGCAAGAAACTGCCTTTCCTGCGGCACTAGAGTAAAAGGAGTTGAAAGCTGCAGATGATGTTATACTTGCACGTTTGGAAACCTAAGGAAGAGGGAGTTTCTATCTAATTACTTTTATGTTTTCCATGAAGTAAGAAGCAAGGTTGGTAGCTCAGACACGGAGTGGGGAGAAGAAGTGTGATGCAAATGGGGAAGTGATGAACCAGTCACCATGCAGAGGAGGAGAGTGAGCTGACTATAGAAATAGTAGGATAGCCATGGAGTGCTGCAAGCACACCGGAAGTGCTTATCATGAGCCTAGTAGGATTTTGGCATGGTTTGCTGTGTGGTTTTCTGCAACAAAGCTCAGTTACATAGACACAAGTCATGGTAAATCAGGTGAGTGAGTTCACTAATGCCTGGTGAATGTGATGGCAGGACAGGAGGTAGGGACTTGAAGGTATATAAAAGGAAAGCTCGTATAAGGGATAAACTATGGAAGAGAAGCAAGTAAGTAAGAAAGTGAAGACAGGAGGAGTCTGATAGTGAGAAAGAAAGAGGCCCAAAAGACCCTTGAATGAACATAAAGAATCACAGCAAAAGAGCTGGAAGTGGAGCATGTGGTATTTGGAGACAGGAATATGTTATTTTGATTGTGGAAGTGGTTAATTTCCTGAAGGCAACCAGTTCTAGTGGTCAAACAAGTGGATGGCTGAGGTCAAATGGAGGAATATTTTTCTGGATATGAGGAGGGTATTGATTGGGTCATTCATATCATAGGTATCCTGCAGCAATCAAGATTGAAAACAAGAGTTGGAGTAGGAATGTTTATATGACCTAAGGAGAGCCAATTAAAGTTCTGTGGGAGTCAAAGTTAAGCTCTTTTCTCTGCCATCTATAGTTGGGTAGATTGTTTATGCTTCGAGGTCTGCTGATTTTCTTCATCATTGCATAGATAGAACCTCCTTAACTATTAATTGAATGCCAAAGAGAAATGGTGCTGAGAAAGGGGGAAAGAGACAGGGTCCTGAGTATAACCTTTGAACCTTTGGATCTATCCATGTCTAAAGTGCAACTGTCCCTTTTTTGTTAAGCTAGCCAAGTTTTTTTGTTTTGTTTTGTTTTCCTTTTTGTTGCTTGAAAATACAAAGCATAGACTAATATGGATGGGTCTGTTTCACCAAAAAGAAATATATAGAAATGCAACAGATTTGTTAGCTACTTACCTAATAACCATTCTCCCCCTTTTCTTTGCTAGCAAAATGCTGAATTATTTGTTGTCTGTGCCTCCACCAAAGTCTCAGGGAAGAGTTTAAGTCAATCACTGCAAATGCAGTTCCCTTGTCAGGCTTTGCAGCAAGGGAATGTCTGCTGGGGGTCACGTATTTGAGTTGTGTGACAGTGAGTTTTATGTGTCAACCTGACTGGGTCACCAGGTGCACAGGTATTTGGTCAAACATTATTCTGGTGTATTTGCAAGCGTATTTCTGGATGAGATTAATATTTGAATTGGTAGACTAAGTAAAACAGATTGCCATCCCCAGTGTGAGTGGGTCTAATCCAATCTGTTAAAGGTCTCAATAAAACAAAAGGCTGAGCAAGAGAGTGTGTGCTTTTTCTGCATTATGGTCTTTTGAGCTGGGACACCGGTCTTCTCCTGCTTTTGGATTCAGCCTGGAACTTACACCGTCAGTATTCCTGGTTTCCAGGCCTTTGAACTGCACACCTGGGGACTTCTCAGTCTCCATAATCACATGAACCCATTCCTTATAATACATAGTTTTAGAGATGTGTGTGTGTGTGTGTGTGTGTGTGTGTGCGCACATTTGAATTACATATTGGTTCTGTTTCTCTGGGCAACCCTGACTAATACAAGGAGTATCCCTCAAAAATTCATATCTCGAACTCATAATATGATCTCTTTTAGAAACAGAGTCTTTTCAGGTACAATCAGTTAAGGATCACAATGAGATCATACTGGGTTATGGTGAGCCCTAAATCCAATGACTGTTGTGATGGTTAGTACTGAGTGTCAACGTGATTGGATTGAAGGATGCAAAGTATTGTTCCTGGGTGTGTCTGTGAGCATGTTGCCAAAGGAGATTAACATTTGAGCCAGTGAACTGGGAATGGCAGACCCATCCTCAATCTGGGTGTGCACAATCTAATCAGCTGCCAGCATGGCCAGAATAAGAGCAGGCAGAAGAATGTGGAACTATTAGACTGGTTTAGTCTTCTAGGCTACATCTTTCTTCCATGCTAAATGTTTCCTGACCTCAAATATCGGACTCCAAGTTCTTCCGCTTTGTTCCTTGTTCCTCAGCTTGCAGACAGCCCATTGTGGGACCTCACCTTGTGATCGTGTGAGTCAATACTCCTTCATAAACGCTCCTTTATATGTACATCTATCCTATTAGTTGTGTCTCTTTGGAGAACCCTGACTAATACAACTAGTATCTGTATAAGAAGAGAAGAGAACATAAAAAGAGACATACAAATGGTGGAAGCCATGTGAAGACTGAAGTAGGGATTGCAGTGATGCAGCTGCAAGCCAAGGAATGCCAGGACTGCTGGAACCCACAGAAGCTAGGAAGAGCCAAGGGGGGATTCTTCTGCAGAACCTTCATAGGGAGAATGGCTCTGCCAGCACCTCAACTTCAGGCATTTTGCCTACAAAGCTATGACACAATAAATTTCTATTGTTTGAAGCCACTAACCTTTGTGGTAATTTGTGACAGCAACTCTAGGAAACTAATGCAGGTAGATTCTGGGAAAGGTCTCTTCACTCACAAAAGGGACTCTACAGGGTGGGAGGACAATGTTGACACGTCAGGCGGGTGATGAATGGTTCTGTATGGCTGGGCACAGAACAAGTGGAGAGTCAAGACCCAACAAGAGCCCAAAAAGGTAATAGAGCCCAGCTGGCCATCAGCAGGAGCATTGACAAGCAGATGATGCATCATGTGAAGGAGTGGGTCAAGGGAATGATGAGTCAAGAAACAGAACCATTCTCTGAAAATAACGTTACTGTTTCCTTTTCACATGCTGAAGATGATGAGGTTCTTTCACTGCAAGTGTTGGCTAAAGTGGATTGTCAGCTTCCTGTTTTGGGATCACCAACACTTCCTGGGCTTCTTCCGTGCTCATGTCTGACTGCCTTCTTTGGTCTTCCAATAGCTCAGATTCCCTCAGGGGCAGGCCACAAGCGGGCCAATGGGTTCCTCTAGCAGGAAGAATCTGCCTGTCCTCTCCTTTAGAACAAGGAAGTTGTCACATCCTCCTGCAATACTTACTACCATAGCCTCACTCTATTTCATACAATCAAATCCCTGGTGCACAATTAGGCCTTTTCTGCACTCTAAGTCCTGTCCTGGAATCCCATCTTCTCCATCAAAGAGGGTCTTTAAGAAATGAAATCTCCCTTTTCAGGAACCTTTTGTCTCCCCTTCTAACAATGTCATCTCTTCTCCAGTCTAGGTCCCTAGAACCCGGTAAATTTACTCTGGAAATGGAATCATGGGCCTTGATTAACTCTCTTGTCAGCCAGCAAAAATGACACACACGTGTTTTAATAGGGGCCCTGTGGAGACAAAGAGTTTCAGAAAGCACAGAAGGCAATTATGTAGGTATTTTTGAAGAAAGAAGCACAGTGACCTCACAGGAGTTGGCTTGTGGAAACTAATCTGCTTTTGAATTCAGGGTCCACTACTTGCTTACTGCATGCCCTTGAGCAAGTTAACCTTCTGAGCCTCCACTTCATCATCTGAAAATGGAGGTAACAGTAATACCCACCTAATGGAATGGTGGTGGGGATTCAATGGTAATGAAAAATACCACATATTGAGCCTGGTACAGAGTTACTTTAGCTCTTAGTACTTTTTAAAAGAATTTCTCAACATTGGCACTATTGATACGTTGGGCCAGATCATTCTTTACTTTTAGGGACCGCCCTGAGCATCACAGATTTTTAGCAGCATCCCTGGACTATACCCACCAGATGCTAGCATCACTTCCACTCCCAGGCAGGACAATCAAAAATGCCTACAGATATTGCTAAATGTTCCCTGGACAGCTAAGCTGCCCCTGGTTGAGAACCAGTGCTTTAGAGTAAAGTGGGCAGGCCTCTGAACAGCTCTCAATAAACAGTGGTTAATAATTTTCTGTCCTGCTTATATGTAGGGCAGAGTCCAAACAAATTATTTTGTTATGAGTAGTGACATTTTTTCTCATTTAAGTAAAAAAATCATCTTTCTTTCCAAACAGTGAAATGTCTATCTCTTACAGCTGTACTTCTTCAAATTTCTCACTCGATGGGCTGGGAAGGTGAAGCAATGGCAGTATATGAGGTGGGTCTGGTGACAGAATTACTTTCCAATGCTGCCATTCCTTTATCTTATTCTTATTTTATTTTATTTTTTGAGCTGGAGTCTCGATCTGTCACCAGGCTGGAGTGCAGTGGCTCGATCTTGGCTCACTGCAACCTCTGCCTCCCTGGTTCAAGTGATTCTCCTGCCTCAGCCTCCTGAGGAGCTGGGACTACAGGTGTGTGCCATCAGGTCCAGCTAATTTTTGTATTTTTAGTAGAGATGAGGGTTCCACAATGTTGGTTAGGGTGGTCTCGATCTTTTGACTTTGTGATCCACCTGCCTCAGCCTCCCAAAGTGCTGGGATTACAGGCATGAGCCACCATGCCTGGCCTATCTTATTTTTCCCCTTAAAAACTCATGCTAATTTTGCTTTCAAGTCAATAGTGTATTTCAGATTGTTTTCATAAAAATGTAATGTTCTCTTTTCCCTTTGAAATGTAACATACTTTAAGACAGCGGTATCTTATCTTGGGGCTTTGAAAGTCCCAGCATATGGCCAAATGTCCCAGGTATAAGAAAAAACACTGTGTGCGCTTCAAGCTGTGTGTGTTTTCTTCAGAAGTTATCAGGTATTATTTATGTTATGGGTTAATTTTACCATCCTGCTATCAGTCTGCTTATTCTAACTATTTTTCTCTTTGTTTCTACATTGCTTTTTAAAGCAACAGCCGTTGAAAACAAGGGAAAATGTTCCAGAATCCTTAACCACTCAACATGAAAAAGATAATAGTATTAGAGAACGGATCAATGCTAAAAAATTTTTTCCTAATGAAACTGACCAAACAGAATCAGGAGCACGTGGAAAAAGCTATTTGGGAGTGTTGAGTCCTTGCAAACATTTCATTCTGTATTCTGTAAAAAGTATTTCAAAGGCATTAGGATCTGGGGTGTTATTTCCATGGTCATTCCCCAAACTCCTATCAGACCAGAGAGAAGGACATTATGTTAAACACTAATTCTTGTTTTTACAATTTAATGAGCTACTTCTGAGAAAGCTACTGTTTCACCAGCCCATTAGAAATGTCTGGGATGGCTAGTGCAGAATTAAGGCTTGGGTGACCCAGCTGAAACTAATGTCAATGCTTCAGTTATTTATGTTCTTCAGGCTCTCTGACCCGTCTCCACTGGTTAGCGCCTCCACTGGTTACTAGGCAACCACAGCTTATTAAGGTTGTATATGTTACACATGAACCCCAGGTATGTGTATGAAAAGGATCTGAATATTTTAATGAGAAGGCAATCATGAGCTGAGCTAGACTATTACCTTTGTTATTAGGTAAGACAAAATAGGGAGAAGGTGGATTCAGGAGGTGGATTAATAATATTCTAATGAAAAACCTTCATGCTTGCAGTTACTACTTTACACACAACAGCCCCAGGGTTGGATGATATGGGAAATCGCAAAGTGTAATTATCAGATGGAAGAATTCCTGTTAAGAACTGAGTTTAGCGGGCATTTACAAGTCCTGCCACATAGGTCTTTTCACTTCTAGCACTGTAGGAAGGGAGAATCCAGGAGAGAATGGGAAGGCTGTTATAGTAGAGTAATTTTACCATTGTACTTAATGTCTGCAAATGTTTTTTGCCAAAGGAGAATTCCAAGTGCCATATGTCAGGGATTCAGGTGGTGGCATGCTCTGTCCTTCTCATGGTGGCACCCTTGACCACACAGGAGGAAAAGGAACTGAGAGAGGTTAAATCTGCTTCAGTATAAAACCAGTACCTGTTTAACTGAGGGGATGAGAGGCTCACTTGCTGTGGCTGAATGGGAAGAATGTAACCTTATCTGTAATGTAGTAGTGCTGTTTTGCTGCCAAATATATGCTTTGTGGATGCTACTACCCTGGGAAGAAATTCAACTTCAGAAGGGAAGTCATGTGATACTAGAGCTGTTTACATACATTAGGGAGACATGATATAATAAAAACCCGTTCATAAAAAAAAGACAGCCACCTTACTTATCCAACTAGGATTGGAAGTAAAAATACTGCAATTTTTTTTCTGAGTCTCAAGGCATATTATACACAGACACAAGTGCAGGAAAATTTCTAGCCTACTGTTAGAGAATTGTTAGAAATAGACAAAATTGAGAGCTACATTATTTATCTGCTTTGCTAATTTGAAACTATCAAATTTACAGCTTAAGATTTCACTAAAATAAACTCCGTACAGACTTAACATTTGCATTTTGAAAGTGACAAAAATCAGTTGATGGCTAAAATATAAGCTCAAACAGTAAATTGTCATTACTAAGAATGCACTAACATTAAAGCACATTATTATTCACGTTTGTAAACCCATCAGAATTCTAGTTTTTGATGAAAAAACATTGCTCCATCCATTCTTGTGATAACATAGTTTTAAAAATCATACTTATGAAAAGGTAAATAGCATTCTGCAAAGCTCTTCTAGGGAAGTAAAGGGGCAATTCACAAACAAAAGATAACTAATCAGGAACATAACGTGGGAATGTGAACAGAATTCTCATTTTTTCCCTAAAATACTGTATGTTTATCTTACTCAAAGAGATATAGCAGTGTAGGTATGTACTGAGATTTAAAAAAATTATTTTCCACTTCTGAAATGTTTAACAGGAAAGAGTCATAAAACAAGTTATTCGTATAACAGTAGGAAATCAAAGACATATACATGTATCTTTTCAATGTAATACATAAGGTGCTTAAGAATTGCACTGTTTTACATTTTTAAAAAAGTAAATATAAATATGTTTTAATCACTTTAGTTGCCATTTTTTAGCATTACATTATATCTGCCATTGCCTGGGCTATTTTAATATTCCCATTAAAGGGCAGTTTAGTGCCTTTAGGCTAGGGTTTTACACACACACACACACACACACACACACACACACACACACACTGCACACAAGATGGTAAGCAGGATGTGGTCCAGAAAGACATTTCTGTTTTTCTCATACATATGACCAGCTCCTAGGAAAGTTCCTGATATTTAGTTAATTCTCAATAAATGCTTGATGAATCATAAATCTACTTCTATTCATTATGTTTAAAAGAAAAATCAACTTTATTTTCTCAGTCTTCTCTCCTTAGACCAGGAATCTTCTCTTGGGGGAAAATAAATTCAAGAATATATAAATATTAGCTAGTTTATTGTACAGTAGAGAGGAGCTGGGTAGTAGGAGACTCAGACATGTCCGAGTTGTGGCTTTGCTGCTAATTATTGGGGTAGTACTTAAGCTCTCTAGTCTTCAATTTCCTCAAGCCAAAAATTAGGAGGTCTGGGCTACATCATCTGAAATATCCTTTCTGATGCTTCAATTCTATGATATTCTATGTCTCTAAGATATAATCTATGGCAAATATAACTAGGATATTACTTGAAATAATTATACTTTATCTCAGGTTCCCAGGTGCCTAACATAGAGCCAGGGAACATAAAAGATGTGCAATATATGTTTAAAAAATGAATGAATGAATGATCTTTATAGGTATAAATGCTGCCTATGCATCCTTACGATTTTTCCCAAAAGGAAAGAACTCTTCTCTATGGATGCTGACTTTTGCAATTAAATTTAATTTTGAGCTTATTCATATACATTATTATTCTTATGCATGGCCCTTGAATAGTGCTATAAAAATTTCAGAACATGTTTATGTATTTCTTTAAGAAGTGCTAATAGTATCACTATATCTAGGAAATTTTTTTGCATTCTAAACAAATTCTTTTATAATTAGTCATAAATATTTATTTCATAAATATTCTTAAGAAGAAAAAAGAGAGACAGAAACTCTTGCCTTAAAGAGACTCCACCTCCAGTGGTAATCCTAGATAACATTTAGCACTAAAATTCTATCACTCTACAGCTTTAGATACCATCATTTCCAGGCTTATGTGCACATCAATAAAGAAGATTTTGTATAAGTAGGTTGCAGAACCACAGGTGCTACATCTTTTTAACTCTTGTTGAACAGAAATAATGCTAATTTTAGCGTCAACCTAAACATAAACTTATTTGCCAATGAGTAAAGATCTGTGCAGTTATAAATAGCTTACTCCTCGGGAAATGTTTTAAATGGAAATTTTTAACACTATCTAACACACATATCCTTCTTATAGGATTAAATTGGAAAGCTCTTTTAGAGTGGCAGTTTGCTGCAGAGGAAAGATCTAATATTCTCATTCTGCCCCTTACCAGAAATACAACATTGGCAAGTTAGCTAAGCTATTGGAACCCCAGTTTTTTTCTCCGAATAACAGGGATAATAATAGTTAATTTGTGGGGTTATTATGAAGATTAAATAAGATAATGTTCATGGAAAGTCTGCTTTGGTGCTTGGCACAGAGTGCCACAGACCCCCTCTGTGAGGTTTCCGTCCCCAGAACGGAGCTCTTCTTCTACTTCTAATGGCTGGATAAAATATTATGATCTTAACTACACTGAAAGCATTCAAATTTATCTCAAAATACGACCCTTCATACTTCATTCAAAACCAGAAAGGAAGACTACTTCTGAACTTGGTATAGAAACTTCAAAGAGGAGGAGACTTGACATTTGTCTTTGATGAAAAATTCAGAAGAAAGAGAGACAAATAACATGAGAAGTTACAATATGGTGCTGTGATTGATAATGAAGGTTGATTTTCTTTCTGCTGTCTACATTAGGTGCTGATCTCCTAAAAATACCCCAAAGTCTATGTGCATTCAAAGACAGGACACATAACTATAATCCATGAGAAGTTCATCAGTGACTTTAGTGAAAGGGTAACAGCAACAGCTGTGCTGGATATTGAAAGATGACTAGCATATTGCAAGTTATGCAAGAGTACATGAGTGTATGCAGATGAGGGGGATTTGGGGGTGGAGTGTGGATGGGAGGAGCATCTAGGCAGAAGAACCAGCATGTGCAGAAGTAAAGGAACAAAGAGCATGGCTTAGGAAAGGCAAAATATCCTCGTATTAGCAAAGATCAGCTGATGGGGAGCAAAGGTAGGCAGTGAGACCCAAGAGGTGCATTGTACCAGTATTATGACATGCTAAGGAATACAAGACACAGATTTTCTTCGGATGGGGCAGTCAATGCTGGCTTTGAAACCAAAGTGGATGAGAGTACTTAGATGATATTTTCAACTGCTCGTTTCGCACATGCAATGCATCAGGAACTCCACTGTGCTTTGTTTTATAGGTATTGTTTCCTAGTCCTTGAAATGAAATAGACTTATCTTTTCAGCTTGGTCAACTGACGCTCAGAGAGGTTAAGTAACTTGCTCAAGATTACACATCCTTAAGCAATCTTGTAAAAGGAGCAATGGGATATTTGAGATAGAACAAATCACTGAAGAAAGAAAATGATGAGATCTGAACAAAAGTTAGAAAGTTAGTTTAGTCAGTCATGTTTTAAAAGGAAAGGGGAGGAAGAATACAGAAAAGACGGAATTTCTGTTCAAAGTGGGCATTCATGATTTGGGCAGGTCTGTTAATATAGGCATACTCTGAAATGACAGAATGTTTTTAAATAATACAAAATGTTGCTTCTGTGTTTTAAAATTACTCGGTGATTATTTTACCTAAGAGGCAGTGGGGCACCATAATTAGTAGCTCAGGCCCCAAAGTCAGGCTGTCTGGATTTGAATTTTCACCTTCAACTTACTTAACCTCAGGCCAGTTATTTAACTTCTGTGGACCCAAGTTTCCTAATCCTTAAAAAAGGAGATAGTAATAGTGCCTATGTCATAGGGTTGTTTAGGCATGAAAGAGAGAATATAGAACAATTTCTCACATAAAATAAGAACTCAGTAAGCATTAGCCAGCATTGCTTTGTGCCTTTGCCCTTAATCACCAGCCATTTATTTAGTAAGTATTAATAGTGTGCCAAGCACTGTGTTAGTTTCCAGGGATACAAAGATGGATAAAAGATGATTTCTGCATTTAAACACATTTGTGTTTTCTAACATCATACTCTGTGGTTCAGCAGAGGTACTTGAGATTACATCATGATTAAAATCACCTATCTGAATTACTTGAGAACAAGTTATTTAAAATCTCCCATCGCAGCAAGATGGCTGAATAGAAAGAGCTCCAGTCTGCAGCTCCCGGTGAAACCAACGCAATAGGCAGATGATTTCTGCATTTCCAACTGAGGTACCCAGTTCATCTCAATGGGACTGGTTAGACAGTGGGTGCAGCCCACAGAGGGCCAGCCGAAGCAGGGTGGGGCATTGCCTCACCTGGGAAGTGCAAGAGGTCAGAGAACTCCCTCCCCTAGCCAAGGGAAGTCATGAAGGACCTTGCCATGAGGAAGGGTGCTATCTGGCCCAGTTACTACACTTTTCCCATGGTCTTCACAACCTGTGGACCAGGAGATGCTCTTGGGTGCCTACGCCACAAGGGACCTGGGTTTCAAGTACAAAACAAGGCAGCCGTTTGGGCAGACACCAAGCTAGCTGTGGGAGTTTTCTTTTTGTAACTCAGTGGTGCCTGGAATGCCAGTGAGATAGAACTGTTTACTCCCCTGGGAAGGGGGCTGAAGCCAGGGAGCCAAGTGGTCTTGCTCAGCAGATCCCACCCCAAAGAAACCCAGCAAGCTAAGATCCACTGGCTTGAAATTCTCACTGTCAGCACAGCAGTCTGAAGTCAACCTATGACGCTCAAGTTTGGTGGAGGGAGGGGCATCCACCATTACTGAGGCTTGAGTCAGGGGTCTTCCCCTTACAGTGTAAACAAAGCCACCGGGAGTTCAGACTGGGTGGTGCCCACCACAACACTGCAAAGCCACTGTAGCCAGACTGCCTCTCTAGATTCCTCTTCTCTGGGCAGGGCATCTCTGAAAGAAAGGCAGCAGCCCCAGTCAAGGGCTTATAGATAAAACTCCCATCTCCCTGGAACAGAGCACCTGGGGGAAGGGGCAGCTGTGGGCACAGCTTCACCAGACTTAAACATTTCTGCCTGCCAGCTCTGCAGAGAGCAGCAGATCTCCCAGAATAGCACTTCAGCTCTGCTAAGCGACAGAATGCCTCCTCAAGTGAGTCCCTGACCCCCATGCCACCTGATGGGGAGACACCTCCCAGCAGGGGTCGATAGATACCTCATACAGAAGAGGTCTGGCTGGCATCTGGTGGGTCCCCCTCTGGGATGAAGCTTCCGGAGGAAGGAGCAGGCAGCAATCTTTGCTGTTCTGCAGCCTTCACTGGTGATACCCAGGCAAACAGGGTCTGGAGTGGACCTCCAGCAAACTCCAGCAGACCTGCAGCAGAGGGGCCTATTAGAAGGAAGACTAACAATCAGAAAGCAATAGCATTAACATCAAAAACAACAAAAAAAGACCACCACGAAAAACTCCATCTGAAGGTCACCAACATCAAAGACCATAGGTAGATAAATCCATGAAGATGAGGAAAAGCAGTGCAAAAGGCTGAAAATTCCAAAACCACAACGCCTCTTCTCCAAAGGATCACAATTCTTTGCCAGCAAGGGAACAAAACTGGACAGAGAATGAGTTTGATGAATAGCCTTCAGAAGGTGGGTAATAACAAACTCCTCTGAGGTAAAGGAACATGTTCTAACCCAATGCAAGGAAGCTAAGAACCTTGATAAAAGGTTAGAGGAATTGCTAACTAGAATAACCAGTTTAGAGAAAAACATAAATGACCTGATGGAGGTGAAAAACACAGCATGAGAACTTTGTGAAGCATATACAAGTATCAATAGCTGAATCGATCAAGCAGAATAAAGGACATCAGAGATTGAAGATCAACCTAATGAAATAAAGCATGAAGACAAGATAAGAGAAAAAAGAATGAAAAGGAAAAAACAAAGCCTCCAAGAAATATGGTACTAGGTGAAAATACAAAACCTACGTTTGATTGGTGTACCTGAAAGTGACGGGGAGAAGGGAACTAAGTTAGAAAACACACTTCAGGATATTATCCAGGAGAACTTCCTCAATCTAGCAAGACAGGCCAACATTTAAATTCAGGAAATACAGACAACACCACAAAGATACTCCTCAAGAACAGCAACCCCAAGACACATAATTGTCAGATTCACCAAGGTTGAAATGAAGGAAAAAATGTTAAGGGCAGCCAGAGAGAAAGATCGGGTTACCCACAAAGGGAAGCCCATCAGACTAACAGTGGATCTCTCAGCAGAAATCCTACAAGCCAGAAGAGAGTGGAGGCCAATATTCAACATTCTTAAAGAAAAGAATTTTCAACCCAGAATTTTCTATCCAGCCAAACTAAGCTTCATAAGTGAAGGAGAAGGAGAAATAAAATCCTTTACAGACAAGCAAATACTAAGGGATTTTGTCACCATCAGGCCTGCCTTACAAGAGCTCCTGAAGGAAGCACTAAATATGGAAGGGAAAAACCAGTACCAGCCACGGCAAAAACAAACCAAATTGTATATACCATCCACACTATGAAGAAACTGCATGAACTAATGGGCAAAATAACCAGCTAGCATCATAATGACAGGGTCGATTCACACATAACAATATTAACCTTAAATGTAAATGGGCTAAACGCCCCAATGAAAAGGCACAGATTGGCAAATTGGATAAAGAGTCAAGACCCATCAGTGTGCTGTATTCAGGAGACCCATCTCATGTGCAAAGACACACATAAGCTCAAAATAAAGGGATGGAGGAAGACTTACCAAGCAAATGGAAAGCAAAAAA
>NW_016805896.1:5197427-5219993 GCF_001698545.2 Rhinopithecus bieti
AATACAGTATTGGAAGCTCTGCCCAGGGCAATCAGGCAAGAGAAAGAAATGAAGGGTATTCAAATAGGAAGAGAGGAAGTCAAATTATCTCTGTTTGAAGATGACATGATTATATATTTAGAAAGCCCCATCGTCTCAGCCCAAAACCTCGTTAAGCTGATAAGCAAATTCAGCAGTGTCAGGATACAAAACCAATGTGCAAAAATCACAAGCATTCCTATACACCAGTAATAGACAACCAGAGAGCCAAATCATGAGCAAACTCCCATTCACAATTGTTACAAAGAGAATAAAATACCTAGGAATACAACTTACGAGGGATATGAAGGACAAACCACTGCTCAAGGAAAGAAGAGATGACACAAACAAATGGAAAAACATTCTATGCTCATGGATAGGAAGAATCACTATTGTGAAAATGGCCATACTACCCAAAGTAATTTATAGATTCAATGCCATTCCCATCAAGCTGCCATTGACTTTCTTCACAGAATTAGAAAAAGCTACTTTAAATTTCATATGGAAACAAAAAAGAGCCTGTATAGACAAGACAATCCTAAGCAAAAAGAACAAAGCTGGAGGCATCACACTACCTAACTTAAACTATACTACAAGGCTATAGTAACCAAAACAGCATGGACCTGGTATCAAAACAAATATATAGACCGATAGAACAGAACAGAGGCCTCAGAAATAACACCACAGATCTGTAACCATCTGATCTTTGACAAACCTGACACAAACAAGCAATGGGGAGAGCATTCCCTATCTAATAAATGGTGTTGGGAAAACTGGCTAGCCATATGCAGAAAACTGAAACTGGACCCCTTCCTTACACCTCATACAGAAATTAACTCAAAATGGATTAAACACTTAAATGTAAGGCCTAAAATCATAAAAACCCTAGAAGAAAACCTAGGCAAAACCATTTAGGACATAGGCATGGGCAAAGACTTCATGACTAAAACACCAAAAGGGATGGCAACAAAAGCCAAAATTCACAAATGGGATCTAATTAAACTAAAGAGCTTCTGCACAGCAAAAGAAACTAGCATTAGAGTGAAGAGGAAATCTACAGAATGGGAGAAAATTTTTGCCATCTACTCATCTGACAAAGGGCTAATATCCAGAATCCATAAGGAACTTAAACAAAGTTACAAGAAAAAAACAACCCCATCAAAAAGTGGACAAATGATATGAACAGACACTTTTCAAAAGGAGACATTTATGTCGCCAAAAAACATACGAAAAAAAGCTCATCATCACTGGTCATTAGAAAAATGCAAATCAAAACCACAATGAGATACCATCTCACACCAGTTAGAATGGTAATCATTGAAAAGTCAGGAAACAACAGATGCTGGAAGAATGTGGAGAAATAGGAATGCTTTTACATTGTTAGTGGGAGTGTAAATTAATTCAATCGTTGTGGAAGACAGTATGGCGATTCCTCAAGGATCTAGAACCAGAAATATCATTTGACGTAGCAATCCCATTACTGGGTACATCATTCTACTATAAAGACACATGCACATGTATGTTTATTGCAGCACTATTCACAGAAGCAAACACTTGGAACAGACCCAAATGCCCATCAATGTTAGACTGGATAAAGAAAATGTGGCACATATACACCATGGAATTCTATGTAGCCAAAAAAAGAATGAGTTCATGTCCTTTGCAGGGATATGGATGAAGCTGGAAACCATCATTCTCAGCAAACTAACACAGGAACAGAAAACCAAACACTGTATGTTCTCACTCATAAGTGGGAGTTGAACAATGAGAACATATGGGCACAGGGAGGGGAACATCACACACCAGGGCCTGCTAGGGGGTGAGGGGCAAGGGAGAAATAGCATTAGGAGAAATACCTAATGTAGATGATGGGTTGATGGGTAAAGCAAACCACCATGGCACCTGTATACCTATGTAGCAAACCTGCATGTTCTGCACATGTATACCAGAACCTAAAGTATATATATATTAAAAAATCTCCCATCACAATGTTGTTCATTATTGTAAGGACTAACACCTCCACTCTTCTCACCCTTCTCTCCCAATGTGACATTAAGATCTGTTTAGCCTGAGTTATCTTTGATGTCAGGTGTTTTCCTTGACCCAACAGGCAACATCATAAAGTTGGTGTGATCATTTCCTACATATGTGTACCAAAACTTCCAAAGCTGAATGTTTGTACCATTGTTTCAGGGGTCTCTTCCTTGCTAATTCATTAGATTTACATATTATGTAGTATATATAATTAATGGGTGCATTTTTCTTCCCAAGGGCACTTTTAAAAAATTATAATTTTATAAAATCTCATTTCCATAAGTTAGAGAGAAACGTTAATGATTAGAATTTTTAGAGCTGTATCAAATAAGGGGAAGACTTGTACTGGCAATATCAGTTATTCATTGTTTTAAACTATATCATGAAGCTCCTCATACCTGTGTCTCCCAGCTTTAGGATGATAAAGGAGTTTTAGAAATTCTGCTCATGATGGCATTTGCACATTGTCTGAAAGGATTCTAAATTAGGCATTGCAGGTTCCACATTAACATTGGTTGAATAGATGAAAATTGTTAGTAGAAGGAACACCATGTCCTTTAGAGTCCAACCACAGTACATTAAAATGGACAGATGAGCAGTTGAGATGACCTCTGAGACAAGATTGAAAAGGAACACGTCTACATAAATAAATGAGAAGGAAATGAAAATAGCAAGGCCCTTCTATTTAAAATAACTAAGTGAAGTACCAAAATGATTAAGTGAAAAGCGACTTTAATACCAAGGAATCTCTTTAGAACGAATGGAATTGTTGAGATAGAGTGAACTGATGATCAAGAAAGACAGACACTGGGATCCTGGTCACATTGCTTTCCAATACATCCAGTATTTATTATAGGAAATTTGAAATGTTCAGATCATAAGGCATCTTCAAGTAGCAAACAACCATTACTAAAATAGAGAGGTCAGATCTTTCAACTGTAGGTGAAAAGAACCAAAATGAAGTAAATCAGAAGCTTTAGATTTAAATGTGAATGCTGGAATGAAACTGATTTAAATGTGAATGCTGGAATGAGATTAAGAAGTTCTTATACTATACATAGTAAAATTTGTGAAATGAAGATATTTTAAAATAAAATAATACTTGGGACATATCTGAAAATTTAAAACCTTCCCATTAATTTGATATGCAAAATGGGAAACTTGACAATGATTGTGTTAACAGCAATGAATTAATGTTACAATATTGAATAGCTGAGGATATGGTTTTAAATATATAAGTTTAATTTTTTTCCCAGTTTTTTAAAAAACAAACCTTCAAGAGAATGACAAGAGAAGACAGAGATAAGAGAAATTATTTTCAAAAGACACATGTGATAAAGGATTATTAGCCATAATATGCAAAGAACTTTTAGCTTTCAATAATAAGAAAAAAACCCAATTAAAAAATGGGCAAAAGATCTGAACAGACACCTCACCAAAGAAGATACAAAGATAGAAAGTAAGCATATGAAGAGATGTTCAACATCATTAGGGAACTGCTAATTAAAATCAGAAGTATACACCTATTAGAATGACCAAATTCTAAAACACTGACATCAAATGCTGGAGAGGATATGGAGCAACAGGACACTTATTTGTTGCTGGTGGAAATGCAAAATGATACAACTACCTTGAAAGACAGTTTGGCAGTTTCTTACAAAAGTAAACATCTTTTTACCCTATGATCCAGCAATGACACTCCTTGATATCAGCTTGGGGCAAAAGTAGTTAAATCAAAAAGTAATGGCAAAACTGCAATTACTTTTGCACCAACCTAAAATATTTACCCAAATGAGTTGAAAATTTATGTCCACACAAAAACCTACATTGGATGTTTATATCAGCTTTATTCATAATTTTCAAAACAAGGAAGCAACAAAAATGTCCTCCAATAGGTGAATAGACCAATTAAATGTGGTACATCCAGGCAGTGGAATATGACTCAACACTAAAACAAAATGAACTAGCAAGCCATGAAAAGCCGTGAAGGAGACTTAAATGCATATTACTGAGTGAAAGAGGCCAACCTGAAAAGGCTACACACTGTATGATTTCAACGATATGACATTTCGGAAAATGTAAAACTATGGAGCCAGGAAAAAGATGAGAGTGAGGTGCGGGGGAGGGATGAATGGGCAGAGCACAGAGTTTTAGGGCAGTGAAACTATTCTGTATGATATCACAGTGATGGAAACATGTCATTTATGCATTTGTCAAAGCCCATACAATGCACAACACCAAGAATGTACCCTAATGTAAACTGTGGACTTCAGGTGATGATGGGTTAATGTAGGTTCATTGATAGTAACAAATATACCATTCTGGTGAAGGATGCCCATAGTGTGTGTGGGGTGTGTGTGTGTGTGTGTGTGTGTGTAGGTGGATATATAAAAACTGTACTTTCCACTTAATTTTTGGGTGACCTAAATTGTTCTCAAATAAATTTTACTAAATAAATAAATGACACACTGTATGATTCCATTAGATAAAGTTCTAGAATAGGCAAAATTAGTTAGTGGTCATATAAGCCATGATGATGGTTTCCTCTGTTGGAGGAATGACTGGAAGGTCACATGAGCAGGACTTCTGGGGGCATTGGTAATCTTCTTCTTGATCTGATTGGAAGTATACACTTTGTGAAAATTCATCGAGATATACACTTACTTGTGACCTCTTTGTATGTATATCTCAATGTCTTAGTATAAAGTATTTTAAAAGTAAAAAACACCCTGCCCAACTTTACATTTAAATTTAATTCCTAGGAAGCACTTGTTTTCTTAAGAAGCAAGTAATCCGTGTTCATTTTTCTTCCAATAATTTTGGGAGAAATTAATGAAGCATTGATGGATTAGTTAGGATTCAACCAAGAGAAAAGAAAACATTCTAAGTATTTAAAATGATAAATGTTAATACAAGGAAATGGTTACAAAGATGAAAGAACTGAGAAGCTAAATTGGGAACGGTGAAACAAATTAAAGATGAGCAGCCTCAGGAAGCCAAAGGCACTATCACTCATGATTCTCAAGGGATAAAAGGGAAGAGGTGGTGTTAATGAGGTTCAGGGTTCAGGGTCACTGGAAGAAGCTAGAGGTAAGGTGTAGGAGTGGAGGGGAGGCTGTGGCTGGAAAATACAGCCCATAGGGTCAGTTCCTGTGGAATGAACAGAGGTGGGGTAGGGCAAGGAATGGCCCTGAAGGTAACAGGCACAGATGGGCACACGTGGAAAATAAAGGATTCAGAAAATAAGTTTTTCATTTTCATTTTTTTCTTCTACAGTAACTGTTACACTAGGCAAACTGATTTACTGGTATTTTTGATGGGCACCAAGTTTAGCTTCTGGGAACTGCGTTCAACACACATCTTGTAAATAAATAGAATTACCATTTTAGTTCTACATCCAATCTCCATAAACCAAATTTATACACCCGCAAGTTTATGAAAGCATTATTTGCCATCATTTTGAAGTTAATCAAAAGTATTAAGGAAGCATCTCTGCCTTTCAGATTAGATTTAGACAGTAGCCAATGCTCTGTCAGCTGCATTATTTTATTGGAATTGTAAACATAGGTATATGCTGGTGTTCTGAAGATCACCTTTCTTCAAAGTACATAATAAAGCCACAGTTTGAAAACTAGACTTAGGAGGAGGCAGAAAGCCACACAATATCCTCAATATGACCACCATTCACTTTCTCCATTCCCCTCTATTCTGCTGAAAAATGGCGATGGCATATATCAGACTAATATTAAAGCACCAATTTTAGGCTCTTCTGTTTTCTAACATGGAAGGGTGATGACATACGATAACGTAAAATATATTTATTCATCCATTTTATGGCCAGACAAAACAAAGCTTAATGTGTGTGTGTGTGTGTGTGTGTGTTGTGCTTAATTGTACATAGCACTTTAAAAATTTAGCACACCTGCTTTAACCATGCCCTACTTTTAATTCTAAGTAAAATCTCCCAATAAGCAGCATCTAAAATGTTATCCCTATCTCAAACACAGATTTGTTAGTGATTAAACCATTATTATCATCATCAAATTTTCATTCAGTTTATGCCATCAAAAATTTTGTCTCATTCTGGTTTATTACTCTGATATTAAATACATTTTATATTTTACAAATCATATAACCTTTAGAATAGAATGAAGCATTTTGGCATTTGCTTATTAGAAGCCAGGAAGCGACGGTCAAGACAACCTCCATGTTATAGAGCTCACAGTTCAGATGGTTTCTGATAATAATACTAACAATAAATAAACAAAAAATAAAGAGAGTAAGTCTTTCATTTTCTGGAACCTCACTAAAGGTGCGAAACTGAAAGGCATTGATAATATTTATTTAGCCATCTTGCTCCACCTCAGCATTGATAATATTTAAACCCATTTTCTTTTCAGGCAAAGGAGAGGAGCACTTTAAAGAGAAACAGTTCAATATTCATCTTAAGTTCTTTGTCTTAAACACACTCACCTAAAATTCAATGAAGGGACAGCATGAACTTTTCAAAACCATCTATATTCTTTGAAATGGCAGTTGATTATGGCACTTAAAGACTTCCCAAGCACTTCATCCAAGGATTGGTAAATCCTATTTATCTGCAATGAGAAAGTAGACTTTTATTTAGCTAAGCAATTCACACTTCTATATTTATTACACAAACAGGAAGCCAGAATTGGCAGATCTAGAACATATGATATTTTATAAATCCCCATATCCTCTATTAATAACGTATGCAATTTGGAACTTTGCTTTCCATTTGGTATAAGAAATATTTATAAAAATAGACATTTATGGTAGAAGTCATTTCACTGATGAGGACAGTGAGTCCCAGAGGGATGAAGTGATCATCCAAGATTTAAAAGCTGGTTAAAGATAGAGAGTGACCTGGAACCTTGGGTTCCTGATATAGCTCTATGGATTTAGTTGATTGAAAAACCAGAAATGGGAAAACATGGAATCTTCTTTGTTTTCCAAGTAGATAGATTTCTGGAATATTTTATTGGCATAATTTTTACTAAAGCCAAGTAAAGTACTACTAAGATCAGAATCCTTGGACTAATATTTCCTCTGATGGATTGAGCTTGAGCAGTCATAAGTAGATACCCTGTAAGGGTGGACTACAACAAGGTGGACTACAAAGGCAACCTAATGTTACTTAATAATCCATATGATTATGTTGTATAGTAATAACAAATAAATTGTAAATATTTCACAAGATTGGCTGTTAATTTTTCTTAACTAAGCTGAATGATTTTATATGCTTTTGCCTTCTGAGAAAATTTCTAAATGAGAACTGAAAGACACAGCTCCAGACTGCCCTCCCCAATGCCCAAGATCCCCAACCCTATGCCTGGGAGTGACCCAGGCACCCCACTCATCATCTCCCCTCAGCCAGTCCTCCCCAGTGTTCTCTTCCTCCTCACCCTTTCCTCCTTGCTTCTCCCTGTGAACAAACAGGCTGGGTGTTACTATCCCAGGTGCCAGATGGCTTGAAGCAGCAAAAATTTGAAGCTTAGGGAATCTCATGTTAAGATGAAGGAAAAGTGTGGGGAGGAGGGACACAGTAAAGTAAAAGGGACAAAGCATCTGGTGGCAGTGCGGATGGAAAGGGAAGGGATGGAAGGAACCCAGCTCTGCACCTTTGCTGAGTGATGGGTGCCTTCTGCTTCTGACTCCCAACCCATGCTTTCCTCTCCCAACCCAGGTTATCTAAAATGAACACAATAATTATTTTAGCTTTCATGACTGGGTTCAGGCTTCCTATGATTTGAGGTACATAAAGAAAATTCTATAACAAAATCTTCCCCTTCCTCTTATCTAAGTTATCAGACATGTTCGTTATTACGTGAGGTTTATTTATGATATGGTTTTGCTGTGTCCCCACCCAAATCTCATCTTGACTTGTAGTTCTCATAATCCCCACATATCATGGGAGGGGCCCAATAGGAGATAATTGACTCATGGAGGCTATTATCCCCATGCTGTTCTTGTGATAGTATAGGGGCTTTTCCCTCTTTGCTTGGCAGTTCTCTCTCTTGCTGCCACATGAAGAAGGACGTGTTTGCTTCCACTTCCACCATGATTGTAAGTTTCCTGAGGCCTCACCAGCCATCTGGAACTGAGTCAATTATACTTATTTCCTTTATAAATTACCCAGTCATGGGCAGTTCTTTATAGTAGTGTGAGAATCACCTAATACAATTTAATATGATATAAAGAGACTTTAACTACACAATTAACCACTGTTCTGTGACATTTGGAACCAACAGTCTTTCCCCGTGCTATGATTCTAGGCACACACATCTGTTTGACATTCTTTGAATTAAATGTATTATTACAACAGTAGTACTTTCAGATATTTTTTGTTTCTTAAAGTACATGCTATTATTTCTTTTAAAATTGGAGTTAGAGTAGATTAGACCTATGTATCTGAGAATAAGTTATATATTAAAAATATTTCTCCTCATGAACACAGCTCTCTAAGCCATAGTACCTGGAAAGAAATGAAAATCGCATACAATCTAATGTATTATATTTTCACCTTAGGCTATATCTATGTATATAATAAAGTGAGATAAACTTATATCCTGCTCTATCTGGTGATGTACAATCACTCAAGAAATCACTTGGTATTGTTCTAGGGACCTCTTAGGATTTGGCTGCTGGTTGTTGCTCCTGTACCTGACAATTTTGGGAAGGATGACTTGCATATTTCTTTTTTTTTTTTTTTTTTGTGCAGGTCCAATGGGTTACTCCAGACTGCAGTAGATTTGGAGGGAGCCTAAACAATGCTCAGATAGAGACACTGTGTTAAAGTACCACATGGGTGGTCCAGGTTGACATCTTGACCAGGATCTATGATTCATAAAAGTTGCACCTTGGGTGGTCTCTGGATCACAAGCCAGCTTTAGATTCTGCTGTTCCTCTTCTACCAAGAAGTGGCCCCATTTCACCCCATATATCACAGATAGTGATTAAAAGAAGTTAGTTGTCTAATCTGGAGGCAGATCCATCCCTACCATTCTTGGCTTCTATCCTGCATGGCAACTCCAGAGTATGTGGAGTTAAATATCCTCAATTCTTTCTACTCTTTCTTTCACCTGAGGGTGGCAGCTTCCCAAGCGGCTAGTGAATTAAAGGCATCAATCCTACTCTACTCTTCCTGCAGCCTACCGGACACTTGCAAAGCAAAATTGTCACATGAACATTGGGTGGGAATAAAAATGATACCTTTCTCCATTCTCTCTCTCTTCGAGACAAAGTCTTGCTCTCTCACCCATACTGAGTGCAGTGGCATGATTGTGGCTCACTGCAGCCTCAAACTCCTCAGGCTCAAGCAATCTTCCCATCTCAGTCTCCTGAGTAGCTGGGATTGCAGGTGCTCAGCACCACACTCAGTTAATTTTTGTATTTTTTGGAGATGAGATTTTGCTATGTTGCCCAGGCTGGTCTCGAACATCTGAGCTCAAACAATCCATCCGCCTCAGCCTCCCAACATGGTGGGATTACAGGCATGAACCACCGTGCCTGGCCCCTTCTCTCTTTAAATTCTTATTTAAATCACAGGTTGGCTAACTTAAATTCTAGGATGGCTGACTTGTGGTTAGAAATTAAATTTTAGTGTCATGGTATAAAATAAAAATATTGTATTCTTTACTAAGCTCCCAGAAAACCTTTCAGCCAGGGTCTGGATTGGAGTTAGGAGCCAGTGTCTTACCACAGAGTACCATAAAGCAAGAAGTACTTCATTTATTTTGGGTGCTGCATTTTAGGCATATAGGTTGGATGGAAGTTGCAGGAGTCACATTTTTGCTTAATAAGAGGACCCCCTCAAATTGGAGGACACAAAACAGAATGGGCCACCTAAAAAGGTAGTGATCTTCATATCAATGATATCAATTTAAATAGAGGCTCAATAATCATTTGTAGTGGTGGGATTTGGTAAAGCATACATGTTTATCACACATTTATTATACACAAGTTGGGATATGTAGTCCTCTCAACCCAGATTCTGTGGGACCTAGCCAAGTATTAGACCGGAGAAGAGTTAACCTTTGTGTTAGTATTCCTATTTATGCTTGGACTGATGTTCCTACCATAAATAGCACTTTGTCCTCACTCTCTATTGTTTATTTTGATATATTCCCCTGTACTGCCACTACCTGATTATTATTCATTCATTGTCTCTTCACACCAGAATGTAGCTCCACAAAGGCAGGAACTTTTTTCATTGTTGTGCACCTGATGCTTAGAATGATGGCTGGCACACAGTATGCCTGCAGTAATGTTTATTGTATGAACAAATAAATGTATGAATGAACGTATATGTTTGGTTGTCACCAAATTTAAATCTAAGAAGTTTGTATTTTTCTTTCGCACAAAGATTTGCAAGTCAGATTAAAGCTTCTAGATGATGATTTTATTTATACACACCCTAGAATAAACAAGATAGGGTGAAATATATGATTAACTAGCAAGAATGTAGTAAAAGAAAAAATCCTATTACACTTTCTTATTTTAAAATTTGTCTTCTTTTTCTTATAAACATTTGGTTCAATTTCCTTTCTCTTACCCCTGTGAACTTGCACCATATTAAAAATAATTTCATCACAATCTGAAGACTTCATGATTATTTTATTCACACTAAAAATATAAGGAATCCAAGCAGAAATTTTAGCTACTTTCATTATTATTCAAGAATGGGTAGCCTAAATATTAAAAGGAGGAATAAAAAGGTGCTCTCCAGGACTTCTTTTGAGGGTATGACTTTTGTTCAGTGGTTCTCAATCTGGGTGATTTTGCCCCCAGGGAATACATGACAATGTCTGGAGACATTTTTGGTTGTGCAGGGTGGGTACATGCAACTGGCATCTAGTAGGTACAGGTCAGGATGCTGCTGAACATCTGGAAATTCACAGGACTACCACCCCCCAAAACCCAGCCAAATAATGAACAGTCCAAAATGTTGATTGTACCCAGGTTGAGATACCCTGGTAGGTGGTCCGCGTTCCTTTGAGTCCTAATACTATTCTGTAATTTTACTACAGGTCCCATCCAGACCTCCGAAGTTGAACAAGGTAAGTCTAATTCCCCTTTTGAAGCTTCCTCCAACTCTGTATACCACGTGAATTCCTTCCTGCACCTCCCAGCCGTGCTCTTAGACCCTCTCTGTATTCCAGTCCTTAGTGCTGCCACACCACTCTTGGGAGGTCTTTCATTGCAGCACCTGTTATCATTTTAAATTACCGTGAATTTTCTTATCCCTTTATAAGAATATGTGCAACTCTGGGCAGAGACTTATTGCTTGCTTCTTCATCATCTCTAGCACATAATTTTTAATGATGAATAGCCATCATCACTAAATGCTTGTTTGAATAAATGATTGATGGTGGAACAGTTAGCAAACACGAAACTCGTGTTTTCACATCTGGTTCCTGTACAGAGTTGCAGTATAAACTTACTCAAGTAATTTCACCAGATTATTAGTTATCGGCCTAAGAACGTCAAAGTGGCTTAGAAAGTTGTAGTAAAATGGATTTGGAATCATGGCCCTTGGACTAAACCCAGAATCACCCCAGACACAAGGATATTAAGTCAGAGTCACGGAGAGGACGGCTGAGAAATGGGCTTTTTGGACAGTTAAAAGCTGGAAACAGAATTAGTGCTATTGGATGCTTAGGCATCCTCTCTATTTTAAGGACTTGTTCTTGTTGACACAGAGCTCAGTGTGAGAGACAGAAATATCTTGGGTGTCTTTACTTCCTATTAAGGGCATAGCTTATTTCTTCAAGCCCCTAGGATAAAGGGGCTGTGGCTGTGACAGTTTAGTTGTTCACATCCAGTGTGGCACCTTCGCGGAAGGGCAAGATCACTCAGTCAGGCGGGCCTCTCCCATTAGGGATTCTGGGCCCGAAGGAAAGTGCCATTGAGACTGGCTGCATCAGCTCCTATGCTGGGCGGCAACCTCATTTCTGTGAAGTTTTTAAATCTTTGGACAAATAATCAGGGAAATTAATCTAATCTCAGAAGAGGTTGTGCATCTATAATTTGTTTCCATCAAATCACAGCCCAATGACTGCAGAAACATGTGTGTACTTCAAAATTCTGGGTATCCATATAGGCCACTACTGTGCCTCACTTTTCAGATACCTACTTTAATACTTATCTCTGATAAAATTTAACGAGACAGCAAGAAGATATTTGAGAAGTATAAGATAGTAGCAGAGAATTCGGTTTTATTCTTGATATTTCGTCAATAGAAGTGGATAAAAAGTTGTACCTTATCACTTAGGTTAAAGTAAGATAAGGCAGAGAGAACAATATTTGTAGAAAATAGCTGTCAATAGGAAAAAATATATACCTTCAGCAAAGAATGTAGAATTTTCATGCCACAAAGCCGAAGACCTGCTGCCATTCAGGAACACTTAAGAAATAATATGATGGCCTGCCTGTCAATATCAGTTCAGCTGGGTATCCAGTCAACTATTTTAAAGGTGCTGAGAAAAATGAAGGTGGTTTATAAAGGATTTACCAGCTGTTTCTTGCACAGCATTTTTTTTTTTTTATTTCTGAAAGACTGGCTCTGTGTATCTTTCTGTTGCATTTTATTGTAAGGTTAAAACAGTTGGTTATCGAGATGATACTTGCATTTTTAAAAGGTAAGGTGGCTCATGCCTGTAATCCCAGCACTTTCAGAGGCCAAGGCAAGAAGATCCCTTGAGCCCAGGAGTTCGAGACCAGCCTGGGCAACATGACAAAACCCCACTGATTAAGTGTACTTTACTTAAGTATCTCAGAAATTTTGTAGAAATAAAAAAAAAATAATAATAATACAAAAATTAGCTGGGCGTAGCATACCTGTGGTCCCAGCTGCTCGGAAGGCTGAGATGGGAGATAACCTGAGCCCAGGAGGCGAAGGTTGCAGTGAGCCAAGATTGTGCCACTGCATTTCAGCCCGGGTGACAGAGTGAGACCCTGTCTCAAAAAACAAACAAACAAACAAAATGTAAAAATAATTGGCTTACATGCTAATACTTATTAAAATCAAGTTTTATTAAAATAGATGAGACAAGAAACATGGAGTTTTTAAAGTGCGTGTGTGTGTGTGCGTGTGTGTGTGTGAGTGTGTGTGTGTGTGCATGTGTGTGTGTGTGTGTGCGTGTGTGTGAGTGTGTGTGTGCGTGTGTGAGTGTGTGCGTGTGTGTGTGAGTGTGTGCGTGTGTGTGTGTGTGTGCGTGTGTGTGTGTGAGTGTGTGCGTGTGTGTGTTTTAATCAAAGTAACTTTCCTTTTAGGAAATGTGGAAAATACGATAAATTGTGAAGAAAATTAGTATCACCCACATTCCACCTCACAGGAAACCCCTATGAAGATTTTATACATTTACTTCCAGTTACACACACACAGGCATATGTTTGTGCATATATACACACACATCATAATTTTTAAGGAAGTAGTTGAGGGACTGTAAACTATATACAATTTTGTTTTAATATTTGAAACTTTTATGTCCTATTAGCAATCTATACATATTCAGCATGAATACTTCCTCCGTTTATGGCTATGAAATTATTTTTATTCAACTTGCTCATTAAAGGCTATGATACATATGAAGATCTGAGACATCAGTAGTGGCTGAATGATCCTTTATTTTATTCATGTACTTTATACACACATTCACACAGAACATGTGTCAGCTACATTTCAGGGTAAAGCAGTAACTCACTATTTTATTTTTATATTAAGGTTTATTTTGTTATAGAAATTGCTACTGTACAGAACTCAGGCATCCCAAAATATCAGAAAAATAAGAGTCACTTTCTTAGAATACACTTTTAAAGGGAGTGATTATCTCATTTTGTATCTTTTTAAAAAATACAATTGAGAAACCAATGAGAGTCTTATTGTGTTTTTACCTACACAAATAATCACTAAACGTAAGTATCTCAGGTTTTCTTAGATGAAAATCTCCTTTTATGAATGTAAGTAGGGCAATAAGCAACTAAAACCAAGTATAGATAAAGGCCACCCCACAGTGATGAATCTCATTAAAGCTTTATATTCTCCATGTTGAAATTAATTCCAAGGCAGAAAGATTCATGTATTTTTGCTGATCAGGACAAAAAAACAATGTTTTCCCAAGTGCAGTCTTTTGTCTCCTGCATCTCATTACACCCACCAAATTGGCCAAAAAAAGAATTAAATTGAATTTTGCAGGTTAAGTAAAAATGTGTCAAAGGTTAGTCTAACTGGCTTTTAAAAAGCCATATTTGTAGTTACCTGCAAGCAGGTATAC
The DNA here is from genome assembly GCF_001698545.2 of Rhinopithecus bieti. Lineage (NCBI taxonomy): Eukaryota > Metazoa > Chordata > Mammalia > Primates > Cercopithecidae > Rhinopithecus > Rhinopithecus bieti. Next base: position 5,211,776 of record NW_016805896.1, read on the forward strand.
CATAGAGTCTATTGAAATCTCTCTGATACTGTGTGATCATGATTTTGCTCATAATTTCCATGCATTCATTTGTTAGAGAAGCCCACTGCACACTTCTAAGAGACTGATACAGTGTGATCTGGTATAACTGTCTGTTGATACTATGATGTAAAGTTCAATTAGAAAAGAAGGAAGGAAGTTAGAAATAAAGGATAAAACCTTATAAAACTAGATATAGAACAAAAAAGGCAAAACAAAAAAAAGATTTTGTAGGAACTCTATCAGTTACATTAATAACCCAAAAAACAGGGTGAGTGGAGAGGAGAGAAAATGTTTGCAAGCAGAGTACCGTACTTCCCACAAATAGAATGAATTAAGTTTGTACTGAGCATATGTAATTCCACATTTTTAAACATCATTCTTCTCTAATATGCATTAAACCCCAATCATAAAGCTTGCCTTCATAAAAAATGTGTATGCAAATGTAGCAGTTATTTGGACACAATTTCACTGACAAACTCTTAGGCATGAAAATCAGATTCTTAATATTTTGTTGTCATTGTTTGTAATGTATATCTTGTTTCCCTAAAGAAAAAAATACTTGTGTGCAAAATAAGGGTGGTTGTTTTCTTAGACAAAGAGATACTTTTACTGGAAATCATAAAAAAACAGAAGCATCTAATTCTGGGAACGAATGCTCAGGTCTTGCCGTTAGCGGTGTCTTTGTACCTTAACTGGTGGCCTTGCATATGACATATGCCTTAGCAGCCACCTGAGGGTTACTGAGAGCTTGACTTAGCATTTTCATCTGACTCCGGGGAGATGAGTACCTTTAAAAGAAGAAGAAGAAGAAGAAGAAGAAGAAGAAGAAGAAGAAGAAGAAGAAGAGGAAGAGGAAGAGGAAGAGGAAGAGGAAGAGGAAGAGGAAGAGGAAGAGGAAGAAGAAGATAGAAGATAAATCATTTAATTTGGTATCAATAAATTGCCTTGCTACTTTGGGGTTAAAAAAAGTGATCCCGTATCCTACATCAGAGGTTTTTAAACTTTTTGTTCTGAAGACCCCAAGAGCTTTTGTTTGTTTGTTATACCTATCAATATTTACCCTATTAGAAATGAAAACTTACAAACTTTAAAAATATTTATTTATAAATTCACTGCAGATAAAACCCAAAGCTACTTGGCAAGCTAATGGAAAGTTAAAGCTATTGATAGGTGTACTTGCCCTTGTATCTCTGTGATAGACCTAGTCTGTCCCCCAGACACCTTCCACCTGTCTGTTTAGACCCCTTCCTCAAACCCTATTCTCACCCCATAACCACACCACCAGTTTGGAAGGCTAGTGTAGCAGAAACGAGACATACGGACATTGTATAACCCAGCATTCAGGTTGTGGAGTTCATTTTATCCCACTTGCATACTATTCTTAGTGCATTAACCCACCCCATCTTTCCTCCCTTGATTCTCATTATATGTTTAAAATTGATTTAATAAACCACATGATTGGAGCATCTTAAAATAATTGGTGTAAAAATTCATTTATGTGACAATGATAAACCCATTACATGTGACATAAATAATATATATTTTTAATAAAATAGAAATATTTTCCAAGACAAAATTTTGGTGATAAGCATGGTTTTACATTTTTTGGAAATCCCCTAATATCTGGCTTAGTGGAAGACAGCCAGATTTACATCTCTGCTTCTGCATTTAATCTACTGGAATATGTTTTGGTTGACAAATATGAAGAAACTCCAGGCTCACAGAGACATGTAGTTTGAAATGGTAGAGTCTTTTCATAGCCTTTCAGATTATTATGGACAGTTTTCTTTGATACAACAGTGAAATTTAACAACTGATTCTTCCTTGAAAATGGAATGTGGAATCTGAAACATATCATATCTATTACAGTAAACTCAATTATCTGTCTCATACTTGGTATAGTTTTTTTAAAAAATCTATATATGATTTTATGACAAAATGAATTGTTCTGGCTCACTTAGTAAAGCAGATCTTCCAAATGTTTACATTTTATTTTCAATAACAAAAAATTACTTTTGTTAATATCACCACGAGTCTCATCAGAAAAGTACTGAGAAGCTGTCAAGTTTATAGTGGCAGATGTAGGCTTTTCAAAATTCTAATTTCTACTTGAAAGTTTGAATTTTATCATTGTCAGAAATTCCTGTCAGTTGTTTTTTCTGAAGCGACAAACTTACTTCACTCATTTTCAAAAAAAATTTGTCAAATACCCCTGCTGAAATAATCATAGTTTGTCCGCTCATTGTTCTTTTAAATAAAAATGTTCTATGAAAGAAGTGACTAGTTCCACTTGTACCTTGAACAATAATACCTGGAGACAACTGTTGCACTTCAACATATTTCCAAAGTGCTTTATGCATACTTCCCATTTCCTCGCACTATTAAAAAGATGTGACCAGGCATGGTGGCTCATGCCTGTAATCCCAACACTTTGGGAGGCCAAGGCAGGAGGATCGCTTGAGCCTGGGAGTTCAAGACCAGCCTGGGCATAGCAAGACATATCAAGACCTTGTTTCTACAAAAAAAGAAAAAATTAGCATGCACCTGTATGTAGTCCCAGCACCTTAGGACGCTGAGATAGGAGGATCGCTTGAGCCCAGGGGTTCACGGCTGTAGTGAGCCACGATTGTGCCAATGAACTCCAGCTTGGATGACAGAGTGAGAGCTTGTCTCAAAAAAATAAAATGTAAAAATAAATAAAAAATAACATCATTTACACTTCCAAGACTTAATAACATGCTGTTGCTTGCTTTGTTTTTCACTGCAAGTGCATGGGAGTGAAGAAATATAACTACCAGTAGAGCTTGGTGCCATTGCCTTCAACCTCTAGTAATGAGGTTCCAGCAGTTTTACTTACCATTACTTTTGCACATCTGTGTGAATGTCCACATAGTGAAAAAGGCAAATAATATGTTAGTTGTTATTAAAATAGTTTTAACCTCAAGAATCCTGTGAAAGTGTCTTCATTTTGAGAACCATTGTCCTAAAAGGAAGGGCATGTATTAAGGTGGCTGAGACAAGTCTCTGAGGTTGAATAACACAGTTGCTCCTCAGGGTTAAAGGATATCACTTAGCACAGAGTCTGACACAACTGTCAACTCAACAGATGTTAGCTCTGATTACTACTATTTATAGTATTTCTTTTTCAGATCAAGAAGCAATGATATGAGTAAATCAGAATATCAGCTGTGTGTTGGAACTTATCCTACCTAAATCCAAATTTTAGTTCTGCAATTCTTCTGTGAGTACAAGCTACATGCAGATATGTTTTTCCTGCTATTTTGAGCAAGACTGAGATTTTGTCCCTCACATGTCAATTTTGCAAATCCTTGGGTAATCAGTCATGAGAGACATTTCTCAGTCATTGGTTAGTGGGGATAACTGAGAGATGGTATTTGACTGGGTCTTAGGATCGCCCAGTCCCTGATCTTCTTCCTGCCATAGCATGTTTGGGAAGCAGGTATTTCCAAAGGGTTATGCTAAGCTCATAGGGACATCTAGCTGATGTAAATGATGGAAACAGGTAAGTGTAAGTCAAGGAGACCAGTCACATTGTGCTTGCATATTTTACTCTTAGGAATATTTTTTACTGTCTCCAAGAAATGTGTTCTCCCTCATTTTCCTTGAAATTACAAGAGGCTTGCTTGCTATTTTTACCATCTTTGACTTGAGTACAAAAATTAAAAAACAAAACAAAACAAAAAAACAGTCCTTAACAACAAAATGGTGCAAGCTTGATAATAAGTAACAGCTTACATTTAATCTTGGTGTTAGAAAAAGAGAGTGATAGTGATGGAGTTGAAATGAAGAGTGTGTGCCTTGTTTATAGAGAGAAGCTCTCTCTGACTGCCACACAGGGGCGTGGATATACAGTGTGGCCACATCTTTCTATTTTCAAGTTCAGGATGGAAATCCAGACATTTATATGAAATTTTCCAATTTATAAATGTTGCCCCAAACTGGGTAGGCCACATAAAACATGCTGGCAGGGGTTGCAAGCTGCCACATTTTTGATTTCTCCAAATATATAACTTAATTTCCCTCCATGATCTCACTCACCATTATCTTCTGCACTTAACCTCTGTCACCTCTCCTATCTTGGTGCAAAGAGAGTGAGAATAGGGGATGGAGAGGCGCCTTTATCTCCCTCTAGTGGTGAAAATATGCCAAAACAACTAGCTGAATGCTCATTCATCCTGTTCATTGAAAACTCATTTATGTGAAACTCATCCTTTGTCTGATTAAAATTAGCAAAACAGACTCTGGCTATTATGTGTGAGATGTGAACTGAAAGGAAATATTATTACCAGTGCAGATTAGACTCTGGGGTAAAAGAAGCCAGAAAGAGGGAGCAGGGATATCAGCCCAAGTAGGAATTTAGAAGACTTAAGCGTTCCAGACCTCGTCACCAGGAAAAGAGAAGAATCTGAAAACTTGTACTCTAACAGGAGGCAGGGCCATCAATACATACTGCAGCTGGAAGGCATACATTAAATTTTATGGGTAAAGTTGAGTATAGTGTGAATGATCAATGTATCCACTAGCTAGAGCAGTATCTAGTAAGTACTGCTAATTTGATCCCTGTTTTAAGTATTTAATAGTACCTTAGCTCTTATTAATTAATGGAGAGCATCTCATATTCTTTGTTTAGAAGCTTCACTTGGGGAAAATGTTTTCAGGGTGGAGAATGGAATACATTTTGCAAATAAACAGGAGTTCAAATAGGTTAGTAACACAGAGCTAATAAATGATACTGAGAAAGATAAAAAGTAGATATCATAAAAATTGTTGACAAAAAGAGTCAAACTCTGAAAAACATTTGAAAAGATAAATTTTGAGCCAAATATGAGTAGGCAATGGTCAGTGACACAGCCCTGTCTCCTAAGAGCATGTGCCCAAAGTAGTCAGGCTACAGCTTAGTTTTATACATTTCAGGGAGACATAAGACATCAATCAATACACGTAAGATGTACATTGGTTGGGTCAGGAAAGGTGGCACAACTCAAAGCAGGGGTGGGAGCTTCAAGGTCGTAGGTAGATTCAAAAATTTCTAATTGGCAATTGGTTGGAAGACTTAAGTTATTGTCTAAAGACATGGAATCAACAGAAGGGAATGTCTGGGCTAAGATAAGGGGTTTTAGAAATCAAAGTTCTTATTATGCAGAAGAAGTCTCCAGGTAACAGGCTTCAGAGAGATTAGATTATAAATCTTTCTTATCAGACTTAAAAGGTTCCAGACTCTTAGTTGATTCTCTCCTGGATGAGAAAAAAACACCTGGAAAGGGAAGGGGATTCTCTACAGAATGCAGATTTTCCCTATAAGCAATAGCTATGCAGGGCTACTTCAAAATACGTCAAATACATATATCTTAGAGTAAAATACTTTGATATCTTTCAGGGCCTGCTGTCTGTCAGGTGATGCTATACTAGATCAGGCTTGAATTTGGTGACCTATTGCTATAACAAGTCTTAAGATCTCTGTTTTAATGTTAATGCTGGTCAGTTGTGCCTGAATTCCAAAGGGAGGAGAGTATAATGAGGCATATCTGACCCCCCCCTACCTCTCATGGCCTGAACTAGTTTTTCAGGTTAACTTTGGAATGCCCTTGGCTGAGAGGAGAGGTCCATTCAGATAGCTGGGGGGCTTAGAATTTTATTTTTAGTTTACACAGCTTTGCTTCATTTGGATGCCCATGCTGTCTTAGAACACTACCCAAGTATATGCCTGTAGGTCAAATGTCGACTTTCAAGGATGATTCCCTCCCTTTATACTCATTTCTTTGCCTTCTGCCCTCCTTCATACACTCAGATAATTTAAAGAACTGAAATACAATCGCTTTTAAAGGCTCAATACTTCATTATACTTTTGTTTTGAAAACAGTTTTTGAGTTGAGAGTATGTCAGCAAAAGCAGCCAAAAGAATGTGGATGTTGTTACAAGGTCAGCTTTTCAGCAGCCCTCGGCAGCCATTACTGGCATTCTGTCAAACAATCACCACTGGCAGCAGGGCCATTCACAGGCAATGAGTCAGCAGCTCTGACAACACTAAATACGGTCACCGGTTAATGCGCAAGATAACAGGCTCACATGCTCCTTCAGAAAGGGTTGGTGAGAGGAAACATTTTATTTTTCAGGTTTATTTAGAAGAAGATCAGGATAGGTTGTTAAAACCCAGATGTTAAATGAGTGTGTGTGTGTGTGTGTGTGTACGTGTAAGAACCTAGACTGAAATATTTATACATATGGATTTCTTCTGTAAGGAAAAACAAGTTCAAACTGAGAGCTGAAATGTCTGAAGCTAGGCATTTCAAGTAAGATATTGTTGTACAAAGAAGTGCCTGCCTTATACCTGGGCTGAGCAGCTGAAATGTGGCTAGCCCAAATCAAGATGTGTTGGAAGTATAAAATCTATACAGGATTTCAAGCATACAGTACAAAAAAGGAATAAAAAGACCTCATTAATAACTTTTTATATTAGTTACATGTTGAAATAATATTTTTGATATATTGGACTAAGTAAAATATATTTAGATTAATTTCACCTGTTTGTTTTTCCTTTTTTAATGTGGCTACTAGAAAATTTATAATTACATATATGGCTTGCATCCTGTTTCTATTGGATAGTACTACTTTAAAGGAAGATATTTGATATCATCTCCTTCCAGTCATAACACACACACGCATGCACACAAACACACACACGTGTGTACAGTAAATGGGTAGGAAGACAGTAGGTGTTTTAAAAATGGAGGCTGTGAAATTCCACTTAAGGTGCTGATTTGAAGATCCCCATTCTCTAAGCTAAAGAACAGTGCAACATAGTCCATAGCACTGAAAGATATTCTACCCTGAATTGTCATTAGGCCTCAGCTGTGGGTACAGTGGAGAAAGAATGTCAGCCATATTTATTTAATTCTGGCCATTTTATTAAGAAAGAAAGGGCACTCAAGATGCTGAGAAATGACACTCTCATAGAAGAACAAAATGAGCTCTGTAGAAATAAATTAGTGTTGTTCTCTGGACTTTCCTGTTCTGTTTTAGACTTGAATGCTCTTAAGGCTGCTTTGGTGGTGGTGATCAAGACAGTATTATAACATATTGGGCTAAAACTTTGACTTAGTAAGGATTTTGATAAAGGCCACGTGCAGTGGCTCAAGCCTGTAATCCGGCACTTTGGTAAACCAAAGCAGGTGGACTGCTTGAGATCAGGAGTTTGAGACCAGCTTGGGCAACATGGCAAAACCCCATCTCTACAAAACTACAAAAAATTAGCCAGATATGATGGTACACACCTGCTGTCCCAGCTACTTGGGAGGCTGAGACATGACAGTCATTTGAACCTGAGGGGCAGAGGTTGCAATGAGCCGAGATCACGCCACTGCACTCCAGCCTGGGTGATAGAACCAGACCTTGTCTCAAAAAACAAACAAAGAAACAAAAGGATTTTGATAAAAGCAAAATTTGGATACTAATTTGGCTGTTTAATCAGCTACTGATTCTAATTTCTAGATTTGCTTGACTATGTTTTTGTGCTTTGAGTCTGATTTGTCACTGTTAGTAAATTATCCCCCTAAATTCTGGCTAGTGTTCAGGGATTCCTAGTAGCCTTTCTCCTGTATCCTGCTGCATGCTCTCTCCTTTTTAGTTTCAGTGCTTGAATCAGTTTCATTAGTCAGTTTCTTTCATCTTCTTCTTAGCCAATATCTACTTTGAAGACTTTGGAGTTTTGGAGTCAAACAGATGCCAATTTGAGACTCTGAAGTCAGCCAATTCTCCTGAAATTTCTCTTTCATCCATTTTAACTATTGACTTTAATTTTTATGAGCAAAGCTGGAAAGCAAGTAGCTGAGTGGAGGTTTCATTAATAGTGGCCGCGCCTTCCTGAATGATTGTCCAAAGGTGTATTCTAGCAATACGAAGATGGCAGTGTGTGTGGCTCCTGAACTATTTGGAAGAAAGCGTGAAATTCTTCAGATTATTTTTCATTCAAAACTATGCGATGTCTCCCCTCCTTTCCAAATGCATAACCTAATTTCATCCCTCAAATTCAGAAACTGAAATTTGGATACACTTCTATCAGAGAACGGCTCATGGTTTTCCCCTAAAATCTCTGTTTAGTAGTCTTCCTTGTCTAAATGGAGAGTGAGGTATGAAAAATCTAGTGTATCCATTTAAAGTTATAAAATATTTTAAAGAA
>NW_016805896.1:5220370-5252440 GCF_001698545.2 Rhinopithecus bieti
ATCTCTGTTTAGTAGTCTTCCTTGTCTAAATGGAGAGTGAGGTATGAAAAATCTAGTGTATCCATTTAAAGTTATAAAAATATTTTAAAGAAAAATTCACTGGTTGGTATTCTAATGGTTTTTAAAATATATTTTTGCTTTCTCATTAAAAAAGACATTGTATTACAATAGAAGCATTTACATGATAAATAAAACAGATTACTTTTACCACTCTAAGGAAATTGTTTTGAACTCTTTCAGTTTGGACAATGAAAGCAAACTGACTGATTTATAACACATTTTGCTTTTTGACAAGTTTTAAAAAAAATTCAAATTCTTGACAAGTGTTGCTGAGCAATACCAAAAATTACCATAGTTGGTAAATACACAAAAGCAAGAAAAGTTAAAGCAAGCTATGACAAGCTTCCAGTGTTTTTAGAATAACAACCTTACATTATCTGATTCCAAAGATAGGGGTTAAAAAAATGTTGATTAAGACTTTACAAATATGACCAGGTGCAGTGGCTCATGCCTAGTCCTAGCACTTTGGAAGTCTGAGGTAGATAGATTGTCTGAGCCCAGGATTTTGAGACCATCGTGGGCAACATGATGTAACCTTGTCTCTACTGAAAATACAAAAAATTAGCCATGCATAGTGGTGCACACCGATAGTCCCAGCTACTTGGAAGGCTGAGGCATGAGAATCGCTTGAGCCTAGGAGGTGGAGCTTGCAGTGAGCCAAGATCATGCGACTGAACCCCATCCTGAGTGACAGAACAAGACACTGTCTCAAAAAAACAAAGGCTATGCAACTATAAAAAGATTATGTAAAATAGACTATTGGACTATTAACATCATTTCACTAAATTTTTAGGTAACTGTATTACTATGTTTTAAAAAAGCATCTCAACATCTAACAACTATAATTTTCTCTTCTCTTTGTTTCAGTTTTTGCAACCAAGAAATTTTAAATAACGAATCCTGTATATTCTAAAAGTTTATATGTTGTTAATGAAACTCTTTTGGAGAAATCTAACAAAGAAAAATTACACCACTGAAGCTTGTGACATCTGTGAAATGTGGTTTAGGAAACATGGCAGGGCTAGGAGAACTTCAATATGAGAGTAAAAAGCATTTGGGGACTGCTCCCTGACCTGGAAGTTCAGAAGGGAAGGGGTTAATGGTGACTGGCAGCTCATTTCAAGTCTTTTTAGCACCCTGTTCCCCTAAAGAGAAGAAGGAAAACAACACAATTGTCATACACTTACGGTATTCTGTTTTTCCAATTCCTAGCAAGACAATGTGCAGAAAATAAAATAAAAATAGCCAGCCTTCACTGACTTAACGAAGATGAATCACTTTCATGAGTGGCTTACTTTACCTCTTCCAGGATTGACATCTGTGCTTACTGTTTAGCAACACTAAAATTGGAAATAAAATTCATAACTGATACATGTTTAATTAAAGAGATAAAAGCAACTTATAACTATAACTTGATAAAAGGGTCCTATAAACTGCTAACATTTGATAATGATATAAACCATCCTGTAATGCAAACCACAGGATTACTGTCAAGAACATAAAATATATTCACATAATTTGATTCATTCATCTGCAGCAAGAGAAGCAGTTGACAATAAAATATCACTCGGTGTGTGCACGTGTGTGTAAACATGTGTTTATGTGTGTAAAGCCTCCCTTTTGTGTTCATTTATAAGGGTAGAATGAGAAAGTTGACAAATTAGAGAATAGGTAAAATGAAGACTTAATTTCTTTGTATATATGAACAATTAACTTTTTCCTTAAAGTCTGTCTACTCCACAGCAAGGTTATGGGTCTCCTGGCAGGACTGGCCCATTCACACTCCAACAAAAATAAGAGTTTTATTGTGCTCAAATACAGTGAGTTCTTTGGTTAAAACAATACTTGGGCAACCCAGCTGCCAGGAATATTATTATCTTATTAATTATTAATAGCAAACCTATGTACTTATAGAAAAGAGGACACAATTTAACATGAGCAGTTACCCTTTGGATATTTTTAGAAATTAATATCCATGTAATTTCTGTGATAAAAAGTGAAAACACATGAGTAAATTGAAAGATACAAGGGTAAAAGCACAATAGTCTGCTTATCTATCTGAGAACTTTTCTTTTTCATTTAATAATAGCTAATACCAGTGAACATAATATCAGAAACATCTGCTTAGTTGTGCCTTTAGCCACCATTTCCTTTAACAGATAAAGTTAAGCAAGTAGGAGTCTCAGCATCTTTGAGCAGGGAAGTAGAGGTGGGAGGTGGGGGAAGAGGCCCTGGTGGGCTGGAATGGTCTGAGTTACATTTGGGTGATGCTAATCTTCCCCTTACTCTAAAGTACCACCAATTATGTAAGAGAGAAGGAGGCAGTGAATATGTCCAATAACTGATTCAGAAAAGGGCTTGGGTAGGTAGGCAGAGTGTGGGAAGCTCACCTCTTGAACCTAGCAGTTTACTTACCTGTCTACTTAAACTGGGGTTTACATTTTTGCCTGATTTAATAATTGAATATCATATATTGCCTGCATGTTATGGAGTTCTGAAAAACTATGTGTTAGTAAAAAAAATTCCTTAATATTATTATCCCTATTAAAAAACTTAGGCCGGGCACAGTGGCTCACGCCTGTAATCCCACATACTGTGAGGCCGAGGCAGGTGGATCACCTGAGGTCAGGCGTTCAGGACTAGCTTGGCCAACATGGTGAAACCCCGTCTCCACGAAAAATACAAAAATTAGCTGGGTGTGGTGGCACACACCTATAATACCAGCTACTCAGGAGGCTGAGGCAGGAGAATCACTTGAACCCAGGAGAAGGAGGTTGCAGTGAGCCAAGATTGCGCCACTGCACTTCAGCCTGGGCGACAGAGCAAACTCTGTCTCAAAAAAAAAAAAAAAAAAAAAAAAAATTATTTACAGCTTTTACAGTCCACTTTCTAAACACATACATAGTGGAACACAGATTATCCCACATGGAAGATAAGTTATAAAATCTGCATTTGGATTCAGAGGTATGTTTTTAGAATATACCCATATGAAGCATGTTATTAGAATGTTCCCAAGAGATTAACTTTCACAATTAAGCTTTGTTGCAGTTAGTGTTAGAGGTACTGGGTATGTTCTGAGTATACATGGGCAAATACAGCATAGTGACCAACAGCATGGACTTCCATCTGTGACTTATTTTCTCTAGAAGTGTTTCCTCATTTTTAATATAAGGGTAATAATAGAGCTTACTTAATGTTGAGTTTTGATTTTGATAATGAATGTATTGTACCTAGCACACGACTGTCACTCAGTAACTGGTAGTTACCAGTTACTCTACCAGCTCTAGGATTATCAACTAAGGTAAGGCATGGGAAATAACTACATTGAAATGGGGTCACAGGGACATTTCCAAAGTGCCGTTTCCAAGGTGAAAATCTTCCTGTCAATCTGCAACAGCACTATCATATCAGCTATTTGAGAATGTCACTAATCCAGCTGGAAGACAGTTGGCCAATGACAGGAGAAAAAACTGAGTAAGGTGACCAGGTGAATTACTGAGACCACCCAAGCCCTATAAATAAATCCACAGTTCCTTGGGGAGTCATCCCTGTCCCAAGGCTTCCTCTCATACAAACACTCTGAATATTGGCTTTAGCAAATTATTTGAAATGGCTGACAAGAAAAACTCATCAAAACCCTTTGGGTAGATATAAGGAGACTGAAGTGGGACAATGTATCTGACGACATATACTGTCCTGTGAGTCTCCAATTCAAAGCTGTTTGATATTTTAGCATGGAGTCCTTGGTGGTATTTTTTATTTTTATTATTTATTTATTTTGAGATGGAGTCTCATTCTGTCACCCAAGCTGGAGTGCAGTGGCACAATCTTGACTCACTGCAACCTCTGCCTCCTGGGTTCAAGTGATTCTCATGCCTCAGCCTCCAAGTAGCTGGGACTACAGGTGTGTGCCACCATGCCCAGCTAATTTTTACATTTTTAGTAGAAACGGGTTTTCACCATGTTGACCAGGCTGGTCTCAAACTCCTGACCTCAAGTGATCCGCCCACCTTAGCCTCCCAAAGTGCTGAGATTACAGGCATGACCCACTGCACCTGACCCTCAGCGATATTTTTAAAAAACTCTTCAGTGTTAAGGGTTTTTCTTGTTCTTTCAATCACATAGATAATACACTGGAAAGAATCAAGCCTTAACTATAGTATTCACTGTAGAGACAAGCAGAATTCAATTTTAGTATTCACTGTGAATCACAGAACCTGCTAGAAGTTAGATTGGTGTGCCTAGGAAATGCAGAAGCAATCACTAAAAATATTAGCTATAAATCCAGGTAGAGGACTGTAAAACTGAAATCCTAAATGTGAGGCTGAATTTTATTTTTAGCAATCAACAGGTAGAAGCCTATTCTTTTTTTTCCCCTTTTTTGATTTACCATGATTATAAGAATAAATGAAAAGCATGAGTAAATGCGTAGTATGGAACTGATAGCAGTGGTGATACAGTTTCAAGTATTTTAGATGTGTAATGTGTAATAACGTACTATTCTCCCATCAGGTTTTTTTATGTAAATCTTGGAATCCTGCAGGAAATAGTGACATTTAAGAGAAATTATACTATATTCAGATATGATCACTTTGAGACAAATAAAGTCATTGTTCTGGCAATGTGGATCATTAGGAAGTACCAAAATAACATTACCATTATCCAGTTTCAGAATATGTATCCACTCATTTGGATATATACTATGAACTCTGCAGCTCCAAGGCTAATGCAGGGTGATGAGCATTACATGATGATAGACTGGATCCCTGGACTTAGTCACCTAGAACAGAGGTCTCATGGAGATTTCAGACTCATGTAACTGCTTAGCTGTCATGCAGTATAAAAAGTGGCAACAGACAGAAGAGAGGCACGTTTAGGTTATTAGGACTTCAAAGAATGAAGAAAACTAGAAGAGATTATGTCAGTTGAAGCATCTGGGTACCTTCACAGAAGTATCATTTAAACTAGTGCTGGAAAAGTAGCATGGTACCCTGTATATGTTGGTGCTTAATACATTTTCATCGAAAGAATAAAAGAAAAGACATTGGAAGGGTGATAGCTCACAATGCCTGGCATGTACCAGTTACTCAGTAAATGCTCCCTGAATTGAATTCTAAAATTTGAGGAAGAACATTCTAGTCAAGGAAATAAGCAAACAACTGGGCATGCAGGAACGAACACTGGGTGGGGTATGTGAGGAAAGTAATAGGAAAGGTGGATAGGGCCAAATTTCACAAAATCCAGCTAAGAAGACTGAATACTATTAGATGGATGAAGAGAACTCATTGATGATTTCTGAGCTCATGCTGAATTTATTTCAGTTCCTCAATAAACAGTATTTTCTTTCACCTCCAAGTGTTACACATGCTATTTCTTCTGGTAATCTTTCCACTTTTGTCCTCCCTCCCCGGCCCTCTGTCTGGCTAACTCCTACTCACCTTCAGGTTTCAGTTTTCGCCATTGCTGTTTTGTGGTTTCTTTTTTCTTTTCTTCTTCCCTCTCTCCCTCCCTCCCTTCATTCCTTCCTTTTCTTTCTTTTGAGACAGGATCACAATCTATCACCCACACTGTAGTGAAGTGGCATGATCATGCCTCACTGTAGCCTTGAACCCCCTGGCTCAAGTGATTGATCCTGTCACCTCAGCCTCCTGAGTACCTGGGACTATATATGTGTGGGCTACCATGCCCAGTTAATTTTTGTATTTTTTGCAGAGACAGGGTCTCGCTGTGTTGCCCAGACTGGTCTCAAATTTCTGGGCTCAAGCAATCTTCCCTCGGCCTCCCCAGTGCTGGGATTATAGGTTTGAGTCACCATGCTCAGCCCAGGTCTGAGTTTTAACATCACTTCTTCCAGGAAACCACAATGGTCCCTGTATTGGGTTAGCCTCCCCTTCTGTATTCTCCCATTGATTCTGCACTTCTCATTGCAGCGTAATGAAGTTTTATTATTAGTTTTCCATTTTATGGTAGGCCCTTTGAATGCAGAGACCTTGCCTTTCTGGCAGCTGTATTTCCAGTACATAGCTCAATGCCCGGAATATTAATTAAATTAATTTGTTAAGTGAATGAAACAAACAAGATCAGAAAGGAGTCTTAGCAATGTTGATCTGACTCAAGCATATCCTCTATTATTGAATGAGGAAAGCCTAGGATTTAAAAAACAAAAGTGGCTAGCATATGGAGTACGTCCATTAAAATATTATAAAATCAAAATTAAATAGTAATGACTGTTACCATTTATTGAGTGTTTACCATGTCAAGCACCGTGCTAATACTTTCCACGTATTACCTTATTTTATCCTCATAGTAATCTTATTAGGAAGGTATTGCTAATAAGTAAATGATATAATAAATGCAATTATACATGAACAAAATCTGGCCATTTTTACAAAAACATTGTGTCTACATCTTAAATACCACTTGTAATTCTAGTTGCCACAGCTCACAAGATATATACAAAGTGTCCAAGGAGAATAGGGAGGTAGCTGTATAAAGACAGACTACAAAAATATGGGGCATTTGTTTGCAAAAAGAAGACATAAAGTCTAGAAAGCTTTGAATGGTCTGGAAAAGATGACATGAGCTTATCTACTAGAAATCTATTGTTGTTTCAAGAGGTAAGTGTAAGGTCCATAAAAGGGTGTACTACTAATATTAGTAGGATGGGGTTGAAAATAGAAAATAATTTTTAAACCTTCAAATGATTCAGGGTAGTAGAACTATAATAAATTACTAATGTACATGAAGAATTAGAGGTAAATTCTTAATCTGACAGTAAAAAGAATAACTATATTCTGGATTAACACATATCTTAGTACTACTGTAATAGAAAAAGTGTGGTTTTAGCAGGACAAAGGGTCTGATTCAGTGCACTCATTTTATGTTATTTAGTAATATTAGGACAGAACATCCAATTGCAGCAGCTTTGCCTTCTGGGCCTAGTATAGTGTCTGTCTCTAAGCTCAATAAATGTTTATTGAATGCTAAGAGAGTGCCCGAAGGTGCCACAGGCTAAGAAACTGAATTTTCATTCTATTTTGAGGTAGAGATATTGGCTTCAAATTCAAACGATGATTAAGTGTGTCTAAAAAGGAAAGGATCTAATTTCCACCATTACTATAAAAAGATTGTGTCTCAAAAGGAGAAGTAGGAACAAAGCAGGTGTTTACAAGTAGGAAAAACAACACACAAACATGCACATGCACACACACACTCACACACCCACACATTTCTTTCACTATTTATAGTTGATTCATGTATCTGGACCTTCATCCTTGAAATAAAATGAAGAGTTCAACTGACTCATGGTCTTTCTGCTTGTAGTTCTTATTTAGTGTTTTGGCAGTAAATCCAGATGCTTGGAAGGTCAACATTTTGTCTTCAAACACTTGGCTTTCAGGAAGTGAGGATTTTCAGGTGCCAGGTGCCAGAAAGCAGTGTAATCAGAGATCTGCTTGGCTGATCTGCGCAACGGAGAAACTTGAAACGAATGTAAGTCTTTTGACTCTCAAGTTCTCCTGTGTAAAGGACTTTATCCAAGACATCAGTTTTTTTTTTTTTTTTTTTAGGTTGTGAACTACCAGTTTCGGAATAAGTGAAATACCTGCCAGGAATTACAATTCACAGCTTGGAATTTGAAAGCAAACACATGTCATTTTTATATTATTATCCCACAATCACATACAAACTGAAGTCAGAGCAACAAAGTATATTTATAAGTTTCCCTCAATTTCCTATGCTTTGGATCACATATAGCATAATCTTGAAGTGAGGTGGCTATGTGACAGGAAAAAGCGATGGAAAATAAAGAAATAATTTTAAAAGATCTTTGAAAAAATTCTAAAAACAGAATGTAGGTAAAAGTTAATCTGGAGTAGATATCAAAAAGAAAGTGAAGGATATCCCAATAGACATGAAATGAAAAAATGAGGTCATAAACATTAATGAGTTTGGCAGAAACAACCAAAAGTCTTTTTCTGTAGAAATCGTAATTCCCTCAATTTTTTTCTACAGAATGCAAATAAGCGCTTAATTTAATCCAACAACTGGTAGCTCAAAATAGTGCCTTTTGGATGAAAATTATTCAAATAAATTATTTAAAATTGCAACAACATTTAACACATGTAAATGCTATTGCCAGAAGAGTCACAGAAATGAGGCTCTATCTTTAGGATGAGGGAGGGAACCTACCAGAAGTATGCCACTGATTGTGGGTATAACGTCCCTACAGGAAATCCACCAGGCCCTCACAGCATTCTTACTTGTGCAATAGCTGCCATTTTGCAGATATATCAATCCCAAGATCATAATCTTCTTTTGTGCACATCATCTTAAAAGCTGACTTATAAACATTGAAATAGCTCTTTCCATACCTCTGGGAAATCACTATAATGTCCATTTCAAGATGATACATACAGACAGAGATAAATTTGTAACCCAAGAATGAATGGGGAGAGAGAGGACAGCAGAATGAAATTCAGGAACATCAAATTTCTAGCCTTCTGTACACAGTGTTCTTATCTCCAAAAAAAAAAAAAATCTAATAAACACCTGAATCATTAGAATGGGCTCCGAAAGAGCAGAACACTGGCTTCAATTAACACTATCAGAATATTTGAATTACTTGCTAAAACATTAAATTGAAAATGAGAACCAACAGTACCACATTAGAAAATATTAAAGATTGTCCAAAATTTTACCTTTTAACAAAATATTTTAAAGGTAATATATGTGGGTACTTAAAAATACATTTGCACATACAACGCACACACAAAATTCTTCACTATGATTATGCAGCTTACCTAATCTATTTCTTGAAGACAAAGGGAAACAGAAATACAATATAATTTGGAACAAGTTTTGAAGAATCCCAGTAATCCAGCTTAAGTTTAAATGCTTGCTATTTGACTGATTTTTGAAAAATCTTGAGAGTTGGAACAAAGCTTCTAAAATAATCTGAAGAAAGCAACACTAACTGTCTCGAAAGGTCTACTTTTAGTGGCAGCTCAGTCATTTTAATGGCATCTCTAAAGAGAACAATAATGACAAATAGAGCCAGAGGACTTTATTGCTGTATTTACCCACCTACTCCAATTTCCCTTTATCTACAAAATGTATTTCAAATCCCTCTATCTGCTCTGCTTCCACCTTGTTTTAAACCACTGCACTGATTTAGGTATCCTATTTGGATAATTTCCAATAGTCTCCCAACTAGTCAAACTTACTGCTTCTACTCTTACCCCACCTCAACCTACACTTCACAGAAAGCCGGCACGATCTTTTAAAACTAAAATATAATCACATCACCCCCTTTCCTTCCTTATACTTTTCATCATGACAGTGGAAAGACCAAAAGGCTAGACATACCATATAAACCTTGCCTGATAACAGCCCTTGCCTATTTTTCTAACCTCACTTCTGCCATTACCACTCAGCCCCTCTGCGGTCTTGTAACTCTGGCATTTTTCCAGCTCCTCAAATGTATTAATCTCTTCCCAACTCAGAAGAGGAACATGCTGTTCCCTCTTCCTAAAAAATTTTGTCCACCACCCAACTCTTCTTTTTGCTAACTCCTAGTCAGCCTTTATGTTATAATGTCAATATTATTTCCTCAGAAAGACCTTCCCTGATTCCAAACTAATTTAGATTCCCCTACCGCTTTCTTTTACAGAACCTATTTTTCCCCCTCATATATTTTCATTCATTCATGCATGGAGGTAGGTAGGCATTAATTCAACAACTATTGCTGAGCACCTACTGTACACCAAGCACTGTTGTGCCAGAGAAGCATGGTCCAAGCTCTCTTAGAGCCTATATTAGCTAAAAATTGTAAGATATATTTATTTGTGTGTTGATTTAATGTTTTTCTTTAAGACTGTCAGCTTTATGAGACCAAATCATACAAAAGGCAGAGGTCAGAACTTGCTAAAGTTTTCATAATTCCTTAGTGACAGAACTAGCCCTAGAAGCCAGTCCAAAACAGGTGAGTGCTTTCCTCATTTTTAGGAACATACGGAACAGTAGGTGTGGCAGAGACCACTGGCTGTTCTCCTCTTCCTGGCATGCAGTGCTACTACATTTCCCAGACTATTTTGCAGTGAAGTCATGTGGTTAAGTTGTAGCCAAGGGGTTGTGAGGATATGAGGTACTTCTAGGCCTGCTCCTGTGAAGCTGCCCTGTGAGCCCTTCTATGCCATTTACTGGTGGCTAAAATCTGAGGACTTCTGTGGTCCAAGAGGTTGGCTGAGTTTTGAGATGAAATGGGCCTGGTTCTCCGAATCATCACATAGAGGAAAGCCACCTGCTCATCAGGACCACCCATCCTGGACTGGTAGGTGGAGACATCTCAGGATTTGTCATCCCACCTAATTTATTATACATGTGGCTTTTCTAATAGTGTTAAAATTCAAGGATCTTAGCCAAAGTGGCTATCCGTGTGTTATTCTCATTTTGAATCCTGAGAGTGCTTCCTAAAGAGGGGCCATTGGACAGTTACCCTTGTATTCACATTCACTCAAATGAAAACATGGGTCTATCTCACTTCCTCTCAGAAGTCTGTGAGCCTCTTAAGAATAATAAAACTGGCCGAGCACGGTGGCTCACGCCTGTAATCCCAGCACTTTGGGAGGCCGAGGCGGGCAGATCACGAGGTCAAGAGATTGAGACCATCTTAGTCAACATGGAGAAATCCCGTCTCTATGAAAAATACACAAATTAGCTGGGCACGGTGGCGCACGCCTGTAATACCAGTGACTCTGGAGGCTGAGGCAGGAAAATTGCTTGAACCCGGGAGGCGGAGGTTGCAGTGAGCCAAGATGGCGCCACTGTACTCCAGCCTGGTGACAGGGCAAGACTCTGTCTCAAATAATAATAATAAATAATAATAATGATAAAACTAGTAGCTTCAGATGGAGATTTGTAAACAAGAATAAATCATTTGAACATATGGTTTGTGCTTTAAAAAAATTGTAGCACTGTATTTGGTACTTCCAATGTTATATTGCTTCTAAAATAATCTGTAATGTACAGTTTATACGAGGCATTGACTTGTGGCAAATCAAGTAAAGTTAAAAGTGGTGATTATTACTCTGGTAAATTCATATCATTTACTTAATAGCTCAAAATGACTTTTAGACATTAAATATAATCAGCACTGGATGTAAAATATGCCCTTTTTCACAATAAAATGTAAAATATAACACATACGGTTTTTTTTTTTTTTTTTTAGACGGAGTCTCGCTCTGTCGCCCAGGCTGGAGTGCAGTGGCCGGATCTCAGCTCACTGCAAGCTCCGCCTCCCAGGTTTACGCCATTCTCCTGCCTCAGCCTCCTGAGTAGCTGGGACTACAGGCGCCCGCCACCTCGCCCAGCTAGTTTTGTATTTTTTTAATAGAGACGGGGTTTCACCGTGTTAGCCAGGATGGTCTCGATCTCCTGACCTCGTGATCCGCCCGTCTCGGCCTCCCAAAGTGCTGGGATTACAGGCTTGAGCCACCGCGCCTGGCCCACATATGGTTTCTTATCATTTCTATAAGCTGTATTGTCCTAATTTTAAAACTACCAAGTTAAAACGCTTACATCTAGAAAATAAGCTTATTATTTATTCTTAGTATGAATTATTTTTGGTTTATTGTAAACAAAAGATAGGAATTTAAGTAATGTGTCCAGTTTTTCACTGTGATTTTCATCATCTATTGAGGGATGTTGTATTGTCATTTGTTTATTCTGAAGTAACTGTCAAAATGACCTTTTAAAATATTGATTTAAAGAGTATAGGCTACTGAAAAGGCAGGAAGCACAATAAGACATTTCTTAAAATACTGAACCATAAAAAGAATACCAGCTAAGTGACTACATATGCAGTCAATGCATTTCAGATGATCACATCCCATGCAGTTAGAAGCATAAATAGGAGGGGGCCAGGATGTATGTCTTTCTCTGTTTCTTGATTTCTAGATTAGATTAGGAGAATAGGTGATGGAGATGTACCAAAAGGAAAATATTAATAAATGAGACGCACTTTTTTCAAAAAATGGTTAAAAAACTAGAAAACGAGTTAAAGAGTGGAAAATGATGTAAGCCAGCTTCTAAAGTCAATACAGCTGAGAAAGCATCTGACTTACTTTCTTTCCTTCTCTTACAGCCTTCTAGAAAAGACGTTGCAGGAAACTGAAGAGACTCCCTATTTACTTCAGTAATATTCATCGGGTGTGCTTGTTCAAAGCTCTGATCAAGGAACCCCTCTGGCGTTGATGAAACTCTTTAATCCACCTGTGAGTGTAGTGTATACACACCACCTGCGTTACCAGATCCCTTCTTGAGATTTATTCTCTATCCTCTAAGTGGATTTACACATATCTGTAGGTTTTTCTATGAATCGGGATATCTAGAATGGAAAGGAATACTACTAAAGTTAATATTCCTTCAACAAAGCTTAAATTTTCCTCTTCCCTTAGTCAACAGTAATTCTCCATTACCTGTCCACATTACAGGGTGGGACAAATAACACTCTCAGCTTCATGAACAGGCTTAAACTTCATGAACAGGCTTAAACTTCATGCCAACTTGCCAACTTCATGAACAGGCTTAAAAATCCATACAAAAATCTTATTAATAATAAATAACACTGCCCTAGTGGGTATATGCAGGGTTCACTGTACGTGTTTAATATTGAGGATAATGAGCACCTTTAACAAAGTTCTCCACCTAGCATGAAAATTGCCAAAGGTCTTCCAGAATCAGAATAGACAGGCTGGAGCCTGACTTTGTGAAAATCCTTATTCCTAAGATGACAACTCCTACATTATGTTGAAAAGCTATGGAGTTAAAAAAAAAAAAAAAAAAAAAAAAAAGACCTTGAGAAACTTAGGAAAACATTGAGTTTTCTTCCAGTGTGAAAGTGATCATTACGATCATTATTAAAGATTCAGTTTGTCATAACCTTACAAATGTGCACTAAGGACTCCTAAAGGTCAACAATTGAAAGCATGAATTTACTATTTTGAAAATAAATTCAAATACTTAGTATACATTAAAATATTTTCTTGAGTACAGGGAACATTAGAAAGAATGTGATGAGCTGTTTAGAATATTATGTCGTCTTTTCATATTTATTGTAATAATGGATTCATTGTGCAAAGGTCTCAACATTCTGGCAGGCTGCAGCAATATTAGGCAACACTAATGCCAGTTACATTTTATATCCATATTAGGCTGAAGGAAAAAGACTGGTTGAAATGAACTAAAAAATATGTTCTTCTTTTGCTCAAAAAATTTTTTAAACCTCACTGATATTCTTTTCAGATTATAAAGTGAGGTGCCAAATTGTGTATTTCTGATATTCTTGATGATTAAAATACACAAATCAACAGTGACTAACCCAAACTTGTAACTCAAAATAGACTTAGAGATGTTTAAGTGACTACAAATCCTTGGAGAGCCTTTTGGCTCCCCAGTAAGATTTAAATGTTTTAATGTCTGTAATCCCAGAAAGCCCTTCGAACTAATGAGTGTGTTTAAACTGGAATCTTTTAAAAGTTATTTTATTAGCTGCTATGCAATTTTATTCTCTATGTTCCTCAACTAATAAACATAAACATTACAAGTAGTCACAAATAATTAACATTCACAAAACATCCTCTTGATGATAATGCAGTTGACTCCTACATGCTCTATGAATTATTCAGTTTTGTGGCTTTTTGGCTATCTCCTTTATTTCTGCAGTTTCACTCTCTATATATGTATTTCCACTACTTACTAAGAATTCCACTAGAGGGTGAACAGGACAATAAAAGGATATAAATGGACCATGATCTGGTGAGGGAAGCTTGAAACTACTCACTCAAAAGAGATTTAGCTTATTTTTTGATTTAAAATATCAATGTTATTCCCATTTTCTAATATCCCCCCAATTACACTGGACATGATAAGAGTGATAGATAATTTAGAGAGAACAACATAATATATAGCTGAAGAAAAATGTAATTTTTGATGAATTATACAGTTGTTTTCTAGCCAGGTATATCTGGGTTATATTATGTAGCAGGAGCTTATAATTTTATAGGTATAAAAGATGATGCTTAATGATGTATGGATATTTAACAAGTCATGTAATTAAGGAATATACAATCTGATTGTTATGAATTACATAATGATAATTTTATTAAGATTTCATGTTGGCATCTACTCCCAAAATATGGAGCAGAAAATATAATCTCAGCTTTTAAAGAAGACAGTTTCTGTCACATAATCTGAAATACGTTTAAGGTTAAAATTGGGATAGTAGTCAGATGCTTCTGACCAACAGCCTAGACAGGGAAACTGGACCTTGGGATTTTGTTGCCAACATTTCTGGTTTGCCCAATGAATATATTCTCAAAACACCTGCAAATAATAATAAAGAATAAATGGATTTCCTTAAAATCATGAAACGTGTGGAAAGGAAGGTAAAGTCAGAAACAGGCTAATTAGCACATTGCTTATGGGTCTTTTGTCATATTGTGTTTAAGCCTAGGAACTGGGTATAGGCTGCTGCCATAATTTAAGAGTGATTCTTGTAGACTCTTATCACAAAATAAGAATGTGCTAATGCAAATCACATACTTTTAAATGAGTGTTAATTTTGAAAATTAAAACTAACATCATGCATTCTTCTTTTATTAAGTTCAAAATATTTGGGTATGTGCTTTACCACCATGGATAAGAACCCATGGGCTCTAATGATAATTAAAAGCAGCAATGGTTAACACAGGAGAGGCCCTGAGGAACCAAGTGCCATGACACATCTTGCCACTCTTAGGTACATAGTCACTGTACCCACTAAAGACTGGCCATGTCTCCAGAATGTTACCAGGAATAGTTGTCAAATTCCTTTTCGTTTTGTTTCTAGTTATACCTAATACTCAGAGATGTCTGCAATAGCCTGCTGCTTAGTTATGGCATGCTAGTTACTTGTATGAATTCCAGGTTAGTGTTCAACAAGTTTGGGACAGGGCAGTGCTGCTATGACATTTCTGGGAGGGTTTAAAGTTCTGTAAGCAGAGAGATTTCACACTGGAGCCAAGGCAGCATGATTCCCTGAGAAAGCCAGTCTGGACCAGGCGCAGTGGCTCATGCCTGTAATCCCAGCATTTTGGCAGGCCGAGGCGGGCAGATCACGAGGTCAGGAGATCAAGACCCTCCTAACCAACATGGTGAAAACCCATCTCTACTAAAAAATACAAAAATTAGCTGGGCGTGGCGGCGCCTGACTGTAATCCCAGCTACTCAGGAGGCTGAGGCAGAAGAATTGCTTGAACCAGGGAGTTGGAGGTTGCTGTGAGCTGAGATTGCACCACTGCATTCCAGCCTGGTGACAGAGTGAGACTCTGCCTCAAAAAATAAATAAATAAATAAATAAGTAAATAAATAAATAAATAAATATTAAAAAAAAGAAAAGAAAAAAATAAAGAAAGCCAGTCTGAAGTAAAGTGGAATGTGAAAGTTGTTCTCTTGGTAGGGAGAAGCTGAGTTCCCTTTACCAAGGTAGTAATATTGGGTAGTAACATGGCATTCAAGAGTCTTAAGCAATAAAGAAAAGTGCTCTTCCTCAAATCAGTGGGCTCCTTCTAAAGCCCGGATAACCCCAACATGAAGGGTAGGAGTTTCTCAGAGACACCCAGCTTCCAGCTGGACAACCTTTAAGGGGGGACCCCAGTGCAGCTCCCAAGTGCCTTAATTCTTGTCATCCTGATGCCACACTCAATTTGGCTCTAGGATGCCCTAGAAGGTTCCTAGAATGCCCCAGTGGCTCCTCACAGACTCTCTGCTGCTTTGGGAAGAATGTGGTGAGACTTCATTAGAAAGCTTCTGCCTACTGTAGCAGTACTTCATATCCAGTGAATAATCAATGTATATTACTTGAAAGGCAGCTATAAAATAGTTAAACAAGAGTTCTGAATATAGTACAATCCTTATATAATAATGGTGCTGGGAAGGATATTAATGCCTATTTGGTGGGTTATGGTTTGCTTTGCCATAACTTTGTTCTATGTGACTGTTTTTCAGGGATTACTTTTAAACTCTTGGCATATATGAAAGTCAGCACACATGTAACTTAATTTATGAAACTCAGCTCTCTGGCAAACAATGCTTTCTATCCTTGCTCTCTATCTCTCTCCACCACTCAACTCCAAGCTGAAGTCCTTATATCAACTTATTTACATTAAAATAAAATAAAGAACCAAAGAGAGAATTCCCCAGCTCTGTTTATGCCTGAAACACAATGCTTGGTTATCTGGGCCACAATCTGAGAAGCAATGATGTTTGATAGGAGGGATATGGTTGAGTCCAGGGATTGGGGGAATTCCTCCAGAAAAGAATCTCATCCTATAAGTGGATAGATTGACTAAATGAATTATTGATATTGTTCCACCTGTAGAAAAGAAGATTCAGGAAAAGCATGATTGTTGTCAAATATTTAAGGGGCTGTCATAGGAAGAGAGACTAGGCCCGATCGGCCAGGTTCTAGAGGGGGAAGGCTTAGCCTGGGTAAACTGAATAACTCTGTAATATTCAGAGTTGCTCTGAAAACTCTGGGGCTGCTGTGGTCAGTGGCCAGTTCCCAGTGCTAGAGAGGAGAAATTTCCACTATTTAATTAAATCAATCATATGCTTCACTTATAACAGAGTACACAGAAATTCTTCATTAAATGCTAGTTATCACATTATTAAGAGTTATAATTATTTTTAGGCATGGGATTTGATTAGTCACTAATAAGTTCCTGTAGATCTTTGAGATTCTATGATTCAATATAGCAAATAAGTGAAAGAATGAGTATCTGTGATTGGCAGGGGAGGTCCTTGCCATAGGCATTTGGTATTTTTGCTGACAATTCAGTTCCTATAAGAATAGAGATAGAGGGTAGGAAGGACAACAAGGGTCAGCTATTGGACCTGGAGCATCAATAAAGAGTAAGGCCAGAAGGACAATTGTCTACAGACCAATGAGGGAGAATTGTTAATCTATGGATGCCTGTCTTTCAGCCTGAGAGTGTTGAGGAAAAGGAGACAGAACTCAGTGGAGAGACAGGCAGGCAGGGAGTCAGTCACACCATCCCACAGCTGCTGTTGGGAGAGGTCATGAACCGGTCTGCAAGGGGCAAATAGGAGACTGCTGACAAAATGGTGATAATCATATGAAAATATAAAAAGCATCATTATCTCTGATTGTCCAACTGTAGATTAACAGAGTTTGAAACTTAGCTCAGGAGAAATTTGCATCAAAGGCTTTTATTGGAACTTTTGAAGTGCAATCTTTTATACCTGAAAAGATAGTTGTTGTTTTTTTTTTCAAGTATTCACTGGGCTAGGCAGAAAGTAATCTCTGAACTATTATCCTAATCCCATCTCAGTAAACCTTAGGGAAATGTGTCCAAACAAAAACAGAACAGAATGAAGCCAGGTGATGTCACAACTTCTGCTGTTGTTATCTGCCAGGCTGGCAGCTGAGCTTGCAGTCCCTCTTCATTTCTAAATAGAGAGAATCACTGAGACTCCATGGGAGCAGAATAGGAGTAAGGAAAACAAACAAAAACACTGCCACCAATTCTGAGTTTAATTTAACTTGTATTTCTTTCCTTCTGAGTCCTGTAGTAGGTCAGGAAGAGCTGTGTTTGTAGCTTGAACATAAGCTATAATCGAAGTAGGCCCATAAAAATCTTTCGCTGAAGGAGATTTTGCAGTACTATGCCACTTAATTCAGAGAAGTTTAGTTGAGCGGTGCTTTGGGGTATGCAGAAGCCTTGGAGGTGAGGTATCTGACTATCATACTTAAATAGGCCCCTCCCTCATGCTCTATCAATATTACCTGCAATTCTATTATTTATCCTTGTCTTCTTCTTCTTCTTCTTCTTTTTTTTTTTTTTTTTTTTTTGAGAAGGAGTCTTGCTCTGTCGCCCAGGCTGGAGTGCAGTAGCGCGATCTCGGCTCACTGCAAGCTCCGCCTCCCAGGTTCACGCCATTCTCCTGGCTCAGCCTCCGGAGTAGCTGGGACTACAGGCGCCCGCCAACACACCTGGCTAATTTTTTGTATTTTTTTTAATAGAGACGGGGTTTCACCGTGTTAGTCAGGATGGTCTTGATCTCCTGACCTCGTGATCCGCCCGTCTCGGCCTCCCAAAGTGCTGGGATTACAGGCGTGAGCCACCGCGCCCGGCCTTATCCTTGTCTTCTTTCTTTAGTCCATTCATATAGAAGCTTCGTGAAAGCAGGGCCCAGGCAAAAGGGTCTCAACCAGGAGCAATTTTGCTGTTTCTCTCCAGAGGACATTTGGCAATGTCTGGGGACAGTTTTGGTTGTCACAACTGGAGAGGGGGTGATGCTATTAGCATCTCATGGGTAGAAGACATGGATGCTGTTAAGCATGTCACAAAGCACAAGACAGCTGCCCACAACAAAGGATGATTTGCCTGAAATGTCAATGTGAACAGGCTGACAATCTCTAGTCTAAAGTGTATCACTAGTACCTAAAACAATGCCTGGGGCCAGGAGTGGTGGCTCACACCTGTAATCCCAGCAATCTGGGAGGCCGAAGCAGGCGGATCACCTGAGGTCAGGAGTTCGAGACCAGCCTGACCAATATGAAGAAACCCCGTCTCTACTAAAAATACAAAATTAGCCGGACGTAGTGGCGCACAGCTGTAATCCCAGCTACTTGGGAGGCTGAGGCTAGGGATTCGCTTGAACCCGAGAGGCAAAGTTTGCAGTGAGCCAAGATCATGCCATTACACTCCAGCCTAGGCAGCGAGAGCGAAACTCCACCTCAAAAACCAAAACAAACAAACGAAAACAATGCCTGGAAAACCGTAGGTGATCAGTAAATACTGATTTAAAATGTGAATGTATGCCAGGATAATTGCTCAAACCTATTATCCTGAATAGTGGAATATTTCTTTCATTGTGGGCATGAGTACCATGTTTTTCTAATTTATGAATTCAGCTATCAGAAATGCTTATGAATTGAGGTGATGGTAGCATGTTCCCATATAGAATATAGAAATGTAGGAATCAAGATGTCCTCTGAGAATTATAAACACATAAATCAACTGTAAATCAACACATAATGAAATGAGCTAGAGTATGGGAAGTCCCCTTGGGAAGATAAAGAATGATGCCTAGACAGGTCACACTTGAGTGTCAGTGTAGGGTACCAACCAGAAACATGGTTGGTGGAGTTAGACTGCCTAGATTCCAATCTCAGCTCTGCCCTTTTCCAGACAGGTAAATTAGTTAAACATTGTGTCTCAGTTTCCTCTTCTATAACATGGAAATAATTATAGCACTTGTCACAGACTGCTGTGAGGAGTAAAGGAAATAATGTATTTAAAAAATTTTTAAATGTAATGCCTAATCCACAGTGAGCACTCAGTAAATATTAACCATTATTGACAAGACTGAACAATAACTCCACGTCGGGTATTTGCATACCTAAGAGAATAAAGTGTTCGCCAGAAGCATAGAAAAGGCAAGCATCAGAAAGGGGATTAATACTTCCTCTCCTAACTTACACCAGGCATTTTATTATGTGTTCCGTATCCATTACTTCATTTAATTTCTAGGAATACTCTTTAGCTGAAGGAGGCTAAGTTGTAATCAAAGGACAGACAACGATATGAAGTAGTGCTGAGATGACTGGGGCCTACCTGACAATGGACAAGCCTCACTCTTTTCAGTGTGAAGAGGAGATGCCCAGGCAAAAATGACAATGACGAGTTCACATGGAAAAGACTGTAATGACAAATGTGCCTTTGCTATTGAAATATATGCTTAGCTCAGTGCTCTCAAATATTTGCGTGACCCAGTTAATAATTGGCCTTATTCTGATTGAATCTTATTAAGCGACTCCCTGGTTCTATTTCCCTTTCTATGGAGAGTATCCTTGTAACACTTACATTTATCACTACAGAATTTAATAAACTGCTTTGGGGTTTCATAAGCTGGGGTAATACAAATGTACCTCTGAGAAAGAACTGTGTCTGTCTCTGCCTCAAATCAACAGGTCCAGGTCCTGCACTCTAACGCTCAGAGGAAACGCTGCTAGATGCCAGACTGTGGTGGTGAGGGTGAGAGTGCTTTATGGAGTGGGGACTAAGAGCTAAGCAAATTTTTAGCCTAATAGTATCTGAAAGCCAAATGGAATAGGGCTTTAATTAACTAACTTGCCATATTTACACATGTAAGAAACTCACTTATTTATATATATTCTCCTTTTGGGTACTTTCCCATCCAGTTCTGGGGAAGAAATAGATATATTTTTCCTGCAGTTTTCCCATTTGGGCAGCATGTTTTAGGCAGCTACAGTGGCTTTACACTTCTGAAGGATCTGATAAGAACTGTGAAGGGGGCAATGAACTGCATTTAATTAAATCCTGGTTGCTAAAAGTAAATAGCAGAGTATGCCATTGACAGCAACAGACTGGCCCTGAAACAAATAATGTGTAGGGCTGAAGATATACCTAGTTTCTTTGCTCTCGGCACAACGTTAGGACATAATTCCATCCATTTCCTTTCTCCTGGAACAATTAGGGAGCAAATACCATCAGCAATTAAGCAAGCAAGGTATTATGTTAAGTATGGCATTTATTTATTTAGAAACTCAGTCTTTTTGAAGGAAATTAGGCAACTGGCAGGTGCCAACAATTTTAATCTCTCTTCTCTGGGCTCCTTTCAGAAGAAATGCCCTAGAAGTTCCAATCAGTGACAGAGTCTCCTATTA
The DNA here is from genome assembly GCF_001698545.2 of Rhinopithecus bieti. Taxonomy (NCBI): domain Eukaryota; kingdom Metazoa; phylum Chordata; class Mammalia; order Primates; family Cercopithecidae; genus Rhinopithecus; species Rhinopithecus bieti. The sequence continues at coordinate 5,241,183 of NW_016805896.1, forward strand.
AGTATCCATTGAGCATCAATGTATCCTACAGCATTTCAAAACTGTCAGCAAACAGATTATTAAATTCGTTTTAACCAACACCTATTATCTGAATTTTATTCTGAATATTCTTATGGCATTGTCACGATTTTGGATTCTGTAACTCAATGACTTAAAGGCTGTAGGTGAGGAAGGAGATGCTTTAAAATAAGACAAAACAAGGCAAACTTAGAAAGAAGCATTCAGGGTGGTTCTGTTCCCCAAAGTGTGGTCCATGGGCTCCTAGGACCCTGAGACTCTTTCGGGGTATCCATAAAATCAATACTCTCTTCATTGTAATGCTAACATCTTACCAGTTTTATTCACTGTGTTACCATTTGCACTGATAGTGCAAGAACAATGATGAGTAAAACTTTCAGCACCTCCACAAGAATTGAGAGAGCTACCTCCGACTTCACTAGTAATTTTTAATTACAGTTTTTGTTTTACTTCAGGATGTCCTTGATGAAACATTAAAAATTATTAATTTTCAGCCTGGCACAGAGGGATTACGGCTCATGCCTATAATCCCAGCACTTTGGGAGGCCGAGGCAGGAGGATCACTTGAGGTCAGGAGTTCGAGACCAGCCTGATCAACATGGAGAAACCCTGTCTCTACTAAAAATACAAAAATAAACCAGGCATGGTGGCGGGTGCCTGTAGTCCCAGCTGCTCAGAGGCTGAGGCAGGAGAATTGCTTGAACCCCGGAGGTGGAGGCTGCAGTGAGCTGAGATCACACCACTGCACTCCAGCCTGCGTGACAGAGTGAGACTTTGTCTCAGAAAAATTAATTTTCTTAAATATCACCCTCAAATATATGTCTTTTTAACATTTTGTGTGATGAAATGGAAAGTATACATAAAGACTTGCTACACGACAAAGAGTATATGTGTGCACACATGTGAAACATCTGTGCAACTGATTGCGAACTAGGCCAGGTGCGTTTTTGTGGAACATCATTTTAAGTGAAAGAAGACTGACAGACAAACTATGGTTATTCAAGCTTGGCTATTTCACAGGGTTTTTTTTTTTTTTCTTTGAAGAAAATTGAAAAAATGAAAGAATTGAGCTGTCACTTCAAGTAAAACAAATGACAGTACTTGTTGCCAGTGATAAAATTGGAGCTTTCTAGCAAAAATTAGAACCTTTTGGAAAACTTGCCTTTGTCTCCATGAGCATGACAGCTTCCCAGTACCTAAAGTACTTTTGATTGAGATGAAAGATTGATGAGATCAATGGTTATATGAACAAAAGTTGTGTTTTTGTTATTGTTAAGTAAAATGGGTCAATATTTGGAAGGCCTACATAAGATCTATAAACCAACATTCTCCAAATGATCAATGCATGATGTTATAAAATCATACCTCAGTTAAGAATATATATGAACTATGAGACAGATAATGATTTTAATGTAATAAATTATGCAAAGTTTATTAATATGATTTAAGATTCTACACACTGCAACTCATCTTTAAGAAACAATCACATGTTCAATGTAAGCTAGTACAGCTCTTATGAAAAACAGTGTGGAGGTTCCTATTAAATATAAAACTGCTATATGATCCAGCAATCCCATTAGTGGATATATATTCAAAAGAAATGAAATCTGTAGGTCAAAGAAATATCTGCATTCCCATATTAAATGCAGCATTATTTAAAATAGTCAAGATATGGAATTAACCTAAGTGTACATCCACAGATAAAGGGATTAAAAATGTGTCATATGCACAATAGAATACTATTAAACCTTTAAAAAGAAGGAAATCCTGTCATTTGCAACATCATGGATGAACCTGAGGGACATTATACTAAGTGAAATAAGCCAGGCCCAGAAAGACAAATACCACATGATCTCACTTAAATGTGAAATCTAAAAAAGTTTAATTCATAGAAATTGAGAATAGAAGGGGTTAGGATGGGGAGTGGGGGGATAGTGGTTGAAGGATACATTTCAGTTAGAAAGGAGAAATAAATCATAATGCTAACATGTTATCAGATTTATTCACTGTGTTACTGTTTACACTGATGGTGCAAGAATAATGGTGAGTAAAACTTTCAGCACAACACAGTGACTACAGTTAATAACAATGTATTCTATTCTTGAAAATTGCTAAGATAATAGACTTTGTTTTCACTATAAAAAAAGGATTGAGGTAGTACATATGCTAATTAGCTCAATTTAGCCATTCCACAATGTATATATATTTCAAAACAACATTTTGTACATAGTATACAATTTATATTTGTTAATTAAATTTTTTTTAAAGAAACAACCACTTTTTGAGTTTAGGTGCTATATAAAAGAATATCCACAATTTTCTGAAAAGGCTATGAAAATACTCTTGCCTTTTCTAACTACACATATGTGTGAGACTGGATTTTCTTCATATACTTCAACCAAAACAACATATTGCAACAGATCAAATGCAGAAGCAATTATGAGAATTCAACTGTTCTTTATTAAGCCAGACATTAAAGAGATTTGCAAAATTTCAAAACATGCTGTCTTTCTTACTAAATTTTGTTTATAAATTATAGTTTATTTTAATAAAGTGTCATGGTAATATGTAAATGGTTTGTTATTCTTGACTTAATACGTAAGTAAAAAATTTTAAATTTCTTAATTTTGATTTCTAAGGTGAAAATATCAACAGATGTAACCCGTACAAACAAAGTCCTTTGAATAATTTTTACAAACTTGACGGCCTCGGAGACTAAAAAGTTTGAGAATAGCTAATGTACAGAAATGCATTTTGGGCAAAGGAGTAAATGCTTTAGAGAAAACGTGATGAAAAATGTAACCACAATGAATGAAAAACAAACGTCTCTGGAGGTTTTATCTTCCAAATCTCAACCTCAAATCCAAAAAGTGACTGAAAATACACTAAATAGATATGCACTACGTTTTCTTTCCTTTTTGGTTGGGGGCTTGAGGAAGCACAACTGCTTTCTCCTGTAATACTATTAACTACCACCTACTGGATATCTACTATGTGCTGCAAAACGTACTATAGATTTTCCATATTATCTCATTAATCCATTAAATTGATATTATTCCTACTTAAGCCCACAGAAACCAATTTTGATGATGCCCAAACAATTGATTGAAGTTTTAAGAAAGGTATGTTCTGTTTTCCCATTTATTCTCTTTTTTCTTAGGCTGGAAACTCAGGACATTGTTCACTACTCTACGGTCCTTCAGGCATGGATATCCTTGGGCTGGCCCAATTCTGAGCAATTAATGTTACGTGGTTAGACAGGGTAGTAAAAATGTGACCTGTGTGTGAGTGTGAGTGTGTGTGTGTGTGTTCCACAAAACATACCACACTTAAAAGTGAGAGGAACCCTTTGGGTGCATGACCTGTCAGTACTGTGTGTATTCAAACAGTTTTCTGCATACCACCTCTCCCTCTGCCATCCCTACCTGCCTACTTTTCTGTTTCTCAGCTTGCAATTTTTCCACTTCATTGAAAATTAGCATGTCTCGTAATGTACCTTATTCAGTTCTTTTCTTATGGCTTTCTTACTATAATAGATCTTTATATTTCCCTTCATTGTATAATTAAACCTAACATTTATTCAAGCAATACCATTAAAACTTTTTTTTTTTTTTTTTTTTTGGAGACGGAGTCTTGCTCTGTCGCCCAGGCTGGAGCGCAGTGGCCGGATCTCAGCTCACTGCAAGCTCCGCCTCCCGGGTTCACGCCATTCTCCTGCCTCAGCCTCCCGAGTAGCTGGGACTACAGGCGCCCGCCACCTCGCCCGGCTACTTTTTTGTATTTTAGTAGAGACGGGGTTTCACCGTGTTAGCCAGGATGGTCTCGATCTCCTGACCTCGTGATCCGCCCGTCTCGGCCTCCCAAAGTGCTGGGATTACAGGCTTGAGCCACCGCGCCCGGCCCATTAAAACTTTTTAAAATTTCTTACTGTTTTATGTTTTCCTTGATGTCTGATATTGCAACATCATAGCTTTGACATTAATTACTATAAATATACTGTATTTCACTGACCTTAGATTTCAAATGAGATTTTGTGGGTGGGGCAGAGCACCTGACCTCTCTAGCACTGTATTCTGAGTTCCAAATAATTAACTCACACTGGACTTCTGGAACTCACCAAAGGTGGTAAAGGATTGTCTTAATCCAGATACCAGAATAGTTACCATTGCTTCATCACAAGGAAGATACGTTAACTTAATGTTCTAGATCTTCCTCATTCATTGAATATGGCTCTGGAATGAGACTACCTGAATTAAAATATTGGTTTTACCATTTACTAACTTTCAGAATTTTTTTTTATCCTCTGTCTCCGTTTTGTTATCTGTACAATAGGGATAATAATAGCACCACAAAGAATAAAAATGAATGATAATCTGGTATATAATATAACAAAGGATATACTAATTCTTAATTTAGCATATTATTGTTGTTAATTGCAGGTGGACTAGCTGAACAGAAAAAGAAAATCTCATTTTATTGATGAAAATGAAAATAAGCATTAATATATTTTAAAAGTGAGAGGAAAACAAGAGAAAATCTTCAGTGAATTAAAATTAAGATGTCTATATAAAAGTTTGTAGCAAATGTTGAAGTTCCCAGATGAAATTTTCTGCTTCTAAAGCTCTTAGGATGAACAATTAGGATAAGCCACAGTTGGCATATTTTACAGGAACAAAATTTACCAGTAAAGGGCTGAATGATTTCTGAAACAGCTGAGAAATCCCGCTGATAGAAAGATTCTCTCTGACAGGGGACAAGAGTTCAAGCTGAGTTCTGGCATTTTCTGCAGAGGGCTTTTCCAAAATAGCACTAGGGAACTGTTAAATAAGGCACCATGCCCAGCGTTATATAGAAATCTACAACAAAGCATAGCAGCATCATTTGCAGCCACCACATTTGAAAGAGCTGAAATGCAACGGGATCCACTTGGCTTGCTTGCTAAGTGATCCTCCCCTTAAATCACCATTAACATGGGAAACATAAGCTTCATGGACTGGTGAGGAAAAGTTGACGCAAAATATCCCGTATGTATGAGCCATTTACGTCTGTGGCACCATACAAGGAGAAGGAAAAGCATGATGTCCTGTAATCTGCTTCCGGTGCCAAGGGATTTATAAATCCATTTTTTGAAAGTTTATATTACAAATGGATTAAATTCTATTAATTTAATTGAAATGGATTAATTAATTTAAACGGATTAAAGAAAAATAGAAATAAATTATACTTACTTTATCTAAAAGCATACTAAATTGAAAATGTTATGAGGCACCAAAACAATAATTTTAAAAAATGAAGTCCATGAGAATGGTGCAAAGTAGTATGCAAAAAACTTATCTGCCAAATGGAGAATCATGAAACTCCCCATAAAAGTATAGCTGACTAAATTCGAGGAGAATCCAATGGTTTCACTGCATGGACATAATTGCAGATCACATCTGTAAGCCCTTCTGTGCACAGTGACTCTCGGGTGATGAACAAGTCTGCACATGGGAGTCCTTGGTACACAGCTCAGGGTGGGAGTGTAAATAGACTCTTTGTAGCTCAATTTCCATGTGGTAACAGTTCCTTGTTATTGACCAACTCTGAAACCATGTTATCTTCATCAAATCTCTACTGCTACTATTAGATCAGATGAATTTAAAGAATGTGCTTTATGGATTATTTTCATGACAACTTCATTGTATTTAGATCTTTTAGTCACTCTGCTTCTTAAAACTATTTGCTTTTTTGTTTTCTGCAACATCCTTTCCTGCTCATTAAATACTTGGACTCTCAGGTAGATCTCTTTCAAAGATCAATGCTGACACTTGCTATAAGTAACCTTTTAGAATATTAGTTTCCTCAATTTAAAAATAGGGAAAAAATTCATGCCTCCTCATTGAGTTATTGTGAAATTAAAGTTGGAATAATAAAAATAACTGTTAATCCTTATATAGGGCTTTCTATAAGAGTCAGACACTGCCTTAAATGATCCATTAACCATTTTAGGCTTCATGCCAACTCTGTAAGTTTGGCACTTTTATTATCCTCAAGCCATAGCAGCACAGAGCCCTTAAGTAATTTGGTAATGGCTATAGCTACTAAGTGGTAGAACTGTAATTTGAATCCCTCTACTATAATGCATATAAAATGCATTATATATGCATTTTATAAAATGCATGGCAAAACTACTTGGTAGTAATAAGCACTCAATATATGTTAGCTAGTATTATTGTTTAAATTATTTTCATTTGTAACCATTACTTCCTTCTCTGGCCCTGTGTTTGACTCGATGTCTCCTAGCCATGCCTATGATGTCGGGGTCCTTCAGAAATTTATCATTTCTTTTTCTAATTCTACACCCTCTCCCTGGGTAGTTTCATCTACTCTCATAACTTTAATAACATTTATATGCTGATGATTTCACAGCTTTATCTTTACTCTGGCTATTCTTCTGAATTCCAAACACATACATCTACCATTTTTTTTTTTTTTTGACAGATTGACTTAATGATACCTGAAATGTATCATTTATTTGCTTCACCTTCCAGCTGCATTAACAGAGCTACAATCCAATTAGTCTCCCAAGCTAGTCACTTTGGAGTCAGCCTCTACTCCTCACTCCTCTCTAAATCCAAGAGGTTACTACATCCTCCCGATTTTATCTCATTCATGTCTCAGGAAACTAACACTCTTTACCTCCTGTGCTACTGCCTCTATCCAGGCATCCAGGAACCTCTTCGCTCCAAATAAAATTAACTTTCCACTGATCTCTTTGCTACTCGTCTCCCCTTTCAAACCCTTTCCATCACTATTCCCAACTCTTGGGCTAACCCTCACAGTAACCTTGTGACATAATGTATGATTATTAGAGAGTAAGATGATCATACATTGCTTGTGATTAGCAGCTAAGGCTTAGAGTTAGGATCAGCTATTTCATTTATGATTTTATGAATACAGGAGAATTGGGTTACTCAATATTATTATGTGGCTGGGTGGTGGGTTGCCTGAAGTGGGATAGAGAAGACGACTAGAGTCAGGGAAGCCAAGGCCCTATAAGCTCTCCTTTTCGTAAATCACCCGCCCAGACGTGAAGTCACTTAAGATGATGCAGTTGCTAGGGTTGTGATTAAAAAGAAAAAATGTACTGGCTTCTGAACTCTTCAACAAGTAGGTTTACAGTGGTGATAACTGAGGTACAGAGAAGTAAAGGTGGATACCATATATCCGAAAAAGAGATATTCATCCATTGATGGTAGAATACGGCCTGGAAACCACTTTGGGGAAGGAGAAAAATGCCAACCACATCATTTAACCCTAAGGCACAGAGCATGAGATAGAATAAGCAGCTTTCTCTGGACTGGGCTGCTGGGGAAGCATGGAATCAGAGGCTCAGCAGGCATCTGTCAAGCCCAGGAGATGGAGAGAGACGCTCAGTGAAGACAGTGACAGTGTGGAGGGTTGCAGGAACAGCAGTCAGTTCAAAATGGAAGAAGTTAGGAGTAAGGTGGTTCAGGACATTGTGTCTAGTGGTAGAAGCCCACGAGAAAATGAAGGACTGGGGAGGTTTATGTGCTGGGTTGTAGTTGACCACAGGTAACAGGCATGGGTGGCCTGGAGGACTGAAGAGATTGCAGGTTTTATTTATTTACTTTTTGAGAAGGAGTCTCGCTCTGTCGCCCAGGCTGGAGTGCAGTGGTGCGATCTCCACTCACTGCAAGCTCCGCCTCCCGGGTTCACGCCATTCTCCTGCCTCAGCCTCCCGAGTAGCTGGGACTACAGGCCCCTGCCACCACGCCCGGCTAATTTTTTGTATTTTAGTAGAGACGGGGTTTCACCGTGTTAGCCAGGATGGTCTCGATCACCTGACCTCGTGATCTGCCCGCCTCGGCCTCCCAAAGTGCTGGGATTGATTACAAGCGTGAACCACCGCGCTCGGCCAGAGGTTGCAGGTTTTAAACAGCACTTGTCCTGGAAGCCCAGATGAATGGGCATCTTATGCTTGCCTGAAAATATCTCACTAAGACTTGAATTTACTGGTTTTTCTGATGAAATCCTATCCCAGGAGAACAGATAGCATATTGAGTGAATTCCTGGGACTACTTCTAGATAACCTCTGAACTAGGGCTGAAAGTACCATATTCATTAGGAATCTGGACAACAATGGCAATAAAATAAAAAGAAAGTAAGATAAAGGGATAAAAAATAAAACCAGTTTTCCTAAGTCTCAACCTCACTTACTGGCTCTTAGTACAATTACTTATGGAAACTCCAGCAAGGCAGACTAACAGAGAACACTTTGGTAAGTATTGCTTTAGTTGAAAGGTCTTTTGAGGCAATTTACAATAAGAAAAATTTTCAAGCACTGGGAAAAACCTGGGTTAATTCTTAATATAAATAATGTAAACTTTTCTGTGTTTTATTGAAACTGAAGTTGAGCTGTAGTGAGGACTGAATTGTTCTTTATTAATAAAGAAAATAAAAGAGCTTGTGTAAACAGCAGAGAATTATTCTAATTATTAAAATATTTATATGATATGCCATTTCATAATTTAATATTTGATTATTAGTTAAACTCATGAAATTATGCTACTAAGAAGAAAGGTTCTAGATAAAATTATTTACATTATTTCAGTTACAGAGCTACAATGAACAGAGCTACAATCCAATTAGTCTCCCAAGCTAGCCACTTTGGAATCAGCCTCTACTACTCGCTCCTCTTTAAATCCAAGAGATTACTACATCCTCCTGATTTTATCTCACTCATGTCTCAGGAAACTGACACTGTTTACCTCCTGTGCTACTGCGTCTATCCAGGCTTCCAGTGAATAGTATGCATTTTAAATTATTTAAACTATGAGTATGGTAGGTATAAGGTGTGTCAACCAGTTTGAAAATATAAGCTTACCAAGTGTGACAAACAAGTTCAAGTATGAAAAATAGAATGTACAGAGTTTGTAAGAAATCCAGGCATCCAATAATGCTTCACACATATGTCTTTCTGCATTAGCTATATCTTTAGAAACACTGAAACTTGACAATTATAATAAATAAAGTTGTTATTCAGGGAATATGCAATTTTAAAATGCCAGAAGGTTACTAGAAATTCTCTGATAAGCAATTCTTTGAAAAGGCATCAAGCAAGATTTATCTGGATCAATGAAATAAATCTCAATAAACGATGCAATTTGAACATTGTGTAAGTAGAGGCCAAGGGACATGAGTCTCTTTCCACAAATGGATCCCTAACCTGATGGCTAGCTTTCTTTATAAAATTGCATGTCACGTCGAAAGATCCTTATGGCAAAAGAAGATCAAAAGAAATCACTGTGTCACATGAATATGTGAATCCTTTACCAAATCATTTGAAAACCTTTCAGTAGAACTGATTTGGCACACAGCAATTTTGTATCTTCTAACTTCTTATTGTATTAAAAATAAGATGAGTTATAGATGTTGGTTAGCAGAGAGGGAATGCATAAGAAGGATTTTTAAGTGGCCTTCATGAAATCTAGAGAAATGAGTTAAAGAAGCCTCTGGGTGTTTAATAGCTATTGTAAATAATTCGAGTGTTCTTAAGGATTAGAATCCATATTTTAATAAATTTGAGCCAGGCACAGTGGCTCATGCCTATAATCCCAGCACTTTGGGAGGCTGAGGCAGAAGTATCACTTGAGGCCAGCAGATGGAGACCAGCCTAGGCAATACAGTGAGATCCCATCTCCATAGCCTCCTCCCACTCTCCCCCACCCCAAAAAAAGAATTAGGATACGGTCAGACAGAAGGGTGTACCATGGAATTCCTACAAGTAACTAATGTTAGAAGAAATATAAGCAGCATTGGAAAGTCAAAAATTGAACGAAGATTTTTAAAGAAAATCTTTCATATTTTGCCCAGACTTAGCACACTTTCAAAAGAGAGGCTGGGCTGTGGGTGGAATTCTCAATAAGCACAGCTGCACTGGCACAGATCATGTGCATCATCCTTCCCTGACTCAGGAACTCAAGGTTGAGCACCATGTTCCGAGAGAGGCAAAGGACAAAGAACACTGGCCTGGGCTTTATAAAGATGATGGGGCCAGAGATCTGAGAATAATTTCATTTGCAGATATTGAAAGGGACTTTTCAGATAGCATGTCCCTCTATGATCTCTAAGGCTTATTGATATCAGTGGACCTAAACTTAGTATCTTGAATGGATATGTGGGCACTGACTGGGAGGATGCTACGGGAACTGACAGGGCCCTGAGAAGAGTGGACTGGGAAGGAACCATGGGGTTTTGGGAAGAGTTTGTCCTTCTTGGCTAAAGGGAGCAGTGGAGACTTCAGTAGCAGAGTAAGAGAAAGTGAACACACTTTACACAGGTACCATTCGGAATAACGGTTGGTTCCCCAACTGTCACACATTCTCACACAGATATTCTTGGCTCCAAGGGTAAATCTGTTTGTTTGTTTTGACCAACCAAGTGAACACAAAAAAGATCAAGTCAGTTAAATCATCAGCTTTCTTGAAGTGGTAGATATTTTGAATGAGTCAACTTTTTTTTTTTTTTTTTTTACTCTCAGACTCATCCGTAGATATAGACTTTTGCTTAAGCAGAATTTATGGATTTTTTTTCTTCTAGTGGTGATGACAAATTTATCTTGTTCTATCGTTTTTGTCAGGTTCTTCTAGCTATAAAAACATGCATTGTGAGTCACTGGGAAGGAGTGAGCCCAGCTGGTAATGTGACTGCAGGAGCATGTGAGTCCACGTGGAGGGGATTTCCATTACTTTGATGCCATGAGCACATACCTTTGATCACTGAGCTTATCAGCTACAGACAAATGTTTCCATATTAATGGTGAGACACCCTTAAACAACAAATAATATCTGGATACAAACCCTCATCATCTATGTACACGTGTGACAGCCCCAGGTGGCATCTGTGTAGCTTCTTAAAAAGAATGCCAACTGGAGCAGACCCTAAAGCCTTACAAAATTTCAGCCACATTATGGCCTCCTTATTACTAAGATCTATCACTCTGTTTTGGGTGGAAATTGAACTGATCTGCCCTGACTTTCCCTTCATAAGGTCATGTAGATTGCTACCTACATTAAACGCTCTGCTGGTTGCTGGCAACCAGTTGGGTCTGCCTCTTCTCAGGTATTAAAGGTATAATGACCAATTTGTAACTCTCAAAGATATTCCCCTCTTTAAAAAAAAAAAAAAGTCTTACAAAAGGAAATTTCCTGTTTTTTTTTTTTTTTTTTTTTTTTTTT
>NW_016805896.1:5252861-5258325 GCF_001698545.2 Rhinopithecus bieti
AACTTCAGGACACTTTCTGAAGGTTCTTAAAATATCTGTGATAAGCCCTTTTTGGACATAAATCTTTTCATGGAGCATTTCCACTTTGGTTTCTCTGACATTGTTTTAACAAATATTAATCCATTATCTCTGTTTTTCATCTACTCCTTTATGGTAGAGCAGGTTAACTAAATGATTTCTTCTAAGTCTTACTTACAAGATTTTACAGAAGACTTTCACGAGTGTTAGGGTTGTATACACACTCATTAGTTCTCGGTATGTGTCTGATGTAATAATAACATTTATTGTACATCTGTCTATAGCTTTATAGATTCCAAACTGTTTAGAGGAACTTTATATAAAACAATTCCTCAAAAAAGCAATAATCACAAGCCTAATCTTTCTAGTTGCTTTCATGTGTCACTAGGCTGCTTGACAGTCTACAAGAATTTCCTGTTCCTATCAGATTAAGTCCAGATTCCTTGCCTTGGCATTCACAAAGCACCTCCATCCTACCCTTAATGCAACCAATTAGTTCTTCCAAGGTTCCCCAAAGGAGACCTCATGCTTTGGCCAGGTCAGTCTCTGAGGTTCATGGAATAGGCTGTAGTCAGTTCTGCCTTCATTCACTGTTTTCATCATTTCAAGTCTTACCTTCTGCTGCTTCTGCAAGTACTTCCAGCACTTCCTCTCCCATATCATGGTCCACCTTCTCCAAGATGTTATTTCATTTCTCACGTTCATACCAACTTCTCCTTCTACTGAACTCTCAGAGCCTCTACATTCTGATCAAAGACTTTTTATTCTTTTGCATGCAATTGTGTATTTGATAATGTTTTGTGTATATATAAGTGTATAAATGTAGACATGTATTTTATGTATGTCTTACGTTTCCAAGAAGATAAGTTCCCCAAAGGAAAGGGTCACATCATATGTTTGTATTATTGTCCTCTGTGGTACCTAATGCTTCACCTGATGTACATCACTTAAAAGGTGTCCCTGGCCGGGCGCAGTGGCTCACGCCTATAATCCCAGCACTTTGGGAAGCTGAGGCAGGCAGATGACCCGAGGCTAGGAGTTCAAGACCAGCCTGGGCAACACGGTGAAACCCCGTTTCTACTAAAAATACAAAAATTAACTGGCTGGGCCGGGCGTGGTGGCTCACACCTGTAATCCCAGCACTTTGGGTGGCCGAGGCCGGCGGACTGCCTGAGGTCAGGAGTTTGAGACCACCCTGGCCAACATGGTAAAACCCCATCTCTACTATAAATAGAAAAAAATTAGCCAGGCATGGTGGTGTAATCCCAGCTACTCAGGAGGCTGAGGCAGGGGAATTGCTTGAACCAGGGAGGTGGAGGTTGCATTTAGCTGAGATCGTGCCACTGCACTCCAGCCTGGGTGACAGAGTGAGACCCTGTCTCAAAAAAAAAAAAAAAAAAAAAAAAAATTAACTGGCTGTGGTGGCATCTGCCTGTAGTCCCAGCTACTCAGGAGGCAGGAGAATCGCCTGAATCCAGGAGGCAGAGGTTGCCATGAGCCCAGATCAGGCCACTGCATTCCACTCAAGCCTCGGTGACAGAGACTCTGTCTCAAAAAACAAAACAAAACAAAAAAAGTGTCTCCAACTGGAATTAATTACCCCATTCCCTGCAATACTTTCAGCCTTGATGTTGTTTATTCAGCTATTAAAGCACTCCTCACAGCTGTTTCCCACTGTGTATTGTGAGCTCTGGATGAGTCACAGTCCTGTCTAATTCATCTTTTTCTCTCTCAAAGTACCTAAGACAGAATTGTTTATAAAAAGAATTTAACAGTCCTTGCTAATTATGTTTCTATTAAATTTCAACTTTATTTAACATATCAGCCTTCTCAATAGCCATCTTTTTGTGGAACAAATATTTCCACAGATAATATTGATTATACTTGAAATTATATTGGCATTTGGCATGTGAGAAGAAAATGTTTGATGCTTTCCTAATTTTGTTTACTCAAAAATAATGTTAAAGTCTAGATTTAAATATAAGTTAGTGAGTTGTGCTGTCAGATCATCTTTACTTAAGGGGCAGCTGCCATATCAAAAATGCAATAACAGATATTTCAATACAGTAGGTACTTTCTATAGAAATGTTAATATATGAATGTGTTACCCAGTTCTCAGCATAAGATTTTACATTATTGTTAATTTATTTACTTCAGTGTCTTTATGAGACACTGAAGATTTTGAGATTCATTGATCTGCAACTCGCAAAAGTGAACTGAAAATTGAATTTTCATTGTATCATTCAAGAAAACTTCATGACACAATCTATCCATAACTGACTACCTTGTATTTTTCTTGCTTTTTTGATGTAAATATGACACTATTTCTTTCTTCAGAGGTGGGAAGAACTTTTCATAGATTTGGACAGTCATGGGAAATCATTTCACTAGGCCTTTGGGTAATTTTAATTAAAAATTCATTTCAAGTCAATCTCTTATGCTTACCAGAAGCATCTGCCATGTTTTCCCCACTTAAGAACTTGAGCTGAAAATATGAGCATTTTCCTGTTATAAAAGCGCCGCATCTGTGTAAAGTTAAAATAGCTTCTAAGGACAATTTTCAACACATTTGGATCTTCCAAATTACAGTTTTTAAAATGCAGCTTTCAGAGAACAACACTGATGCCTCACTCAATGGTGTGACTGCATTTCTTGCTATACATGATGTCTTCTTTCTCAGCATGTGTTTAATTCCTTGAACCATTAGCCTACTCTTAGTTTCTTCATTAGGCTCATGGCCAGGACATAGCACACTGCCTGCCACACAACAGTTGCTCAAAAGTACTTATTGATTGAATGAATGAGTGAATGAGTGAGTTTAAGGATATAAGGCCCTGAAAGCCCTGTTTTCATTTATTTCTTCTATGTGTTCTAACTGGAGTTACTGATTCTAACCTAGAATGTTCTCCGAATATAAAAATGCCCTTGAGCTCCTGAGACTAATTGGTGAAAACTAAATAGAGCAGCAGAGGTTCCAGAAAGATAAAGTGACTTTGTACAAACAAGAAAAGAACATTTTTGTACTATATATTTTGTTAGAAAAGTACTTCTATCTGCTAGAAAATTCTATAAAACTCCAACACCAAAAATCTACAGTATGAATGAAGTTTCCCTTGATTTGCTTCTGAGGTTTATTGCAGCCTCTCAATAACCAAAATAAAAGTCTTCTAAAGTCCGCCTTTTCTTGCTCAAGGCTCAGATGTCAGTTCCTGAATCAGATTTTTGTTCCTTGTTTAGGTGAAGCCTGCATTTTTTGGCCCTTGACCCTACACTGGCAAGGTTATCAAGTTATGCAGCTCCAAATGTATTCCATGTGAATGGTGCCCTGGGAGATCTGCCCCACGGGGGTGTCATGTACCTTAACACACAGTCATGTTCATTATCCCAGGGTATTTCTTAGAAGAAAAAATATTTCCTATTTTTAAGAGAGTCTGATGTTACCCATCTGTATTAGTCAAAGTGCTTTAAAGAGAACCAATAGGGTATATAAAGATATGGATGTAAACAGATATAGATATATGGGAGAGGATTTATTAAACAAAGTGGCATACATGATTATGGAGGCTGAGAAGTTCCATGACATGCCATCTGCAAGCTGGAGACTTTGGGATGCTGGTAACATGGCTCAGCCCAATCTGAAGGCTTCAGAAACATGGGAGCCGATGGTATAACTCTCGTCTGTGGCCAAAGGCCTGAGAAGATGGGTGGAGAGGGGGAAGAGGAATAATGTAAGTCAAAAAGCTAGGGAGCCTGGAGTTGTTGTCCAAGGACAGGAGAGGAAGAGTGTACTCTGGCTCCAGCAGGTGCATAACATATTCACCTTGTCTCTGTTTTGGTTCTCTCTGGGCTGCCAGCAGATTGCACAGTACCTGCCCGCATTGAGGGCAGATCTTCCCCATTCAAGCTCACATGCTAATCTTCTCTGGAAGCACCCTCACAGACACACCCCAAAATAATGCTTTATCAAGTTTCTATGTATTCCTTAATCAGGTCACGGTGACACCTCAAATTAGCCATTTCACTGTCATGTAAACCAAACCATAGCACTTTTTACTAAATCAGTGTTGTCTATGGATAACAATTCAAGTTGTTCTTTTTTTTTTTTTGAGACGGAGTCTCACTCTGTCGCCCAGGCTGGAGTGCAGTGGCCGGATCTCAGCTCACTGCAAGCTCCGCCTCCCGGGTTCACGCCATTCTCCTGCCTCAGCCTCCCCAGTAGCTGGGATTACAGGCGCCCGCCACCTCGCCCAGCTAGTTTTTTGTATTTTTTAGTAGAGACGGGGTTTCACCGTGTTAGCCAGGATGGTCTCGATCTCCTGACCTAGTGATCCGCCCGTCTCGGCCTCCCAAAGTGCTGGGATTACAGGCTTGAGCCACTGCGCCCGGCCCAAGTTGTTCTTTTGATGGTAAATCACACTAGTTTAAAACACGAGTTAGATGTACAGGGGGCTTCTGATCCCTCCACCTCCCTACTTTACTAGGGTTTAACTGACAAATAAAAATTGCATCTATTTATAGTGTACAATGGGACGTCTTGATATATGTATACATTGTGCTGTGATTAAGTCAAGCTAATTAACACCCATTGCCTCACATACTTATGTTTTTATGATGAGAGCATTTAAGATTTACTCTCTTAGCAATTTTCAAGTACATATTATTACTAACTACAGTCACCAATAGCTCTCCAAAACTTATTCTTCCTAACTGAAATTTTGTATCCTTTGGACAATGTCTCCCAATTCCTCCCCTCTGCCCACCCTTTGCAACCACTGTCCTACTGTCTGCTTCTATGAGTTCAACTTTGTCTTTATTATTTGACAAATATAAATTGTATATTATGTACAACATGTTGTTTTGAAATATGTATACATTGTGGAATAGTTAAATTAGGCTCATTAACATATGCATTACTTCATATACTTATTTTTTATAATGAACACCTACTATCTACTCTCTTAGCAATTTTCAAGAATAAAATACATTGTTGTTAACTATAGTCACTATGTTGTACAATGGAGTTCTTGAACTTATTCCTCCTTTCTAAGTGAAATGTATCCTTTGACTAATATCTCCCCAGTCTCTTCTCCAGCCCTTTGTAACCACCATTCTGCTCTCAATTTCTGTGAATTCAACTCTTTTAGATTCCATATGTAAGTGAGATCAGGCAGTGTTTGCCTTTCTGAGCCTGGCTTATTTCACTTAACATGATGTCCTTCAAGTTCATCCACATTGTTACATATGACAGAATTTCTTTCTCTGTTAAGCTACATAGTAGATATTGCAGATCTCTACCACATTTATCCATTCATCCATCCACTGATGGCCACTTAGGTTGATTCCCTATCTTGACTTTTGTGAATAATAAATGCTGCAATGAACGTGGGAGTGGACCAGCTCTATTAAGAAAGCATTACCTATATATATATATATATATATATATATA
>NW_016805896.1:5262031-5296546 GCF_001698545.2 Rhinopithecus bieti
TATATATATATATATATATATATATATATATATATATATACACACACACACACACACACACACACACACACACCACATACACACACACACATTATTCACAGTATATATATGTAATATAAAATATGCACATATATTGCATATATACATATTATATATATTTTTATTTGTAATATATATTTGCAATATATGATGGTCCTTAAGAAATCGTGTTTCAAATACTATGTAATCATTTGTAGAACTGAGAGAAGATTTTTCTGGATCAACGGTTCACATTTTATCTACCAATTTTCCCTTGGTAAGAAAAAATAGCACTTGAAATTTGTAATAAATAGCTGGGTTTTTTAAAATGGTATTTTATGCAATAGCTCCCAAAGCAATTCAGTTACTCCAAATACGTTTTTTTATTAGAAAAATTTTTAACTATGCAATGTGCATTTTGTAATAAGTGGTATGGTTTGGATCTGTGTCCCCACCCAAATCTCATGTTGAAATGTAATCTCCAATGCTGGAGGTGAGGCCTGGTGGGAGGTCTCATAGGGGTGGTTTCTCATGAATGGTTTAGCAGCATCCACCTAGTGCTGTTCTCACAAGATCTGGTTCTTTAAAAGTGTGGGGCACCTCCCTGCTCTCTCTCTTCTTCCTTCTCAGGGCATGTGAGATGTTCCTACTTCCTCATCGCCTTCCAACCTAATGGTAAGTTTCCTGAGGCCTCCCCAGAAGTAGAAGCCACTAAGCTTCCTGTGTAGCCTGCAGAACTGTGAGGCATTTAAAGCTATTTCCTTTATACATTACCCAATCTCAGGTATTTATTTATAGCAATGTGAGAATAAACTAATACGATGAGTAAGCTGTATGTCACACAAATACCTGTTCTATGGATTCTCCTCTTCATTCTCTGTAACTTAATCATTTTCTATTTTCTGTGTATTCAAATTATCAATTTCCATGAACTTTTTTGATATGAGCATTCAAATATTTTCAAACTTATCTTATTTAAAATTGACATTTAAAAAAAGTTCTCCAATTTGGGCTCCCCATTTAGCTACCTCTCATTTCCCTTTCTACAGCATCAAATTTCCCAAATAGCAATCTTATGTTGACTGTCTATACTTGTCCATCTCCCTTTCACTCTTTACCCCACTGAAAACTAGCTCGTTTTCCACCGCTACACTGAACCTGTTCCTAGTAAGATTGTCTCTGATCTCTGAACTGGGGAAGCCAACAGGCACTTCTGTCTTTACCAATCTTGTTTGTTTCATATAATACCACTTGCAGTGCTCCCTTAAAAAAATTCTTCCCTTGGTTTTGGTAAAATCATTCTGTCCTTATTTTCACCCCTCCATCTCTTTGGCTAATTATTCTCAGTGTCTCCTGATGATACATGTCCTTTTTCTCAACCAAAATCATAAGTGTTCTCCAGGGTTCTTCCCCATCCTTCTTTTCTTTGTGATACACATGGTTCTTGGGATAACTCATACTGCTCATAGCTTTAAACACTTATATACAAATGACTTTTAAATCAATATCTCCACACCAGATATTTCATCCCATTTATCCTAATGACTACTGGATATTTTAGTATGGATATCCCACTAAAGCCTCCAACTCAAAATGTCCAAAGTCATTGTGTTCATCCTTTCCATACATGAATCTTTTCCCACATCCTCTATCACAGTGGATGACATTAACATCCATTCTGTTGCCAGAGCCCTGGGAACCATCCTTGATACATCTTTTCCTCCTGGCCTCCCATCCAATCTTTAAATCATGTTGATTCTATTTATGAAGTATCTCTTAAATTTATCCTCCTTTTCCTATCTCATTGACATGATCACTGTGATTCCCTTAGAACATTAGGCTCTAATTTTTTCTTGCTTGGAATTTGTGGTATATTTATTCTTTGCTGTTCTTCCTGGTTTGAGGTTCTCTGCCTTCCATTCTTTCTTTCAGACTGTGGCAACAGTGGTTTTCCTAACTTTGAGATTAGTTATGCCATTGCATGTTCATAATTCTTAAACGGTTTTCCACTGACCCGGTATAAGTGTTAACGTGTTTAACACAGTGTTAAAGACCTTTTATGATGCCTTTCCCAATCTGCCCAGCCTTATTCTGTACCACTCATTACAACACATCTTAGGCTTTAGCAATGCTAAACCATTTGCATTTAACTAAAGATATCATACTCTTGCCCCTCCAATACTTTTTAGATGATATTTACTTTTTCCAGAATATTATTTTACATTCATATTGTAGGCACACACAAGTGGAAATCTGCCTGACATACTTGTAGTCTTCTTCCAACTTTCACCACGTTTATCTTTCACTGAATTAATCCTCTGCCTCTTCTATAATGCCTTTTGGGGCTTCTATTGTATCTGTCACATGAAATATTGGCAATTTGCTTGTATGTGTCTTTCCCCTACATTCTTTGAGCTCCCTGAGATTGCATTCACAGACTTCACAAAGTATTTGATACATGGCTGGTGATCAAAGTAGATGATGAATGAATGAAAATAAATTTTAAAGATACAGGTTTTCCTCATTATTGAGGGTCATTTACTTGAGCAATATTTTTATGAAAATGAAAAATGCTAAGTCAATATTGCAAGTAATTGTTTTCTTTTATCACAACATGACATTGTTTTGAAGTTCTTTCTTCATCTGCAACACAAAGCCCTTAAACACACCAAAAATTCTACATCCTAAGAATGAACAGTTTGGCATAATCCCCCAAAAGTGACATAGGCAGAAAGGAACAATAACACATGATTGAGAGACTGAGAGGATTGTAAAGTGAATCACAGAATTATGACCTATCTACTCCAGCCTGTGAAGGACACACTTCCATTTGCCTGCTCTATGTATAGAGAATTATCTGACACTATGTTTGAATGGAGCAGTAAGTTAGCAGTAAATAGTCACCACTGATTTAAAATTATTTGCAGACAATTATTAATCCTTCTGTCTCTGGATTTTCATCATCAAAATGATTTCATAGTATTGTCTACAAATAATTGAAGCAGAATAAACCCCATTAAATGAGATACTTTAGGCTGGCAAATCATTATCATATGTGTCAAAAATGGTTGACATGAATATTTTAAAGGCCCAAAGATCTAACACAACAGAACTAGATTGAGTTCGACTCTTGACCCTTGTACTTTTGGACAAAGCTAATTTCTCTGGACTGTGGTTTCTTCTTCTGGAAAGTTAACAATCTGAACTACTCACTAGATGATGTCTACACCTGCTCCCAGCTCTGACATTTGGTGACCCAGCCCAGAGATTAGCTTCTCTGTATTCAGTATAATATTGGAAAATTATATTATAAAAAGATGAAGAAAATGTGCAGATAAATTAGTTCTCTAAAACTGTGCATACAGGTATACCTCAGAGATATCATGGGTTAAGTGGCAGACCACTAATAAAGCAAATATCACAATGAAAGGATCACATAAAGGTTTTGGCTTCCCACTGCACACAAAAGTTATGTTTACATTATGCTGTAGTCTTTTAAGTGTGCAATAGTATTATGTCTAATAAAACAATGTAGATACCTTGATTAAAAATACTTTATTGTCACAGCTGACTTCTACCAGACATGTAAAGAAGAGCCAGTACCATTTTACTGAAACTATTCCAGAATATTAAGGAGGAGAAACTATTCCCTAATTCATTCTATGAGACCAGCGTCATCGTGATAACAAAACCTGCCAAAGATGCAACAAAAAAGAAAAAGTCATGCCAATATCCTTGATGAAAATAGATGCAAAAATCCTCAAGGAAATACCAGCAAACTGAATCCAGCAGCACATCAAAAAGCGAATCCACCACAATCAAGTAGGTTTTATCCCTGAGATGCAAGATTGGTTCAACATACACAAATCAATAAATGTGATTAATCACATAGACAGAATTAAAAACAAAGCCCACAAGATCATCTCAATAGGTGCAGAAAAGGCTTCTGATAAAAATTTAAACCATCCTTTCATGTTTAAAACCCTCAACAAGCTGGGCTTTGAAGGAACATGCCTTAAAATAGTAAGAGCCATTTATGACAAACCCACAGGCAACATCACACTGAATGGGCAAAAACTGGGAGCATTCCCCTTGAGAACCAGAAGAAGACAAGGATGTCCACTCTCACCACACATATTCAACATAGTACTGGGAATCCTAGCCAAAGCAATCAGGCAAGAGAATAACATTGAAGGCATCCAAATAGAAAGAGAGGAAGTCAAACTATCCCTGCTTGCAGATATGATCCTATACCTAGAAAACCCCACAGACTCTTCCCAAAAGATCTTAGATCTGGTAAACAACATCATCAAACTTTCTGGATACAAAATCAATGAAAAAAATCAGTAGCATTTCTTCACACCAATAATGTTCAAGTTGAGTGACAAATCAAGAACTCAATCCCATTTACAATAGCTCCAAAAAGATAACATACCTTAGAATACAGCTAGCCAGGGAGGCAAAATATCTCTACAATGAGAATTATAAAACACTGCTCAAAGAAATCATAGATGACACAAACAATTGGAAAAACATTCCATGCTCATTGATAGGAAGGATCAACATTGTGAAAATGACCATATTGCTCAAAGCAATTTACAGATTCAATGCTATTCCTATCAAACTACTAATGACATTGTTCACATAACTGAAAAAAATCTAAAATTCATATGGAACCAGAAAGAGCCTGAACAGTGAAAGCAATCCTAAGCAAAAAGAACAAAGCTGGAGGCATCACATTACCCAACTTCAAACCATACTACTAGGCTGCAGTAACCAAAACAGCGTAGTACTGGTACAGAAATAGACATACAAATATGGACCAATGGAACAGAATAACAAGCCCAGAAATAAAGTTGCACACCTATAGCCATCTGATTTTCAACAAAGTCTACAAAAACAAGCAATGGGGAAAGGACTTCCTATTCAATCAGTGGTGCTGGGACAGCTGTCTAGCCATATACAGAAGATTGAAACTGGACCCCTTCTTTGTAACCATATACAAAAATTAACACAAGATGTATTAAAGACTTAAATGTACAACCTAAAACTATTAAAAACCCTTGAGGAAAACCTAGGGAATACCATTTTAGAGGTAGGCCCCAGTAAATACTTTATGAAGAAGATGCAAAACAGTTGCAACAAAAGAAAATTGACAAATGGGATATAGTTAAACCAAAGAGCTTCTGCAGAGCAAAAGAAACTATCAGCAGAGTAATTAGACAACCCAAAGAATGGTATATAATATTTGCAAACTATGCATATGACAAAGATCTACTATTCAGCATCTATAAGGAACTTAAATTAACAAGCAAAAACCAAACAACCCCATTAAAAAACTGGGCAAAGGACATGAACAGATGCTTTTCAAAAGAAGACATATACGTAGCCAACAAGCGTATAAAAAATGCTCCACATCACTAATCATCAGAGAACTGCAAATCAAAACCACAATGAGATACAATCTCATACCAGTCAGTATGGCTATTACTAAACTGTAAAAAATAACAGATGCTGGCTAGGCTGTGGAGCAAAAGGGAGCACTTACATGTTGCTAGTGTAAATGTAAATTAATTCAGCCATGTGGAAAACAGTTTGGCAATTTCTCAGATAACTTAAAACAGAACTACAACTTGACCCAGCCGTCCCAATATTGGGTATATACCCGAAGGAATATAAATTGTTCTATCACAAAGGTGGTAGAACACCCAGGTCTCCATCAACCTAGGTCTCCATCAACAGTGGACTGAATAAAGAAAATGTGGAACATATACTCTATGGAATACTATGCAGCCATAACAAATAATGAGATAATGCCTTTAGCAGCAACATGGATGGAGCTGGAGGCCATTATCCTAAGTGAACTAATGCAAGAAGAGAACCAAACATTTCATGTTCTCACTTATAAGTGGGAGCTAAACATTAGAGTACATAGACACAAAAAAAGGGAACAATAGATACCAGGGCCTACTTCAGAGTGGAGGGTAGGAGGAGTTTGAGGACTGAAAAGTTGCTTACTGAGTACTATGCTTATTACTTGGGTGATGAAATAATCTGTACAACAAACCCCGTGACACGCAATGTATCTATAAAACCAACTTGTACATCTACCTCTGAAACTAAAATAAAAGTTAAAAAAATGTTTACCTCCAAAAAATTGCAACAATCATCTGAGCCTTTACTGAGTCATACCCTTTTTGCCCATGGAGGGTCTTGCCTTGTTTCTGATATCAGCTGACTGATCAGGGTAATAGTTGCTGAAGGTTAGGGTGGCTATGGCAATTTTAAAAAATAAGATGATATAGTTTGGATGTTTGTCCCGCATAATCTCACATTGAAATGTAATCCCCAAAGTTAGAGGTGGGGCCTGGCCGGAGGTGTTTGGGTCACAGGGGGGCATTCCTCATGGCTTGGTGCTGTCCTCACAATAGTGAGTTCTTGTGAGATTTGGTTGTTTAAAAGAATGTGGGACCCTCCCCTCCACTTTTTCTCTTGCTTCTGCTTTCACTATGTGTTGTGCCTGCTCCTGCTTTGCCTTCTTCTGTAAGTAAAAGCTCCCTGAGGCCTCCCCAGAAGCTAAGCAGGTGTCAGCACTATGCTGGCACAGCCTGTAGAACCATAAGTCAATTAAACCTCTTTTCTTATAAATTACCCAGCTTCAGGTATTTCTCTATAGCAATACAAGAATGACCTAATACGTAAGGAAACAATGATGTTTGCTGCATCAATTGGCTCTTCCTTTCATGAAAGACTTCTCTGTACTGTGAAATGCTGTTTTATAGCATTTTACCCAAAGTAGAACTTCTTTCAAAATTTGAGCAAATCCTCTCAAACCTTGTCATTGCCTTATCAACTAAGTTTATGAAATATTGTACATTACTTTTTGTCATTTCAACAATGTTGACAGAGTCTTGACCAGGAATAGGCATGAAACCACTGCCTTTGCTCCTCTGTAAGAACTAGTTCCTCTTCTGTTCAAGTTCTATCAAAAGATTGCAGCAGTTCAGTCACATCTTCAGGCTCTACTTCTAATTCTATTTCTTTTGCTATCTGCACTACATTTGCTGTTACTTCTTCCACTGAAATTTTGGACCCCTCGAAGTCATTCATGACGGTTGAAATCAACTTCTTCCAAATTCCTGTTAATGATATTTTGACCTCCTCCCATGAACCACAAATATCCTGAATAGCATCTAGGATGGAGAATCCTTTCCAGAAGCTTTTTGATTTACCTTGTCCAGATCCATCAGAGGAATCACTGTCTATTGCAGCTACGACCTTGGAAAATGTATTTCTGAAATAATGAGACTTGGAAGTTGAAATTACTCTTGATCTATGGGCTACAGAATGGATGTTGTCTTGGGAGGCATGAAAACAACATGACTCTCATTTTACTTCTCCATCAGAGCTCCTGGATGCTCCAGGTGCATTGTCAATGAGAAGTAATATTTTGAACGCTATCTTTTTCTTTTTACCAATAAGTATCAACAGTGGGCTTAAAATGTTTTAAAAAAAATTCAGTAAACCATGCTATAAATAGATGCACTATCATCCAGGCTTTGTTATTCCATTTATAGAGAACAGGCAGAGTAAATTTAGCATTATTCTGATGGGACCTAGGGTCTTTGAATGACAAATAAGCATTGGCTTCAATTTAAAGTTATCAGTTTCATTAGACCCTAACAAGACACATCTTATCCTTTGAAGCTTTGAAGGCAGGCATTGGCTTTGCATCTCTAGCTATGATCATCCTAGAAGGCATCTTCTTCCAATAGAAAGCTGTTTTGTCTAAATTGAAAATCTGTTGCTTACTGGAATTATCTTCCTCAGTCTTCTTAGCTAGATCTTATGGATAACTTGCTTCAGCTTCCACATCAGTACTTGGTCCTTCACCTTGTTCTGTTACGTTAGTTATAGAGACAGCTTCTTTCTCTAAACCTCACGAACCAACCTCTCCTAGCTTCCAACTCGTGTTCTGTAGCCTCCTCACCTCTGTCAGCCTTCACAGAATTGAAGAGTTAGGGCCTTGATCTGGATTAGGCTCCGGCTTAAGGGAATGTTGTGGCTAATTTGATCTTCTTCCCAGATGGGTAAAATTTTCTCCATATCAGCAATACGGCTGTTTCACTTTCTTATCATTCGTGTGGTTTACTGGGGCAGCACTTTTAATTTGCATTTACAATTTGGCTGACTGTTTGGTGCAAGAGACCTAGCTTTCAGCCTATCTTGGCTTTCAACATGTGCTCCTTAACTTAATCATGTGTAATTATTGATTTAAAGTGAGAGACACAGGATCCTTCCTTTCACTTAAACACTTAGAAGCCATTGTAGGGTTATTACTTGGCCTAATTTCAATATTACTGTGTCTCAGAGAATAGGGAGGTTGGAGGATAAGGAGAGAAATGGAGTAATGGCTGGTCAGTGGAGCAGTCAGAATGCAGAAAACATTGAGTGATTAAAATTATCTGTGTTATATGGGTGTAGTTCATGGCACCCCAAAACAATTATAATAGCAACATCAAAGATCACTAGTTACAGATCACCATAATCAATAGGATAATAATGAAAGAGTTCGAAATATTGTGGGAATTACCAAAATGTGACACAGAGACACAAAGAGAGCACATGCTGTCGGGAAAATGGCACAGATAGACTTGCTTGATGTAGGGTTGCCACAAACCTTCAATTTGTAAAAATTACAGTATCTGTGAATGGAAATAAAGTGAACTGCCATAAAATGAAATATGCCTGTACTTGTTTTTAAAAGTAATATGAGTATAGCATGAAGGTGGACTCATTATAATTGATTTATGCATTGAAAACTCTCCTAGTCATGATTAATTCTAATGAGTGTAGTATCTTCATTTAGATTAATATGTATAGTGTTTCATAATTATAAGGCAAGAGCAAGGCACATTGGTGGGGAAATGTTTACAGGTAAGCTCAGCACCATGAAAATGTCAAAGTGTAATAACGTTTACTGATGAGTGCAAGTGCTGCAAAATTAATGACAACATCTTTCTTTGTTTATTGCTTTTCAATATAGCTAATCACAGCATAGGCAGAAAATACTCTCCCCGTTTTTTCTTTTTTCTTTTCCAGAAAGATGGAAGTGGGCATCACCCTTTATTACAGGGTCCACACTCTGGGTGCCAGGGTCCCCTCCGCTGAGGGTAGGCTGAGACTCTAGTCAGGGTTGACCATCTGGCCTCCTATGAATCCATTCTCCTTCTGTCCCCTTAATCTCAGGCTGGGCATTGGATCCCCGGGGGCCTGTGAGACCTCCTCGGCCACCATCGCCCACTGTCCCATGTGCATGAGAGCATCACATGTCAGTAGCGGTGAGTTAGGTGGCCTGTGGGTCACCTGGCATGGCAGGCCTGGGCCTCGGGTTCCAGCCAGCAGCTGTGGGGTCCCAGGGTTCCTAGGCTCGAGGTCCAGGCCCTCGTAGAGGGTGGGGAGCAAGGTGCGCAGGCCAAGCAACAGGGGTTGAGCCAGGGAGGCCAGGTCCCCGTTGTTGCCCAGGTCCTCCGAGGCCAGCGTGGGAAATGTTGTGGTGTCCTTGACAGCCTCGGTGAGCTACCGCGTCAGCTGGTTGCCTTTGAGCAGCGGCTGGGTGAGGCTGGGTGGTGCCCACAGAATGCAGTCATAGGAGGCCAGATGGTCAGCCCGGGCTGGGCAGGTGGACAGCCATCAGTGAGTCCCATGAAGCACGGTCCCCATGAAGCACATGTTGCCGGCCCAGCTCCGTGACTGCCCAGGTAGCACGTGATGTGCTGCACGTCCTGCCAGTGAGATGCCCGAGACCCCTCTGCCAGCAGAGTCTTCTGGAAACTGCTCTTGAGGTGTGTGCCCAGCATCTCTACACTTGCTATATCTGTCATCTCACTTATTTTTCAGAGGTGAAGTAGTTCCTCCATGGCCACACACCACTAAGTGGGGAACCAGGTTCCCAAACCGAGATACTCTGATTCCTGTCTCCGGAGCCCACGTGGTTTTGTTTTGTTTTGTTTGGTTTGGTTTTGTTTTGTTTGGTTTTTTCCCCCTGAGCCCCTTCTGAGATTGATTCCACTCTGGGTCTTCCCCCGGGTGCTTTTCATTTCTTTAGCAAAGAGGTGCTACAGAGTATGCCCGGAGTCTTGGGTGCCACTTTTCACAGTTACACACCCCCATGTCCTTCAAGAATACATGATTCTTCTGAACTTGTTCCTTGCTTAAGAGTGACACAAGTTCTAAAGAAAGAAATGAGTTCATATGAATAAAGTTATATAGAGCTCAGCACCTGAGACTGGAGGAAACTTCTGGCACCAGGATTTAATCACTCTCTACCTGCTAAATTTTCATTACAGGTGAATGAACCTGTCTAAAAAGCTAGAAGGGATTTGCACTACAGTTGAATGGTACTGTTTCCTTGGTGTATTAGAGATGTACACTCACAGGTAAAGGTTTGTAAGCTAATAAACCACACAGCTACCTCCCAAAATCCAAGAATTGTTAAGATCCAAGAGAATTTTTTTGTGGGCGCTTAGATCTATATTTATGAATTTTATATTTTTTCTGGGCATATGTTGTATATATTTTATAGAAAATTTGCACAATACAGGTGAATACAAGAAATAAAATAATCTCCTGTTTCTCAAAATCTAAAGTAACTGCAATTAATGTTTCCATCTTAGCCTTTTCTATCAATATATCCACACAATTCTAATTAACTGCATACTTTGTTTCCTGGTTACGGTATTGTTACATTGTGACATCAGCCTTTCCCTATGTAATTAACACTTTTCATAGACTTTATTTTACTACATGTAATAATATAAGCTCATCAATTCTTTACATGGATTATCTCATCGAATCTTTTTAACAATCCCAGGCAGTAGCTCTATTATTGTCCCAATTTAAGAGATGAGAATAAAAAGTTAAATAAGTTATACTGAAGTCATACAGTTTAGAGCAAGACTTTTGTTCTAGATCATGAAAGAAATGGATAACAGCCTAAATGCATAAAAGGCCACATATTATTTTACTGAGTGGATTTATCAGTTTTCTTAACTATTTCATTTTCAAGTGTGCACTGTTACTTATACAGTTCTCTGCACCCCGTCCCAGATCCTTTTGGATCTATATATTTTTAAAATGTACCTGAAAACAAACTGTATATGCTATTGGTACAAAAGATAAGTTGACAACATACCACACTTCAAAATCATGCCCCATATGCTCACTTTTTTTTTTCTCAATACATTGTTTCAGAGAATTTATGAGACACATCTGAGAAGCTTCTTAAAAAGAGTTCTGGACTTTAAACCAGAAAATGTGTGATTTATACTTCCATTTAGACTGATTTGTTCTGGTCTTGGATAATTTACTTAATCTCTCCTGCCTTAGTCTCCTTAGATGTCAAAAGATTTCCATGAGAGAAACACCAGCTCTTGGTTGGTTTGACACACCCCAGTTCTCATAAATCCAGCCTCACAGGTGAAATCTTCCTTAGCCTATAGAAGTCTCCTCACGTACTTGACTAGTGGCCTTGGCTGTAAGAATAGGACAAACTGATGACATAAACACATTGTAATCAGGCATGACCTTATTGCTTAACTATTCTGTCTAGATTCTTCTGATGCAAACTCCAACAAAGTTAAAACTTGCTGAAAATAAAACTCAATACAGTAAAATGTGACCTGACTGAAAATAATATATATAGATCTGGGCAAAAATGGAGGGAGGATTAGAGGATATCGCTAAGCTCTTTGGAGAAAATTGGTCTCAAAGTGTCCCTAAGAATTGTTATTTGTTTTTTTTTTTATTATTCTCAACAGTTAATCAGTTTGTTAATCATTCCTGATGGTTTAGAATTTTACTTCCTATTTTCAAAATGGCATATTTCATTGTTAAAACATACAAGACAGTGCAAAGTAATGTCAATTCACTAAACATTATTTGCTTGATGATGACAAACAGTAGAACACTAGACAGTTATCACCTCAGTCCAAAATCACAAGCAAGTAGACAAGGAAGGAATTCCACCTTCATGAGATAAAGGTTATAGAAGAGGAAATAAAGGGGACTCTGCAAAGGTATGAGTCAAAACAAATTTTGAAGACAGTAGCTGTATCAGGCACCCAAAATTGGATCATTAATAAAACCGAGCATTCAAATTTAGCTTTAAGAATTGAAGCAGTGGCCGGGCACGGTGGCTCACACCTGTAATCCCAGCACTTTGGGAGGCCAAGACAGGCAGAGGGTCACATTGCGTGAGAAGATCAAGACCATTCGGCTGGGTCGTTAACATGGTGAACCTCGTTCTCTTGCTAATGATAATACAAAAATTAGGGCCAAGGGTTAGTGTGAGTGAAGGGCGCCTGTAGTCCCAGCTACGTCTTGTTGTTTTTTTTGAGGTCTGAGGGCTTTGTTTGAAAGTGGTTGTGAACCTAGGAGGCGTTAACTTTCGCAGTGGAGGCCAGATCCCTACCACTGGCATTGCTCCAGCAGCCTGGGTTGACGGAGTGGGAGACTCCATCTCAGAAAAAAAAAACATAATATAAAGGAATAAAAAAAAAAATAAGTATATTAGCAGTAAAAAAAAGGGAAAAATTTTATAGTATTATATTATTTTCTCTTGTATTGCATCTTCATAGAAAGTTACAAGCGTTTTTGTGTTAGTTGATGATAAACTTTTCTTGGCCACAATCTTCCTATGAGGAATCAACAGGCAACTGGAAAAAACCTACTTTAAATTCATATGGAACAAAAAAAGAGTCTGCATTGTCAAGTAAGTAATCCTAAGTTATGAAGAACAAACTTGGAGGCAATCACGCTACCTGACTTCCAAACCTATACTACCAAGGTACAGTAACCAAAACAGTGCATTGGTAACTGGTACAAAACAGAGATTAGGACCAACGGAACAGAACAGAGGCCCTCAGAATAATACCTCACATCTACAACACCATCGTATTCTTTGCAAGCTTGCTCTCAAGTTATACAAGAGATGGGGGAAGGGATTCCTCTATTAATAAATGCTGCTTGTGAAAACTGGCTAGCCGGTATAGTTAGAATAATGCTGAACTGGATTCCCTTTCCTTTACCCCTTATACAAAAATAAATTCAAGATGGCTAGAGGACTTAATTGTTTCCCTAAAACCAGCGAAAATTCTTCTTGTAAAGAACAACCTTTGGTTAAATTTATCTCATTCACGAGGAGCATTTTAGGGCATGGGGCAAGGATCTATTCGTGGTTAAAATTCCAAAAACATGGCAATATCCAACTATTGTACCAAATGGGTCTTAATATTAAACGTTAAAGATGGCTTTCTTGTTACAGTCAGAAAGAAACTACCATTGTCAAGTTGGTGAACCATGGGCACCTTTACAGAATTGTGAGAAATTTTTTGCAATC
This sequence comes from Rhinopithecus bieti, assembly GCF_001698545.2. Lineage (NCBI taxonomy): Eukaryota > Metazoa > Chordata > Mammalia > Primates > Cercopithecidae > Rhinopithecus > Rhinopithecus bieti. The sequence continues at coordinate 5,275,449 of NW_016805896.1, forward strand.
TACTCGATGCTGAACAAGGGGCTAAGATCCAGGAGAGCCTCAAGACTCAAATATTATAGAAACAAACACCACATCAAAAAGTGGGCAAAGGATATGGAAAAACCAGTACCACTTCCTCAAAAGAAGACATTTATGCAGCCCTTATAGGACATCATACGCAAAATAATGCTTGATCATTTTCTACTAGCATCAATGGTTTAGAAATGGCATATCACAGAACCGCATATGAGTTACCATATTCCTCATCACCAGTTGAGAATTGGTATCTATTAAAAAGTGGCAGGAATAACAAACAGGGTGCTGGAGGAGGTGTTGGGAGGATTTGAAGAATAGGATAGCACCTTTATAGGGTGGAGCTGGTAAACTAGTTCACCATGGTGGGAAAGACAGTTGGTGCGATTCTCTCTAAGGATCTAGGAACTAAAATACATTTACCGCCTCCCATTACTGGGATATTATACCTCATAAAGGATTTAAATCCATGGCTGCTACAAAGACACATGCATTATGTTTAATTGGCAGCACTATTAAAAAAATAAAACTTAATAGCAAAGTACTTGGACCAACGTATAATTGTGTCTTCAGTGATGACAGACTGATTAGAAAATGTGGAATATATAGCAACAGGGAATACTTGGCAAGGCCATTAAAAAAGGATGGAGTTCATGTCCTTGTAGGGCTATGGGTATTGCGAGCTGGATAACCCATCATCCTCAGGGCAAACTTCACAAGACCCAGAAAACACATGTTCTCACTCATAGGTGCGGACTGAACAGTGAGAGCACTTGGATACAGTAAGGGGAACATCACACACTGGGGCCTGTTGTGGGGTGGGGGGGAGCAGGGAGGGATAGCATTAGGAGATATACCTAATATAAACGATGAGTTAATGGGTCCAGCACACCAACATGGCACATGTATACTAACAAACCTGCACGTTGTGGACATGTACCCTAGAACATAAAGTATAATAATAAAAAAAAATTCCTATGAGAATTGTGTGGGCTTAGCTCCTTATTCTGAAGATAGCAAGTAGCATTTAGCACAATGTTACTGCAGTTGTTCACACCTTATGGTAAACTTCACCCTTGATTAAGGGCATAAAATTAAATAGTTACTCAGTAATGACATTATATGTGTATGATTAGGCAGAGAAAGTGTTAAGCGAATATGCTGTAGGTCTGAGATCCAATATACAATGGCACTTAGAGAACGTATCTTGGCTATAGCACAGCCAATCCAAGGTTACATTTGTGGACAGCTGTTAGAAGTGCCCATATTCTGCATGGCTGATTGAAGAAAGATCTATATCTTTAAACAGCAGGTGAGAAGGCAGCAGAGTTGACATTCTGATGGGAAAACTACCTGACTTTTATTCTGACAAAGAGATGGGTCACTCTAATACATAGAGATGGATAAACTTTTTTTTTCCTCAAAAAGGAAAAAAGAAAGAATTCTGAATCTGCTTTTGTGATTTCGTAACTCCCATAAGGCGTGATTGAAGCAATTTGGGCCTAGAAATTTTTATGAATAGTTCTCACCATCACACTGCCTGAATCCACAAAAAAAAAAAAAAAAAAAAAAAAAAGAAAACCTAACAAATACTTTTGTCAAATTTCTGAATATTTGAGTAGAAAGACATATTGTGGGTGTTCCAGGGTATTAAATATTTCAAGTAGATGAAAAAATTGACCTAACAGGATTATTTAGTATTGCTTATTTGAATAAAGGATATATATTTTATTTTTAGCACTGTTAATTTAAAATCTTTCTTCCTGGCAGCAGTTAGTAACAGACAGCTACTTATTAAGGCTACTCCTGATTGTGATAGCAAAACCACGTCATCATAGGTCAGGCTGCCTATCTTTATGTAGGCTTGGGCACATAAGCATGCTTCCAATTCATATAAATACCAAGCCAGTTACTTGGATCTATAAAACGAGGAGGACATGGCACAGTTCTTTTTGTAAGATTGAAAATTATAATTGAGTCTGTCAAAAGAGTAGGGTAGCCTCATCAGGGATTGGAGAGACCTTCTGGGCTTCCCTTAATTGGCATCCATCACAGCAATTTAAGATTCAAATCATAGGGATTTGGAATCCTTGCCACTTCTAGATCGAGCACTGTTATAATCCTCTATCTTGCATTTCACTACTGTATCTATTAAACAGAGCCATCTGTAGAAAGCCTTCCTCACTGAGTATCGAAATGCTACCTCCTTGGCCTTTTTCCTAGTTGTTGTATGCAATTCTCTATCTTCTGATCTATTCACACTGGATGAAGTGGATTGTGTGAATGCATGAGGAAACAAAGTACCCCAATTTCCAGCAAAACCCAGAACTTTGAGTGTTTGTGGAAGACTGTTACAAGATGTCAAGAGGTCATGAGAAGAAATCAGGACCTTCAGGACAAACACCTCTCTCTGTGTTATAAATGCTGGTAACAGTGACAAACATTTCTCCCATGTCTCCTAGTAAGTGTTTGTGGTATTACGAAAGGGCTGAAACTATGAGAAAATGATAAAATATGGTCCATTTTTTACATATTTATTTAGAATGTCTGCTTTGGAACAAGTTTGGAAAATATTCAGCTATATCACTTAGATTTCTACAGAATCAAAGTAGAAAAAATAGGGGAGCTCCCATCAGTGGTCAAAATAATATTCCATCTAACTAGGCATCATGAAATCTGTTAAACCTAACATTTTATGAGCAGAGTATTGCGATATTTTCTTTCTCCTCAGTCTGTATTCTTGCCTTCTTTAAAATCACCATCCAGAGTGATCGATTTATCTGAAATACATTTCTTGAAACTCTGAGTTTAAATAATCTTTGCTACCTACAGTTGCACTTCTCAATCAAAAAAGATTTGTAATCAGAGAGAATTCTAAGGACACACACAGTATTTCAAGGGATGAGAGCTATTGGATAAAAATGGTGCATCTTACTAGAAATGTGGAGAAAAATACTTTTATGCTGAATGAAACAAAGATTCATTATGAAGTAAAATGCAAATACTTGAGAATTCAAAGAACTGGATACAGATGGGAGGCCATTTTGAGCTGTGGCTTCAGTCCCTTGTGTGGGAATGTATTCATTTTATTTTTGTTTTGTTTACTTTGGGGGAGGGTTTTGGATTTCGGAAGCACTAAACCTCTAAGGAATAGAGACCAAACCCCTTACAACGACATGAAAACCCTTCCATGTCTGGATACCTATTTACCCCTCCAAATTCATCACCTTTCATTTTAGCCCCAGAGTTTACCCTATTATAACACCAAACTGTTGGGTATCTCTTCTGCATGCCATGCCCTTTCATATCTTTGCTCATGCTAATCCTTCAATCCTGAAATCCCTTCCCATCTTTCTTTATCTAAATACCTCTTACTCATCTATTAAGATCCAATAGAAGCATCACCTTCTTCCGGATGTCTTCTCTGGGCACCTTAATACTCTGTCTATAACTTACTACAATTTACCTAAACCATCACCATATGTATCTGTCTTCCCACTGGGCAGTGCATTCCTCAAAGGCAGGGACTTGGCACTGTGAAGGTTGTTTAAGACTTCTAATATAGAGTATAATGCTGAGATTTAGGAATGTCTTACTCCAATATACATGTTATTGATAGTGTAATTTTGACATGAGTCTTGGTTGTGAAATGATTATAAAAAAATAATCACATTGCTAATTTCTCATTTTGTTGTTGTGAAATATTTTTGTTGTGACATAGTCAAAGAACATAGTAAATTAAATCTGTTTTCTTTTATTTGTATTTTGAAAATACGTACCATCATATGAGCTAAGAGACAATATAGACTTTATAATGGCAAGATTTAAATTTGTTATACTGAAATTGCAGCTATATCAAGTAGATTTCTAAAGAAACAGCTAAAAAAAAAAAATAGAGCCCTCCGTGGTCAAAATAATGCATGTAAATACCCAGTTATTTACTCAGTATTTTTCCCCTCCACAGAACTTATAAAACTCCAAAGTCTTCCTTTTATAAAACATGCCTGATTTGATTACTTTCTTATATCCCTATCTTGAAGGTCATTCAGAGATACTAACTGAACTGGATGTTTTTCACTAACATTACATAAATTGTTTTTTAGCACTATAGGAGAATAGATGTTTATTTAAATCATTTAAATAAACCACAGACAATAGCGGCCCAAATCAACCACTTATCAATGAGTGATTCTGGGTAGTAGTTGGAATTTAACCATGTGAAGGCAATGCTAAATCCTGTCCAGATATGAGTAATTTAATTATTTGTACTGCAGCCATTGAGAGAAATGTTGCTATTTATTAAAACCACTCAAAGTAAAGAAAGGATCCAGTCAACCCTAGCTGTGTCTGCTACTTCTTCATTGCCCTTAAGCATGGAGTTGTATTTTAATGTGTATATTCCTAGACTTGTAAAAGCACTGTGTGTGTGTGTGTGTGTGTGTGTGTGCGCCTGAGTTGCAATTTTGATGGTTTGCATAAGAAATGTGTTGGCTTCTCTTCTAGAAAATGCATATCTAACTAAGCCAGACAGCAGCACTTTCATTTGCTTCATCCCTTGTCATCAGATTACCAGTAATGGTTTGGCAGAAAGCCTGGAGTAATGTCTCTGCTTTGAAAATTGTCAAGCTCTAAAATTTACCCAAATGTTGCAACACTGATTGGTGGGGGGACTTTGTTTTGTTTTAATTACATTATTATATTACCTGACTAGAAAGTAAAGCTTGTTTAAAAAGTTCAAACACACATTTGGACATTTGGGTCCATACATTTGATATTCCAAATAAGTTTTTTTTTTTTTTTTTTACAAATATAGAACAATATATTTAATTATTATAGTTCTAAATCCTCAAAGACCACCTCCAAGAGACCCATGCTTATTTATTTTAAAAAGTTTGCAGCAACAGTGGGAAAATGCCAAGAAAAAATTGTATGCCCTATAATTTAATTTCTTACCCAGATATTTTTTGCTGGTTTTCTAAATGTTTGAGACAAAGAAAATGGCCATTGGGTTTCCTTTTTGTAAAGTAATGTATGCAGACTTACCACTTGGCTATTTCTAAGTAAAAAAAGACAAATCAAGTTAAGTTGGTATCTATGAATGACCTTCAAGAAATTCAGCCTATTGTAAGAAATGTTATGGGTAATTCTCAGAAAGCATATTCTCTGAGAGCAAGTTATGGCCTAAGACAAAAGTTGGCATTTCGGGAAGCTACATTGTGTCTTTGAGGCCACTGGGGTACCATATAGGAAACTGGAGCAATAATTTACTCTTGTGCAATGAAAAATATAATGTAACTTGCACAGCAGGATCCTCTGCCTCATTAAGTTAAACATTTCCCTCATGTCCTTTTTAAAGGAGAAACGGTAATACTGTAAATCTAAGTAACTTAGATTTATGTCCTGGTGTCTGGCAAATGGCTACATAGGATATTTTTCAGCATTCCAAATGTTTTAGGTGCTACGCAGTTTCAGAATATGAATACAATTAACTTCATAATTTGGCAAACAAGAAATGGAGTTCTGCTGTGTGGCTATTCAAAGAGTTACGAGGACCAGCCCTGCAATGCTGAACAGAGATCCTCTTGCAATAAAATTTTAGAGGAGTTACTGACATCATTATAGCCTCTGAATCTCATTATGGCCCTATGAATAAATATAAGCAAAAATTAATTAGAGGAAAAAATGTGTGCTAAGAATTTATGCTACCCCCAGTTTTGATTGAATGATCTCTCTTTTTTTGGTACAGAACAAAGTTATATTTCCCAAAGATTTTTTAAAGTATTGATTTATCTCTTATTTTGAAATGATGGGAGAGGAACTGAAATTACTAATGAATGAAAAGCAGGATTATCTTCTCAGAGTGGACAAGTGATGAAAGCACACACACCTGGTCACACCTAAGCCACCTTAATATTTATGGACGAACCTTATATCTAGGGTTTTCTTTGAATGGAGTTGCTGGTAGTATAACAGTTCACGGAACAAGTTGCTTCATTTTAAATGGTCATAACACTTCACAAATATAACATGTATTCTAAAAGAAATGTGGATATTTTGTTTTGTTAGTCTATTGCTTTTCTTCTTGCACAGAAAATTCCCATACATGATAACTTTAGTAGAGCAATTTTTTTGAAACCCAATAAGTTTTTTCTTTTAAGCTTTAAAACTTCTGAACTTAAAGGAAACTACCAAGAAAAACTACCAAGAAAGAGAAGTTGAAGTTGAAGATGACCTTTCTCTTCACAAGGTCTTCATAAATAAATAATAAGTCTGATAAATTTAACGGTGTGTGATCATATTCTAAAATGAAATAATAGTTTTAGATTTTTGAATGAAATAGGTAAAATGGAGCAAATCACTTTAGAGTTCTGCATTCTGAAGAACACAACCAATCTCCTTACCTGTGGTGTATCAAAGAAATATTCCTCAATAGCTTTAAACAAATACCATTGCAAGCTCTGTCAATTTAAAGTTTGATTTCTGTTGGTGTTGAAAATCAATGTCATTTAACAAGAGAATGAAAACCAAAAAAGGTGAAAAAAAGAAAACTAATGTATTAGCATTGAACTGTACACTTAAAGATGGTAAAGATGGTAAATTTTACATGTAGATTTTAGGTGAATAAAAACTGTAAAAAAAAAGAGAATGAAAATAAAGTGTCAAATACTAAGAATACTTATAAAAGTCCTTTAAAATTCTTAGCTTTATGTTCTAAAAGTACTACACGAGCTGCAATATTATTGCACTTTTAATTATTAATACAATGTACTAGAGGTAATTATTTTATTTTTATTTTTTAAATGGGATTTTTTTTCCTTTCTTTTCTTTTTCTTTTAGAGACAGGGTCTCACTCTGTTGCCCAGGCTGGGGAGCAGTGGCACAAACACTACTGCCTCAAACTCCTGGGCTCAGGTGTTCCTTCTTCCTCAGTCTCCTGAGTGGGACTTACAGGCACACACCACCATACTCAGCTAAATTTCTTTCTTTTTTGAAATTAAATTACTTTTAAAATTTTTTTAATTTTATTTTGAGATGGAGTATCACACTGTCGCCTGGGCTGGAGTGCAATGGCACGATCTCGGTTCACTGCAATCTCCGCCTCACCGGTTCAAGCGATTCTCCTGCCTCAGTCTTCTCAGTAGCTGGGATTACAGGTGCCTGCCACCACGCCCGACTGATTTTTTTATTTTTGGTAGAGACAGGGTTTCACTATGTGGCCAGGCTGTTCTCGGACTCCTGATCTCATGATCTGCCAGCCTACCAAAGTGCTAAAGTGCTGGGATTACAGGCATGAGCCACCACGCCAGGCATCTTTTTTTTTTTTTTTTTTTTTTTTTTTTCCATAGAGACAGGCTCTCACTACATTTCCCAGGCTGGTCTTGAACTCCTGGCTTGATGATCCTCCATGTGCTGGGATTACAGACATGAGCCACCACACCACTCAGCCTTAGAGGTTGTTGAAACCAGAATTACCAAAGTGTGTTTTGTGGTGTTGAAATGTGATATATCTCTATCCATCTGTGTATCTATCTATAATTATAAAGTTCCATGGTCAAATTACATTGGAAAACACTTGGTTAAAGAAAGTCAAACACATCCCTTTAGTGTAGAACTTTTATGCATTCTTAATGCAAATGTTCACCTAAATCTCCAAGAAAGGGATATGGTATACAGCATGTTCCAAATTCATTTGATCCAAGATTCTTACCCCAGCCCTCCCCCCAACACACACATAATATTTCCTAAAATTACTGGCTTCCAAGGACACAAATTGGATTTGCTGATTTAAATTACAATTCAAAGGGCCTTGAAATATTAGCTTAAAAATTTTCAGTTCTTAAGTGTCTCAATCTTTAAATTCCTGAGTTTTATCTATTATAGTTAGTGCTTAAAACTAAATGCTAAGCAAAGGGTAGAGTACCAATAATATAAATGCTATTCAAGACTATGTATTTCTAATATATAATATATATTACCATTCGTCTGTGCCATATTCCCTGAGCCTAGTCCTTTTACTTTGTCTACTGGTAAAAGTGGGGGCTGGGGATTAGAATTGCATTCAATTTCCTTTTTCTCCATTTCTCTACTACACATGAGCAGTTCCTAGAGATGGGAAAGCTTAACATTTCACATTTGCTCTCTACATTCTGTAGGAATTGCCACAATGGAATCTCCTGTCACTTCCCAAAACTGTTAATGGGCAGGACTCTCTGAGTGGTAAAGTATAAGGAGTGGTAAAATCCTAGAATTCCATAGCGGTGGAGAAGCTGACAGAAAAGGTCACAGACATGGAAATGGTAAAGATTTAAACAGCTGAAAAGTCTCAGTGGAGATGAGAGCCAAAAGATGTAAACAGGCAATGGACATTAGTATCAGATTGCAGGTAGCGTACATTTACCAAATATGGACCTGTTCACAGGTATATATAACTTTAAGCCTAAGTCTGTGTTACTAAGAGAGTTTTAGGCTGCCTATTATCCAAGAGTGTGGAAATTCCTTAGAGCTCTACATAAATATTCCAGTCCTTTCTCTTTCTAAGCACATGGTGGGGTAGCGGGAGGGACTTGACTCCAGACGCTGGGCTCAGAGACTGGAAGGAATTGAGGACTAGCTAAAACAGGGCCAGTATGGAAACAGCTTTCCATAAGACATGCTTAACAGTATGCCATGTCAGTTCCCCATTGCTATGGCAACACCCAAAGTACCGCCCCTTTCCATGGCAATGACCAATGACCTAGAAGTTACCACCTTTCTCCTAAAAGTTTCTGCATAAACCACCCCTAAATTTGCTTATAATTAAAGATATAAATATGACCACAAAACTGAGTCTCAGCTGCTACTCTGGACATACTATGGGGTAGCCCTGCTCTGCAAGGAGCAGTACCTCTGCTGCTGATGTACACTGCCAGTAGTAGTTGCTGTCTAACACCACTGGCTTGCCCTTGAATTCTTTTCTGCCCTAGGCAAAGCCAAAAACCCTCCTGGGCTAAGTCCCAGTACTGGGGCTCACCTGTTCTAGATCAATGGTAGGATCATATTATACTTCCCATCCAACTGAAGTTAGGTGTGGCCATATGGCATGCTTTGGCTAAGGGAATGTGATCATAAGGAAAATGGGTCATTTCCAGGTGAAAATAGCTGCGTAGAGAAGAACCTTCAGCCAGTCTGTGGTGGCTAAATTGTGTAAGTGAGAAAAGGAAATCTGGTTTCTATATGTCACTGAAATTGAGAGTTGTTTGTTACCTGAGGAAATGGCCCATAGTATATCTGGAACACTTCATATGTCTACATCTTAGTTTTATCATATATAAAATAAAATACATGTCTCTTACCTACAAAATAACTTCAAACATTGGATGCATCTTGGAAGAATTGCTACATTTATCTGAGGTGTTAAATATCTTTTCATTAGTAAACATGATTCTACAAATGTGTAGAAATGAACAATCTAAGACCTGGAAGTTCATATGCATTGGAAGATAAATTTCATTCAAAATTATATCTTTTAAAAAACTAATTAAGGCATCTGTATTCCTGAACTGTGATTAATTCAGTGAATTCATTGCTTCAGCATCTATAAACCTATGAACTATCACACTATATAGGAATGAGTATAAAAAATAAACTGAGACTTAGAAAACTAAAGTAACTCTATTGCTCTTTTTAAAATATTTAGAGGTTTACAAAACTTTCATGATTCAGAGTGTCTGAGTCATCTTTACATCGTTTTATTTTGTAAAATGCCAAGTCCAGCTTTATTTATACAAATAAATGTATTTCTATTTTACGTTAAGATTTAATTCAATATGTAATAAGAAATACACATTTAACTTAATTTTTTTTTTCAGAATTTTTTCAGGTATCTTTAAACTCTTCCGTAATAAAAGTATCTCCTAAACAAGAGATTTTTTTAAGAATCTCAAGACTATCCTCTAAACTTTATGAGAAGAAAATATTAGCTGTTGAGAAAGGCAAAATGACTTTTTAAATATGTGTGGAGATTAGGACAGATACATTTAAAATATCAATGAAAGATACATAAAGAAACTTGTTGGCTGGACACGGTGGCTCACACCTATAATCCCAGCACTTTGGGAGGCTGAGGCGAGCAGATCACTTGAGGTCAGGAGTTCGAGATCAGCCTGTCCAACATGATGAAAGCCCATCTCTACTAAAAATACAAAAACTTAGCTAGGCGTGGTGGTGCATGCCTGTAATCCCAGCTACTTGAGAGGCTGAGGCAGAAGAATCACTTGAACCCAGGAGGTGGAGGCTGCAGTGAGCTGAGATTGCACCACAGTACACCAGCCTGGGCGACAGAGCAAGACTGTGTCTCAAAAAAGAAACAACAACAAGAACACAAAACAATGACAATCCCAAACAAGTAAAGTCATGATTTTCCTACATTGCTTCTATAATAAGAAAAAGTAAAATGAAGGGATATGGAATTTTTCAGGTTTGAAGGTTTTGTTTTCCCTTTTCAACAACAAAAAAGAAAAAAACTATTAATTAAATTCATTGTTTTAACATGGTATCCTTCAGTACCAGTTTCCTGTGAAGGGGGTGAATAAGTAATTTCATTGCCTACACAGCTGGAACAAAAGGTGGGAGCTCAAATTATTGAATTAATGAGAAAAATGAATTCAGCTATTTGGAAGTTATGATTTAGAAATCAGCCATTATTCAAGAGCTAGTTTAGAGTGCTTTCATAGATGAGGCAAAAAAGAAAGGCCAATATCATATTTTCATATTTTGTGATGAAGAATCTTTGGGATCTCAAACACTGAGTTTGATATTTCATTAAATTCAAAGATGTTTTCTGAAGACACATTTTGGCCCCACCCATACGGGGCTTTTCTCTTGTGATAGGTAGGAGTGTCTGTATGAGAAATAATATAAGCCAAGTTTCTTATTGATTAATCTTAGAAGTTGGCATATCAAAGATTCACAATAAATGTGTAAAAAGTTTATAAGTGGTCCAAAGAATATAAAATTAATTAAACATCCTTGGAATTAATAACTTAATTTCCTCTTCCTGTGGGTTCCCTCAACTATATTCAATGTTTAAATAAACAAATACCGTTTTTCTTTGCTTACCATAGGCTTTTAGAAAGATGATATTCAAATTGCACTTCAAGGACTTACATTTTTTTTTTTTTTTTTTGAGAGAGAGTCTTGCTCTGTCGCCCAGGCTGCAGTGCAGTGGTGCAATCTCGGCTCACTGCAAGCTCCACCTCCCAGGTTCATGCCATTCTTCTGCCTCAGCGTCCAGAGTAACTGGGACTACAGGCACCCGCCACCACACCCAGCTAATTTTTTTTTTTTTTTTTTGTATTTTTAGTAGAGATGGGGTTTCACCGTGTTAGCCAGGATGGTCTCAATCTCCTGACCTCATGATCCGCTTGCCTCGGCCTCCCAAAGTGCTTGATTACAGGTGTGAGCCACCGCTCTTGGCTAAGGCCTTAAAAATTTTAAGAAAAGTTTTCCACAAGCTTTCAAGATTAGGGTCACAATATTGTATTACATAAACACTCAACTGCTTTCTTTGTAGCACCACACTGTGATTTGAAACAACCCAGTGTTTTCTAATGGTTGAAATTGAGGTTGTGTGCAATGAGATAATTTTCATTTAGTTGTGCCTCATTGACATTTTCCCATTGTGCTATTTAACATTCTGGAGTAGATTTGTTGAAATATGTCAGTTTTCCCACTCTATGACTCTTTTGATTATGAATCTCTCTGATAATATGCAGCTGATTCACCATATTTAAACTTCTACTTTCTCTCTTGTCATCACAATCAAGTCATACATCATATTTGGTTAAAAAAAAAAAGGAAATAGAGAACTCCCTTTCTCCAAGACAGTGACAACAATCAAACAAGTAAACATGTTTTTACTGACTCCACTTGACATACAGGATTACTAATGATCACTATTCTAGACAGAGTCTAAGGTCAAAAGAAAAAATGATGTTTAGAATGGAAAAGAATATATTAACAAAAGAAATTCCTCAGAAACAAACTTCTTCGGAATAGTCATCTGTTCATTTCTTAAACATTTTTTGAGTGGTTCCTATGTGTCAGTTACTGAGAATAAAAAAATGTGTAAGACACAAGCCACAGCAGTAGGGACTCCCAGAATAGTGGGTGAGTTTTACACTTAAAAATAAAGTGCAGAAAGTACAGTGAAGGTGACTTATGAGGGCAACCTTAAAGGAGAAGTAGCATTTTCCCACAAAGGAGAGAAGCAATAGGCATTCTGGTGGTGGGGGCGGGGGGGGATGGAGGTAGACTAGCACAGAGCTAAGACAGTATATGCCATGTTGTGGAGGCAGCCATTGTGTGTGATTGAAGTATTGGTGATAACCAGGGAAGTAGTGGAGTCAATGTTTGAGAAATAGGTCGAGGCTTTGTGATGGACCTTTTAAGACATACTAAGGACAGTAAGTTTTATTTTGAAGGGAGTCATGAACCACTAAAGATTTTTAAGTAGGGGAGCAATTGATTGAAGTCTATAGTTTTTAGAAAATGGGTATGTTGGTTTCAGCAAGATGTGTGTGTAGTGGTGGGGTCAGGGTGTGGATGGAGCTTAGAGACAGGAGAACAACTAGAAGGCCATATAATAGCCAAGTTAAATGACGAAGACTTGAAGTAGAGCAACTGCAGAGAGAATGGAAAGCATGGGATTTAAGATGATTTTTTAAATGTCTTAATACTGGATATAGGCCAAGAGAAAGCAGAAAGAGTCAAAATCAACCTCTGAGAGTGAAGGATGCTTGTGGGGTGGATTCGAGATTAAAGAAATTGCCAAGGGAAGGGGCCAGCTCAGGACAAATAATACTGCACAGCCATCAAAAAGAATGTGTTCATGTCCTTTGCAGGGACATGGATGAAGCTGGAAACCATCATTCTCAGCAAACTAACACAGGAACAGAAAACCGAACACCACATGTTCTCATTCATAAGTGGGAGTTGAACAACGAGAATATATGGGCACAGGGAGGGGAACATCACACACTGAAGCTTGTCAGGAAGTTTGGGGCTAGGGAAGGGATAGCATTAGGAGAAATACCTAATGTAGATGACAGATTGACGGGTGCAGCAAACCACCATGGCACATGTTTACCTATGTAACAAACCTGTACGTTCTGCACATGTATCCCACAACTTAAGTATAATAAAAAAAGAACTTTTAAGGGGTGTTGACAGCTCAAATAAAGTCAGAAAACACGAATCTTTCAATCAGCATGTATATGCAATTTTCTCCAAAAAGTCTAAATATATCAGGTCACAACTAAAAAATAAAATCAGAAAAATTATCTGAAATCATTAATGATATCAGCAAACTTTGATATCTTCTCTAGAATGAAAAGTGTAAAAAAAAAAACTATAATAGCCAACTATAATAGCAGTAGGATGCATTTCCATTTCTGGTAACAGTAATGAGAGAATTTGGATTGATATACCCAATGTAGTAAGATATTTGAGATATAAAAGCAGTAAAGACGCTGGACATGGTGGCTCATGCCTGTAATCCCAACACTTTGGGAAGCTGAGGCAGATGGATCACTTGAGGCCAGGAGTTCGAGATGAGCCTGGCCAACATGTTGAAAACCCAACTCTACTAAAAATACAAAAATTAGCCAGGCATGGTGGCATGCGCCTATAATCCCAGCTACTTGGGAGGCCAAGGCACGAGAATCGCTTGAACCCAAGAGGCAGAGGTTGCAGTGAGCGATCAATCACGTCATGTCACTGCACTCCAGCCTGGGCAACAGAGTGAAAACAAAACAAAACAAAACAAAAAACCAACCACAAACAAAAAACAGCAAGGAGCCTTTAATAAGATGGTGAGGATTTGGCACATGAAAACTTAGGAGAAGATCAGAAATCAGAGGGGTGAGGTCACTTTTAAAAGCCCTTGGGCATATGACTATCAGGAAAAAAGATCTGAGAATCCAGCTTTATACTTCAAGTAGCTGTCTGTGCTTCATAGAAAAGTCAAAGTCCTTGGCCCTCAGGTGGGGCTTTAATTAACTAACCTAGCTTTATGCTGGTGTCATGAAAGGTCGTACTCTCCTTTAGGGGAGGAGTGAACCTGCCATTCCTCTCACTGATTTGCAGCCTTCTTGTCACAGAGGTGATTCAGGGAACATCAGGAGTTGTACTTTGTCTAAGACGATTCTGGTCTGATATCGCCCCCAGGTGCCTGGCAGAAGCAAATCAAAATCTTCTCTGGAGGAAAACATTATCACTTAGGTCTCAACTTACTCTTACGATCTTTAATTATAACGTAATTTTAAAAATATATTTCCAGCAAAGAGTCAAAGATATCCAAGCAACCAAGAAATTAAGACACCATGAATGAGAACTAGTAGGAACAGTAATAATAGAAACAAATTCAGTAACACTTGAGATATTATAATTATCCAAAATATATTATAAAACTACACTTAGGATGTTCAAAGGAATAAAAGCCAAGATTGACAATTTTATACAAGAATTAGAAACTATAAAAGTGATATAATAGTAGCAGAGAAATATTTGTCTCTTTTTCTGTTAACACTATTTGGCCACACAGTTTAAAATTCTTCATTTTAGAATTTTACATTTTGTATTCTTTTTGTGTGTGTGTGTTTTTTTGACACACTGAAAAAAAACCCAAATCCCACACTGATAAACCTAACATATTTTCATTTATTTTATAATTCAATCAAAAACATATTAGTTACATAAATGGCATGCCTACATGTGTTTGTGTGTGTACCCGAGTGTATGGTAAGCACCCAGGTGCATGCATTCACAAACTTCTTGGAAGCACGTGTGATTTCTGCCAGGTTCATTCTTATTGTCAACCATTCAGTACACAATTGGTAATGCAATGTCACAAGGCATCCAATGTGACCACAGAAAATTTACAAAGTTAACACTTGGTCATGGGGAAATGAAAATTAACCACAATTGGCAATTGTTTGCAACCTAAAGGGGTTAATTGTAAGTATTACCCAAGCTTAACTATCATTTAACAAATTGTCTAAACTGTCACAAGGTCAGATATTTATACTGAAAAGCAAATATTACTGGTGGACTTAGTACATTGACTTTAAAACTCTCTTAAGTCAGATTCTTTCTTGAGTATAGGTCTTCATTGACAAGAAAAGCGGGGGGCTGAGTAGTCATATTCATCAGAGGTCTGGAGGGAGAAGGAGGACTAAGAGGGAGGGAAAATTGGACAGAGAAAGGAGGAAAGGGGCATCAAAACTGAGCTCTGCGAACTTCACATTTGTTTGGCCTTACTAGATTACTCAGTTGTAAAATCAAATGACTTTATCAATATAATGACCATTTTTCATTTTAAAAGAGTAACACAGTATATTACTATTCTCATCAAAGTTGAATGAAAAATCCATAATAAGCCCTTCATTGTTTGTACCTAGTTTAGCCAACTTAGTTCATTAGAATCTGGTCTATTTGACAAGACAAAAAACTGGCCAGTTACGTTTAACAACTGTTCATCTGTGCACTCTGTAATAACAGCGTCAGCAGATTTATTTTCCCCATATAAAGTAGAATTTCCAATTCACACCATGTACTCTGTGACTATTATGGACAGTATTTATTCAGAAGGAATGCTGTGCAAGTTTGGAAAAGCTGTCTCTAAGAGCAGAGGGAGAGGTCATTTGACAAAACAAGACACAAAACCTATACATGGGCAAAACATGAAGAGAACTAAAGTTTGTCATTGTTTTCAAGAAGAAGTTTGAAATCCTAGAACAGTGCGACAACAGCAAAATCAGACAACCCTTCCTCTCCCTCGTCTTCTCTCAAGCTCTGTAAAATCAGAATGCCTCCATTCACTTAGCAAATATCAGCTTTTCTTTTTCTTTTGAAGGAGGGGAACCTGCTTGGAATTAATAAGGCAACACTAAAAAATAACTTCTATTAATTCTTCTCTTCCTGAAAATTGCCTATTTTCTCTCAGTTGCTTTTTAAAAAGTAGAATATCTTCTAAAGGCTCCTTATGCAGTTTTAGGCCACCTTTAAGAGCACCTTTCCTCTCCTTTTTCATTCTTTTTTTGTTTCTCAAATTGGGAAGTGACTTAGTACCATGCAGGGGAAACTGAACTCCATCTCACAATAATATACTTTCATCCAATGGCATAATAGACATGGTAACACTCAGTTTGTGTTGTGACATAAAACTACTGAGATTGTAACTCAGTAAACTCATAATGCATAGAGAAGAATAGAGGAAAAAACAAATAAGGATAAAGTCAAAACTGAAGTTACAGACCTGCAATGTAAATTTCAAAACTAAGCTAAAATCCTCTTTCTGCTGCACAAAATGTAAAATACCAACTATCTTAAGAAAGATAAGCAAGCTACAATAGTGAAAAATCTTTACTATCACCTTTTCATTCACACAGATAAAAAGAAAAATTCAACATTAACCGTCCCAGAAAAGCGATGCACCTTAAAAACCAATCTTTTCACTTACCCTACAGCATGCACACCATGATTTCTTAAATCCTTTTAATTCCAGTACATCCAGAACATACATGAATTCTTAGCATATTCATTTAAAGAACAAACTGGAACCAAATTGTTAATTACAACAGAGATCATAACAGAACTCCCTGAACTTCTAGGGAGAGCTATGAGTATGAAATCCAGCCTCTAGATCCTGGTGTGTACTGTGTCTATCTTTAACTTGAAAATGATTTGGTTTCACATTCCATTGAAGTCCCACTGGCAGATGCCTTTGGTAAGCTCGCCAATGGCAGGCTTTCACGCGCCTTCCTTCCCCCCTCCCTCTCACTGAGCTTCCGCTGTTACCTCTAATGCTGATTTACTCAGCTGTCTTTTTACCTGTCTCTGCGTGGGTAAAAGGAGATGCTTTCATTGATGGATATTACGGAAACACTTGGAAGCTGAACATCAGCCCGAGGACTCACTGTGCTTCCCCTGCCATCCCCTCCCCCTACTCACTGCCAGAAACCAACTGACTTCCAAACTTGGCTGCCTGAAAAAAGAATGTTCTCTGATTGGCATTCCTGGAAGCAGAAAGCAAGGCAGCTCAAGTTTTGTACTGTTACTCAGCATGAACAACTTCCCAGGTACACAAAATACAAATCAGTTTTTTTTTTCTTAACTTTGAGGAGAACCGAAAAAATATTCTAGGGTATTAAAAATATTTTTATTGTAGGACAGCATTTAAGTTTTAATATCCACATATAATTTTACAGAGAATGGCTATGACTGTAGTGAGAAAGGGAAACGGCACATTTTTTGTTAAAAGTTGAATGAGTTAGTAAATGAGCTGGGATCCGTTAAGAGAAAGAAATCATCGTGCCGCCTGCTTGCCAGTGTTTTGGAGGGCAACTGTTCAATCTGTACATTTTCTGTTAGAGAAAAACTTGCTGTAAGAATTGTGGAAAAACTGATTTCAACAGGAAAGGGTGCAAAACCACTTCTACCTTCCTATTGAAACTTCTTTTTCAGGACTGTCTTGCAAAACTTGAGTGCGGACTCGAAAAGGAAATGAATGTGTGTGTGTGTGTGTGTGTGTGTGTGTGTGTGTGTTATACACGTGTATATCTGAAAGAAGAGAAATTGAGTGAATGGAAACAAGGAAAAAGATACATTTCATCAAATAGAGTCTGACATGAATTAACAATAATGGGTCCCTTTAAATCACCATTAATTAACTTGTGTTTAATATTTATTAATATTTAGTGGTAACTGGGGCCAAAAGATCTCTTGCCTCTGAAAATAACTAACCACTTTATGTTCAAAACATGCAATTCTACAGACCACACAACTTCTTCAAAAGCCTAATGAAGGCTTTATAATTTTGGTAATTGGACACATCTCAACCCTAAGCATTTCGGGGTTTCCAAATTTCAGCTAGCTGTGGCTGCCAACTCTAGGCAACTGTCAGCTGGCTGGGCTCAGGGTGGTGGTGTGGCTGCAGCTGCTCCTTGGAACTTACGTGGACATCTCAAAAATATTCAATGGCAAAACAGTGATGCCAGAAAGCAAGCTTTCTGTTTTTCTTTGTTTGTTGATGGTTTTGAATCTTCTATTTTAGGTTATATTTTACCATATCTAGAGCAATACCATTTTGAGAAACAATGAGGGAAAACTTGATTAATTGGCATCATATTACTAGCCTATTTCAGTGATATTTTGATGCCCCATACAGACTGGTGGCAACCAGCTTTTAGCCTTTTAGCCTAACTTTGTTACTAGATGTCTTTTAAAAAGATCAAAAGATAGAAACCGAGGAGTAAGAAACTTTCCTTAATTTTGTCCCCAAAGTTGACAGTTTCTTAGGGAAACTGCAGGCTTTACGTAATGCTGACAGACAGGCATTCTGATGACTTCACAAATAAATGGAAAGAAATAACCCAATAGTCCAGAAAGTACACATTTCCGTCCCTGTGTTTCTTTATCCCTCTGTCAAAAATACGCCTTCTCAAGGCTATCAGATGGTGTCAAAACACAAACAAACTAAGAAGGGTGGACAGAGGTGCGGCCATCAATGGTTCACATTCAGCTGCTCTGTTCACCTTTGTTGTATCTCAGAGGGAGCACTGGCACATAACTGATACTCAAAAAATGGTTGTTGAAACTGAAGAACTGCTCATGTACAAGTGTACATCTTAACCTATGGAAAATGGTTATTTGTTGGCCCACATCTTAGATAAATACGTTTTGTATTTGTCTTGGGAAAAATACGCTTCTCTTCAAGCAATTAACCAAAATATTATACAGAATGTATAGTATGTACCAAATACCTTTACTGAAGCCAAAAAAATCATTATACATCTTATGTATGTATGTATGCATGTGTGTGCTTCTAAATGTTAACATGGCAAATATTTGTTAAGAGCACTTCTACCAATCTTGGTGGCTTATAAGAAAAATAGAGAAAAAATGAAATGTTTAGGTTTGCTAATATTTCCCAGTAATGAGTAAACTATAACAATTTTCCTTATTGAACTGTTACTGGCCACTCCTTATAGTGCAACATTCATCAATCAAATATCTCCTAAGATTCCCAACTTTATCTCTGCTGCTCTTTCCAGAAATCTCAGAACACTCTGCAACGGGAGTAGGAGCATTAGTCCATATACAAGTGTGAGTGAGCACAATCAGTTTTTTCCTTCCTTTTTCCGCCAACCTTCACAAGGCCATTGATAAGATTTATAATGGCTAGAACTCAGTCTTTATCATGAGTAAATGTTTTTCTCTTTCATAAGCACTAACATGAGAGTCAGGATTAGATCAGAAAAACAGCTTCTAGGGCTTGCTTCCAAAGAAAACTGGGCACATAACAGGCAAATCAGATACCCTTGATTTATCATGAACAAGAAGTTAATCTCTCCTCCATTCTCCAGAAATAGATTCTATTAGCACAGTTCTGTGGATGGCAAATGCTGGTAGCAGGCTCCTTGCAGGGGTGACCAAGGTGTTCAAACATAGGTCTTAGCTGATCTGTGAGACATTCACGTGTATGAAGAACATGGTCACTGAAAAGCAAATGACCTCTGTTATCTTTTTCCTCCATAATAAATATCCTTAAGAGACTAGGACAGGCAATATTCTCATGGTGATAGTTTTATAGCTGATATTTTTGTCATATCACTTATTTTAAAAGCATATACTTTTCATGCAAAATAATTTGGAGTATAATTGTGATTTTGTTAAAAGAGAAAACATCAGTACATCCAAGTCATTTAAAAGTAATTAAAATAGACACTGTCCAAGAAAAGTAGAAAACTATGCATAAACTGCATTAGAAAACAGAGGCTCTACAAACAAATATGGAAGATTCAAAGCAGCAGCATGCTATTTATTATCTTATTAAATGCCAATCAACTTAAAAATATACCCAGCAATCTCTCTTATGGGTACATACCCAAAGGAAATACACCAACTCCTAAAGGTATCTGCACTTCCATGCTCATTGCAGCATTATTCACAATAACCAAGATGTGGGAACAACCAAAGTGTTCATTGACAGAGAAAAGAAATTGTGATATACACATGCAGAATCTTATCCAGCCCACCAAAAAGAGATCCTGCCATTTGCCATAACATGGATAAACTTGGGGGACATTATGCCAAGTGAAATAAGCCAGGCACAGAAAGACAAATCCTGCATGATCTCACTTATATGTGCAATCTTTTAAATACATCAAATATATAGAAGTAGAGTAAAGCAATAGTTACCAGGAGCAGGCAGAAATGGGAAGATATAGATGAAAAGGTACAAAAAGAGAGTTATATAGTATGAATAAGTGTAGAGATTTAGCATACAGTATGCTAAGGTGCAATCTCGGCTCACTGCAAGCTCCGCCTCCTGGGTTCACATCATTCTCCTGCCTCAGCCTCCTGAGTAGCTGGAACTACAGGCACCTGCCACCATGCCCGGCTAATTTTTTGTATTTTTTAGTGGAGACAGGGTTTCACCGTATTAGCCAGGATGGTCTCGATTTCCTGACCTCGTGATCCACCCGCATCGGCTTCCCAAAGTGGATTATTAGGTACTCTTAACACACACACACGTGCACATACACACACATGAAAGTAACTATAGGAAACAATGAAATATTAATTTGTTTAACTGTAGTAATCGCCTCACTATATATATCAAAATGAGTATATCAAAACATCATGGTGGTGGAGCAAGATGGCCGAATAGGAACAGCTCCAGTCTCCAACTCCCAGCGCGAGTGACACAGAAGACCGGTGATTTCTGCATTTTCAACTGAGGTACTGGGGTCATCTCACTGGGGAGTGCCGGACAATTGGTGCTGGTCAGCTGCTGCAGCCCCACCAGCGAGAGCTGAAGCAGGGTGAGGCATTGCCTCACCTGGGAAGCGCAAGGGGGAAGGGAATCCCTTTTCCTAGCCAGGGGAACTGAGACACACAACACCTGGAAAATCGGGTAATTCCCACCCCAATACTGCACTTGAAGCAAACGGGCACACCAGGAGATTATACCCACACCTGGCCGGGAGGGTCCCACGGCCACGGAGCCTCCCTCATTGCTAGCACAGCAGTCTGCGATCTAACCG
>NW_016805896.1:5301907-5306077 GCF_001698545.2 Rhinopithecus bieti
TTTTTTGAGACGGAGTCTCGCTTTGTCACCCAGGCTGGAGTGCAGTGGCATGATCTCGGCTCACTGCAAACTCTGCCTCCTGGGTTCATGCCATTCTCTTGCCTCAGCCTCCTGAGTAGCTGGGACTAAAGGCTCCTGCCACCATGCCCGGCTAATTTTTTGTATTTTTAGTAGAGACGGGGTTTCACCGTGTTAGCCAGGATGGTCTCCACCTCCTGACCTTGTGATCCACCTGCCTCGGCCTCCCAAAGTGCTGGGATTACAGGCGTGAGGCACTGCGCCCGGCCTAACAATGATAGTTTTGATAAAAAACAGAATGGTATAGGCTAATGCTTACTTAGGTTAAAAATCAGCTTGTATGTGTATGTGCACCATGATTTCAACTCTATTAGAACACCTGTAGGCACTGGAGAGGGACATAAAGGCTGAAAAATTCCTATCTAAATGATTGTGGATCCTTTATGAAAATCTTAATTTACTTTTGTAAATTTTTTGTAATGACATTATTTTACCTTCATAATCTACACACACACACACACACACACACACACACTATAATATTCAAGTAGAAATAATTGCAGCATTTCCCCATTCCTCACCCTCTTCCTCATCTTTGAAGAGGTATTTCTAGTTCTCTGGATCTTTGTTGCAGGAGCTTATGGGGGAGAGAAGCATAAGGGGATGAAGATGCTCTTTAATGTCTAAAGAGACACAGAAGAAGATTAATGGGACTTATGTTAGTTTTAAGAAAGGGAAAGGAGGGAAATACCCAAGAAAAAGAACACTTTTAAGACAGTGAGAATGAGAGACGAGCAGGCAGGAAACAGAATCTGGCACACTATAGGTAGGGGTTGAGTGCAGACTGTAAGTCGGGTTGGAGAGTAGCTACTTCAATGAGGCAGACTTTGAGGAGATCAAGATCTCAAAAAGAGGTTTAGGATATTTGACCCTAGGATATCTGTCTGAGTGTTTTGTGATTTCTTCTCATAAAACACTTGAGAGGTTTTGCTTTTGAAGATATGGTAGTACCAAGCTTGTGTGTCTTTGGTACACTTCATTATATAGACATGAATCTTAAATCTATAGATATATTTGGTTACATAAACATTTTTGAAAAGTTGGTGCCAATTGTTGGGTTGTGGTGGTTGTTATAACTGGTTTTCTTTGATAGGGTAAGAAATCAGTTTTACTCTTGTCTATACAAACTTTCTGGATCATTTTCTTCTACTTGCATTTCCTTTCCTGTGTCTCTCTCAGTTCCCATGATGGGTATCTATTACTGTCTCTTGGACTGACTGCTGAATGTAAAGTGGCCAGCCATTCTGTTTTGTCTGAGCCTGAGGGATTTCCTGGGATACAGGATTTTCAGCCCTGAAACTAGGAAAGACCCAGACAAACCAGAATTGGTCATCCTATATATGTGATCTGGAAGTTTTACGTATAAAGTTATAAGTATGCTTTTGATAAAGATTAGCCTTTTTATTAATTCGAAAGTGTTTGGCCCAAGTAGACCAAAACTCAAAATAAAGATTTCATTTGGTCTTTATCCCTTGTTAGCTGCACAACCTGGGAGAGGTCCACCACCAAGGGTCACTATTTCTTCATCCCTACAATGAGAATAATAATACTTCAAAGAGTTGTTGTCAACTTCAAATGAGATATGCATATAAGTTCAGAATACATAAAATGTGTAAATCTATACTTTATAGCAAATATATTTTATATAAACTTTATATTAGATTACATATATTTTTCAAAGCAGATTTTAATTACTTTATATTGAGAAATAATGGAAGCATAAAGAACAGGCACAGCATTTCACACTATGTGGAGTGCAGAGGAGAACAAAGAGAATGAAAGAGAGAGACTGACTAAGGAAGTACATTTTTTCAGGAGTGTCTGTTTTAGCATTTGATTTTCTCCTAGATTAAACTCACCAAGTTAAGGATGTTTTGTCTTTAAGTGGTTATAAAGCCCCAGTAACAACCAATATAACATGCTTGCAAAACATATGGGTTATCTTCAGTATAAAAGAAATAAAGATTTTTAGCCTGTGCAATATAGTGAGACCCCATCTCTACAAAACAAAAAAAAAAAAAAATTAGCCAGGCATGGTGGCATTTACCTGTGGTCCCAGCAAGTAGCTGGGACCCTCCCAAGTAGGGAGTCTGAGATGGAAGGATCGCTTGAGCCCAGGAGTTTGAAGCTGCAGTGAGCTGTGATCACACCACTGCACTCCAGGTCTGGGTGAAAGAGAAAGACCTTGTCTCCAAAAATAAAAAATTGAAATAAAAACTAAAGATTTTATTGTATGTTTTTTCCTATACCTTGGGGTGGGGATATTTTTCCTTTGTGGAACCAAAGGCAGCTCTAATTGGAGCACAATCATAAATATATCCATCACTCAGTGAAACCAGAATGTTCAACTTCATCCCAGGGACAGAGGACCACCTCTATTGGATTACTTATTTGAACTCTGCCAGCATATACTGTATGTGGTACTGCTTAAGAAGTGAGGGTAAAATTTGGTTTTGGAGCAAAATGAAAATATACTTGATGTCATCATTTAAAACATGCAAATTTTCATAATCAAATGTCTAATCCATATTTGAAATCCAAGTGAAAACTGGTTCTAATTCAAGTTTTTTAAAAGATCTATCCAGGGTTAGAAATAGGACAATTTGAAAATGACAGGTGATAACCAAACTGGATGGAGTCTGGTAGTTTGAGTCAGCACATTCATTTGTGTTCTGGAGGCTGGAAAGTCCAAGACGGGTGGCTGCATCTGATGAGGAACTCATGCTGCTTCATAACAGGGTGGGAAGGTGAGAGGGGAATGTGCACCCACACACACACATACACATACACACAAAAAAAAACCAACAGGAGAGGCAGCTTTACTTTGTAACAACCTCGAAGTAACTAAGAATTCACTCCCATAAGACAGGCATTGCTCCCTCTTAATGACCTAATAATCTACCCTTGGAGGTCCCATGTCCCAACACCACTACATTGGGAACCAAGCCTCAACATGAGTTTTGGTGGGGACAAATCACATTCGAACCACAGCAATTTGGGAACAGTTTTTCTACAAATAAGCTTACTACTATCAGTGTTTTTCAAACTTACTGTTGTTTTCTATGGAACCTTTCCTTCAAAGGAAATAGTTCACTGAAAAATAACCATGACAAGGCATAGCTCCTTTAGCAGTAACAGGTGTAAAGCCTGTGGCCCCATTTATTCAGCCCCCTCCTCCATGAGACAGTCCCTGTGGGGACTCCAGGAGCCCTCCAGGAACCTGGGAAGCACTGCTTGAAAACCACAGAGCTCTAGTATTCATGGCATTCATGTTCTTTACAAACAATTAGCTTTTTCATATTAATAAAAATTCATGCACATATTCTTAAAAACCACACATAAAACTGTAGAGCTTAAAAGAATTTCCTATCCACTTCTCTATACCTTTGAAGTCCAGAGGCAACCATCTTCATCTAACTGTTCATTATGATGATGATTCCATATTCCCACATAATACTCATATAACTACTTTTTGATTTTCATATGTTGATATTATCTGTTGACCTCCTACTATGGGAGATAAGGATTCTACATAGGATATTATACATAATATTTCCTCCAGCATGTGTGTCTTCTCTTCCTATCTCTCTTTCT
Source organism: Rhinopithecus bieti (assembly GCF_001698545.2). Taxonomy (NCBI): domain Eukaryota; kingdom Metazoa; phylum Chordata; class Mammalia; order Primates; family Cercopithecidae; genus Rhinopithecus; species Rhinopithecus bieti. Next base: position 5,305,580 of record NW_016805896.1, read on the forward strand.
TTCTTCTTTCCCGCCTCCCCGTCACGTTTTCTCATTCTCATACCACACACATGAGCACACACATGCTTCCCTTAGCTTAATCTTCCCAATTTAACCACACAACAATCTTAGATAAAGCACTAATTAGTGTTTACATTATTTTAACTTGTATATATCATCCACATGTAAGCCACATGGGAATTTATGATTATATTTCTTTTACACATTTTCTTTTCTTCTTTTTCCTGAAATTAGTTGTGTCATATTTTGTTTTCTTAATTTTTCATCTGCCCATCTTATATTTTCTCAAATTCTCCAATAGAAATGCAACACTCCTCTTAAAACAGTCAAATATGTTAGTTCTTTTTTTCTTTTTTTTTTTTTTAAGTACCCTCATGCTTTTTGTGGCAAGATTCTACCGGTCACCCTAGGACCGCTCTTTGCCTCTCTGTAGTTTGGGTCCTGTTCCCTGAATTCTTTGTTTTTCTTTCTCGATGGACTCCCTCACGGGTGGGTGGG
>NW_016805896.1:5306497-5317321 GCF_001698545.2 Rhinopithecus bieti
CTTCCTGAGGAAGATGTTTGGGACAAACACATTTTGGAGAACTTAGGTGTTTGAAAATATTTCTTTATTCTCTTCTTACATTAATTGTTTCTTTGACTTTATACATAATTCATTGTTTAGAAATACTTTTTCTTCAGAAATTTCAAGGGATTTCTTTACTGTCTTTTAGCTTCCAGTGTTATTAAGAAGTTATTTTGTTCCCCGATTCATTTTATTTGACTTTCTATCTTTCTTTGTTCCTTTTGTTGCTTGTTCACTTCTTCCTTCTCCTCTTCCCTCCCTCTTTCTTCTCTCTGAAAACACTTATGATTTCTTCTTTATCCCTGGTATTCTATTGTCTCTTAACAGTATATTTGGTGTGATATGCACGAGTTCCCCCAGTTGATTGTGTTTGAAATTCAGGGACTTTTACTCATTCATTCCGTTCCAGGAAATTTTATTATGTACTTTTAGCAATTTCTGACCTCTACTTCTTCTGTTCTTTCATTCTGAAACTAACTTTTAGACTCAAACTCTAACGTTATTTTCTATTTATCTTCTTTTTGTCATCTATCTCTACAAGAGTCTCTCATCTTTGTTCTGTTGATTATATTATTTCGCCTAACATTTTTAATTTTTAAGAACTTAATTTTCTCTGATTTCTCCTTTTCATAGCATCATGTTTAGTTTCATGAACACCATTTATTTTCTACTATCTACATAATACACATTTCAGCTTTTTAAAGCTACATGTAACAGCTTTCTGTTCTCTCCAGAGTCTTTGTTTCCTTCTATTTCCTGTTGGTTAGTTTGCTTTGGTCTCTTTTTGTTGGAGACTTTCCTCCGTATCTGGTATTCTTTAGCTGTCTGCTCAAGCAATGTATTATGGGCTTCAGGACATTACCATAAAACCATTAGACAAAGCTGAGTTGTTTCACTGAAATGCCCTCAAGAATAGCAAGATTTCTTCCCCCTTGGGTAGTAAGACCCTCTAGGAAGGTACCTTGCCCCCTCCAATGTTCCACCTGGGAAGTACAGCCTGGTTGCCAGTGTCCTGGGAGCTGAGCCACCTAAGAAGGCTTGAAGGAAAAGGAGAGTTTGTTACTACTTGGCATGCAGATTTCTAGTCTCCCAGATTTCTATATTGTATCTCACCCTCTCCTGCCACTGTCCCCAGTAATGCTAAGCTTGTAGCCTCTATAGTTAAGTTACTCGAGAGTAACACCCCACCATCTCTCTTACAGGGTGAAAGAGGGGTAGTTGTCAGGCTGCAAAGAGTTAAGAAGGGGATTTGGGAGTCCAGTTCTTGTTAAGAATTTCAAACAGTCCTGTTTGCAACCTCAAGTCTGTCCCTTAGCGTCAGCAATCCTTTTTGCCTCCAGTCTTTGAGGCTTTCCAGGGTTCTCAATGGAGTTCCCATTTGTTTCTTTTTGGCATCTCCTCTGCAGACACCTGGGTTTCTGTATCTTTGTTTAGCTAAAACACATACCACTTATTCATTCCATTTCCATGAAAAAGAAAAGTCAATAGGTCTCTGCTGTTGTGTTCTCTCCTGTTTTCTTTAGAAAGTGAGTTTCTTTTTCTTTTCTTTTTTTTAGTTGTCATTATAGGAGTTCCTTTGAGAGGCAGAGGGTAGACTTAAGCAAGTGTCCCATCCACCATTTTAATTGTAATTCTCTGCCTTCACTCTTTAGCCACTGCCTTATAAAGGGAACACATTCTCAAACATTTCTCCAAAATGATCCCACCAAATTCAGCAGTTGTGTGTTTGGGGTGGGGCCAATGGGGCAACACAATATTTCATTTTCTCCACAAGTACACCCAATGCTAAAATGAAAAGCTAAATCCCAGCAAGGTATGTAATTATTTCTATCAGACATAGTGAAGTATAACATTCAATTAGGATAAGGAGATCCTTTTATTCTGAAGTTACATGTTGTTCCCTATATTAAAACTTCCATCATTTATCTGTGGAATTAAATACCTGAACATATATAATTATAAATAATTCCTTCCTAGGCAAAACTATCTCTCTTAAAAGTGAAAATACATTTCTTTTGTAATTGAAGTTCTCACTAAACTATTAATTAAGTCATAACCTAGTCAAGGCAAGCAAAATTACTTAGCAGTCATTTTATATTTGCTTTTTGTTAGAAGACAATGTAAAATCTAATAGTGAACTAATTTCCCTTTCAAGTTGTCATGATGATTTGCATATGGACCACATTTGTGTATTTTGTTATTTGAGGTAAGGTTTGTCTTGAATCATTTTATATACTAGTTTTGCTCCTTATAATATGTCAATCTGGAGACATCAGTCTTCTAGAAATATTGTACCCTATTTGTTCAAGAGTATCCCATCAACACTGAAGCCACCTTTTACACTTAGAGATATATACACATTCAATTATTTATCCAACTGCAAGACTTGGCCCTGAGGAGGGAATCACAGGTTATTCTTGGCATCCTTTACTTTATTCCCACATTTGCACTCTCTATGCAGTATGCTCATCTAGCTCCAAAATATTCTGCTGCCATCAGTACTGCCTGAAGACACAGTCAAGGGGGTTGAGAGGTTGTGGGGATGGGCTGCCCTGGGCCTCACATGTTAGAGGGCCTTGATGCTGTCGTCTTCCTCTGCGTTCTATGTCATCCCCAAAGAGCTATGAGTTAGAAGAAAAACAAGTGTCCCTCTTCTAACCAAGCTCTGAGCATGTGAGACTCTGGAGTTTCCTGCCCAAAAGGCCTTGAGACTGCATCCTGGTCTGTCTTCCCAAGGTGAACCTGCCTCTAGCATACACACCTTAGATACTTAAGGGTAGTTGAATAGTAGTTGTTTTTGGGGATGTGGATGTAGGGGGTAGGAGTCAATCTTGGAAGAATGAGCTAAGGTGTTCATACACACCTTAGTGCAAGGCCCTTTCAGATACAGGACAGAACTAGGGATGGGAAGAGAAGGCAGAGTGGGTGCTCTCTCTCTCTCTGAGCGGCCATATTTAAGAGAATTTCAATATGAAAGTGGCCTTAAAAATCATTATGAAGATACATGTATTAAGGTAGGAAAACATATTTGGTTTAACAATTTATAAGTTTGCTTTATAGCTTTTAAATATTTAGACATATTGTTTGTATGTCCCTCTTCGTATTCGTGCCTCAGGTCCTACAAAATACTAGGGGCAGGCTGGGCATGGTGGCTCACGCCTGTAATCCCAGCAGTTTGGGAGGCCGAGGTGGGTGGGTCACGAGGTCAAGAAATCAAGACCATCCTGGCCAACATGGTGAAACCCTGTCTGTACTAAAATTACAAAAATTAGCTGGGCATGTTGGTATGCACCTGTAGTCCCAGCTACTTGGGTGGCTTAGGCAGGAGAATCATCGCTTGAAGCCAGGAGGAGGTGGAGGGTGCAGTGAGCTGAGATCACGCCACTCACTGCACACCAGACTGGTGACAGAGTAAGACTCCATCTCAAAAAAAAAAAAAAAAAAAAAAAAGAAAGAAAAAGAAAAAAAATACTAGGGGCATGTCTGACTGCCACATCGATAGTGCAGTGTTCTAAAAGTAACTATGTGCCTTCCCACACTTTCTCTTCTCTATCAAATTTATCTGTCCTTAACAACAAAAAGTCTCAAAATCATATTTTAAAAAAACATATCAGAAAGCTGAAGACAAAAATCCAAATAAATTAATTTTCAAAATGAGGTTAACCTTTTCTTGGAGAGAAGAATTCTATAGTTGTTGTCACTCCTGAGGACACAGCAACAGGTGAAGCACCTTCGCCACAGAGCTGGGTAAGGACAACCAACCCAGCTATTAACAGACTTTCTTTTTTTCTTTTTTGAGATCAAGTCTCGCTCTGTCACCCAGGCTGGAGTGCAGTGGCGCGAACTCAGCTCACTGCAAGCTCCACCTCCCAGGTTTATGCCATTCTCCTGCCTCAGCCTCCCCAGCAGCTGGGACTACAGGTGCACACCACCACGCCCGGCTAATTTCTTTTTGTATTTTTAGAAGAGACAGGATTTCACTGTGTTAGCCAGGATGGTCTTGATCTCCTGATCTTGTGATCTGCCCGCTTCGGCCTCCAAATGTGCTGGGATTACAGGCGTGAGCCACCGCGCCTGGCCTTAACACAGTTTCAGGTGGGCAGTTACCACAGATTAGAACACTGAGGCCCCCCAACCACAGAAAGAATCCATGCCTTCTTGTTAAGGCATGGAATATTGGAAATGGAATATTTGGGGGTGCCTGATACAGGCTGGGGCAGGGCAAGAGAGTTGATGGAGATCCTCTCAAGGTGCACAAGTCTTCATTCAGTGCACAGTAGCAGTTCTCCAGAAGTGAAGAGAGATATCCATACACCTGGAAAGCTGGGTGCTGGAGTGCAAAGAAGAAAGAGAGCCCCCACGGTCCACAAATATTAGCAGGTAGGCTTTAAGTATGAAGACAGCTCTGAGGTAATGCTACTGTCAGTCTTCCTAAAGATAAATTTCTATTTCTTCCCCAAATACATCTAAAGCCAATGACAAATCACATTAAAGCTATAGCAAAGCTTACATTCATATCTAATCATATTAGATTAATCCAGTCTCCCTGTGTCCCCCCGACACCACACATGTTAGCAGCCCAATAGAGAAAGGGATGAGCCCTTTTATGGGAGTAAATATTATTTATTTCTGTGCTTTTACCCACTGACATACAATAAACATTTATAAAACACATGAAGAAGCTGAAAAATATGACTATGAAATAAAAAATAAACATGAGAAGCAGACCCACAGACGGCTCAAATGTTGGATATAGCAGGTGGAGATTTGTTTAAAAATTATGATAGATATGTTAAAAGATATAATGAAAAAGTGAGAAGCATGCATTAACATTGGGAAATTTCGATATATGGGCATTATCAAAACGTGCAAAATAGAAACGATAAAAATTATGTATAATAAATGAAGGATTCATTCAGGGAGTCGAACAGCAGACTGGCCCAGTAGAAGAAAGGGTCAGTAATATTTAAGATATGTCAATAAAATCATTCAAACTGAAACACTAGAGAAAAAAAGAGTGAAGAAAATGGGACAGAAATCCTGTGACTGTAACATAATAGCTAATGATCTAAGATATCTGTAATTGGAGCCTCAGAAAGGTAGCAGGGAGAAAATCAAGGAGAACAAATACCTGGAAAGGTGATAGGTGAACAATTTCCAAAACTGGTAAAAGATATCAACCCATGTATGAAAAATGTTAAGTAAAATCCAAGCAAGAAAATTCAAAAACAAACAACTAAACAAACAAAACAAACTTCACCACCACCAACACCACGTTGAGGCATTCTGTGATTAAACTATTGAAAAACAAGGATAAAGGGTAAATCTTAACAGCTGCCAAAGGAAAAAGACATTTCACACAGGCAACAACAACCTTAGGAACAATGTCTGAGTTTTCAACTAAAATACTGAGTGCCTTAAGACATGCAATGTCTGCAAAGTATTGAAGGAAAGCAACTCTTAATCTAGAATTCTATGTTCAACAAATATATCTTTCAACATGAGGGTGAAATAAGATGAGAAAGGTTCAGAGTGTTTATTTTTAGCAAATATGTACTACAAGAGACAAGGAAATTTTTCAAGGTGAATTCTTGCTGGAAGCCTGAATCTACAAGGAGAACTGAAAATTATTAGAGTGGATAAATGACTAAATATCTGGGTAAGTATAAAAGATCTTTTAAAAATTACCATCTATCTACCTACCTGCATATCTATCATCATCTACCTATCTATTCACATTTTAAAACCTGTGACTATTTAAAGCAAAATAATAACACATTTTGTATCTGTTACCTATAAGTAAATAAAATACATGACAACAAGAAAGCAAAGGACAGCAAGTAAATAGAATTATACTTTCTAAAGGTTCTTACACGGTTATTTTTGAAATATTATTTAAAGGTAAACAATAAAAAAGATGCATGTGTGCAATCTTAAGACACAATGAAAAATAAAAACACTCCATTGAGGTATAGTGGAAAACATCATGGAGGAGATAAAATGAAATAATAAAATATTTAATTAACTCAAAGGAAAGCAAACAAATAAGGAACATAGGAACAAAAAACAGATGTGACAAATAGAATACAAATACCAAGATGATAGAGTTAAATCTAATGAGAGTAAACATTACATTAAATGTACAGGTCATGGTCACCAAAACAGCATGGTAGTGGTATAAAAATAGGCACACAGACCAATGGAACAGAATAGAGAACCCAGAAATAAACCCAAATACTTATAGCCAACTGATCGTTGACTAAGCAAACAAAAACATAAAGTGGGAAAAGGACACCCTGTTCAACAAATGGTGCTGGGATAATTGGCAAGCCACATGTAGAAGAAGGAAACTAGATCCTCATCTCTCACCATATATAAAAATCAACTCAAGATGGATCAAGGTCTTAAATAAGACCTTAAACTATACAAATGCTAGAAGATAACACCGAAAAAACCCTTCTAGACATTGTCTTAGGCAAGGATTTCACGACCAAGAACCCAAAAGCAAATGCAATAAAAACAAAGATAAATAAGTGGGACTTAATTAAACTAAAGAGCTTTTGCATGGCAAAAGGAACAGTTAGCAGAGTAAACAGACAACCCACAGAGTGGGAAAAAAAACTTCACAATGTATACATCTGACAAAGGTCTAATATCCAGAATCTACAATGAACTCAAACAAATCAACAAGAAAAAAACAAACAATCCCATCAAAAAGTGGGCTAAGGACATGAATAGAAAATTATCAAAAGAAGATATACAAATGGCCAACAAACATATGTAAAAATGCTCAACATTACTGATGATCAGAGACATGCAAATCAAAACCAAAATGTGATACCGCTTTACTCCTGCAAGAATGGCCATAATAAAAAAATAAAAAGAAAAGAAGATTATGGTATGGATGTAGTGAAGAGGGAACATTGCTGATGGGAATGTAAACTAGTACAACCACTATGGAAAACAGTGTGGACATTCCTTAAAGGACTAAAAGTACAACTACCATTTGATCCAGCAATCCCACTACTGGGTATCCAACCAGAGGAAAAAAGTCATTATACAAAAAAAAAAAAAAAAAAAAAAAAACTTGCACATGCATGTTTATAGCAGCACAATTTACAATTGCAAAAATGTGGAACCAATCCAAATGTCCATCAATCAACGAGTGGATAAAGAAACCGTGGTATGTATATATGTATATGTGTGTGTGTATGTATTTATACATATACACACAATGTAATACTACTCAGCCATAAAAGTGAAAGAATTAATGGCATTCACAGCAACCCGGATGGGATTAGAGACTACTATTCTAAGTCAAGTAACTCTGGAATAGAAAACGAAACATCATATGTTCTCACTCATAAGTGAGACCTAAGCTATGAGGATGCAAAGGCATAAGAATGACACGATGGACTTTGGGGACTCATCAGGAAAGGGTGGGAAGAGGGTGAGGGATAAAAGACTACAAATTGGGTTCAGGTGATGGGTGCACCAAAATCTCACAAATCACTACTAAAGAACTTACTCATGTAACAAAATGCCATCTGTTCCCCAAAAACCTATGGAAATAAAAAATTAAAAATGAATTCTGTAAATGGACTCAATATTCCATTATCAGACTGAATAAAAAACCAAGACCAAACCACATGCTGTTCATAAAAAAAAATGCTTTAAATATAAAAACACATATTGATTGAAAGTTTAAAATGGTAAAAGATATACCATAAAATATTTGTGTGCCTATGTAAGACACATTAGATATGTTAGACTTCAAGACAGACTATTAATATATTATCAGATAAAGAGAGATATTTCATGGTGATAAAGGGTCAATTCATCAAGAAGATATAAAAGTAAAAATACATATAGGGCTTCCAAATACATAAAGCTAAAATGAACAAAATTAAAGTGAGAATAGACAAACCATAATCATTATTTAAAGGCAAGCAGAAACCCTTTGGAGGCCCTTTATTTCAACACACATACACAAACACTATTATGACCCACAATAAACTGGGGTGGGATGTGTTTTGAGAGAGAAGTTTCTGGGACCTTTCAAGGCAAGTTGTATCTCTAAGACTGTAGCCTAGAAGTCTCATGCAAAATGTGGGAGACTCAGCGCACAGTTTTCTGACAGCCAGCAAAGTTAAAATGCTCACACGTATGACAAGACATGGATTGTTTGTCCCTTGCAGCCTCTAGGTGGAGGGAGTCATAAACAACCTCATCCATTTACCTTGATTGTCATACAAATATCACCAACTTACAGCCGGGCATCGTTGCTCACGACCTGCAATTCCAGCACTTTGGGAGGCTGAGGCAGGCAGATCACCTGAGGTCAGGAATTCAAGACCAGCCTAGGCAACACAGTGAAACCCCATCCCTACTAAAAATACAAAAATTAGCTGGGCATAGTGGCATGTGCCTGTAATCTCAGCTAATTGGAAGGCTAAGTCAGGAGAATCACTTGAACCAGGGAGGAGGAGGTTGGAGTGAGCCGAGATCACACCACTGCACTTCAGCCTGGGTAACAGAGTGAGACTCCATCTCTAAATAAATAAATAAATAAATAAAACAAAGCAAAAACAAAAACATATCAACAATTTATTTGTGTTCCATGATGAAACAAAGATGAGGAAAAATGTGTTCATATTCTTGATTCCCTCCCTGCAAGTTTGTCTTGATTGTCAATTGCTGAGTTGGGATCTGAGTGGGACATTCTGGGTTCCTGGAAGACTACGGTGATCAATAGGACATTCTCAATCAGAGGCAATTCTGTGGCAGTCACTTGTGTGACAGAGGCCATGCAATAGGCACACAGCTTTACCACTGGCTTACCCTGAAGGCTCTGTGCAGCACTGTGAGCACTGTGCCTGCAGGTGTGAGCCCATGATCAGGACTCTAGGGTTTTCCCCAGAAGGTGGTTCTATGGGCAGCTCTCACTGGGTTTCATAGAACTAAAGCTTGCTTTACAAATGTAGGGAGAAAGAACATCATGGAATGTTTTCTGCTCCAGATGAAGAAAAACTTAAAATTTCTGACAAGTTCTGGCATTTTAAGAGAGGTCATTAAGCACTGGAGAAGTTTTGGTTGAAGACCACACTTCAAATAAAGTTGTTTGAAATGCTGTCTGGAGACAGATATATTTAAAAACTGATTAGTCCTACTCTTTATTGAGGTGAAACTAGACTTTCTAGGGGAAAATGGGGAAGAAAAATCTAACTATCCAGAAGAAGATGGCATGATGGTTGATGTTACACAAAGGCTATAACACAGTCATTGAAGGATAAATCAGAATCCATCCAATCCCAAGTAGGTAAACCAGAATAATCTTGAAATTTATGTCAGAAAAGTAAAACACAGCTATAAATAGTATTAAAGAAAAGTTTTGATGAAAAATCCAATCTTTAGGAAAATGGAAAATAACTTTTATACAAAGGGAAAAGAAGACTGAGTGGTCTCAATTTACATAGAAAAAAAGGAGGTTGAAATTTCAAAACCGTATTTGGAAAAAATTCTATGTGAGAAGGAACATCAGATCTAGCATTTGACTGAATGTTTGTTGAAGATGACAGATCTGTTTGCTGTCCTTAGAGATGAAATGGACAGTGGTCATTAGGTGTTGGATATAATTAAGAGAGTCAGAAATAAGAGACAACTTAGATGAGGAGTTTTGAAGAATCATGCATAACATCAAGTAAAAACTTCCTTACAAACTCTTGAAAAAGTAATCAAATATATAGTAAATTCACTAAAAGAAGCTTATGCATTATATTAAAATATTCCAAAGCAAGAGTGCATCAGAAAATGTGAAGATGGAAAATGAAGTTCAAAAGCTTGACAAGAAATGAGTGATGGAGGCCGGGCGCGGTGGCTCAAGCCTGTAATCCCAGCACTTTGGGAGGCCAAGACGGGTGGATCACGAGGTCAGGAGATCGAGACCATCCTGGCTAACACGGTGAAACCCCGTCTCTACTAAAAAATACAAAACTAGCAGGGTGAGGTGGCGGGCGCCTGTAGTCCCAGCTACTCGGGAGGCTGAGGCAGGAGAATGGCGTAAACCCGGGAGGCGGAGCTTGCAGTGAGCTGAGATCTGGCCACTGCACTCCAGTCTGGGCGACAGAGCGAGACTCCGCCAAAAAAAAAAAACAAAAAAACAAAAAAACAAAAAAAAAAAAAGAAATGAGCGATGGAATTTTATCAAAATGAAACCTCACAAGAAGTTCACCTTACAGGAAAGAGACTCTAGAAAGAGAGAAGAAATGTTTCAAAGCAGATACAAGATCAGCTATGCCTCTGAGGAGCTGGACACCTATAGAAAATAATTATTTCTACGTTGTTGTACTATTTTAGTAAAAGCATTATATTATGACTTGTTTAACCAGACTACCATGACATTAAGAAAAACAGGCATTTCTTATGAACAATACAGTAACTAGAGATATCTGAAACTTTAAGAGGTAATTCTAGGCTTAGGCAGGAGGATCAATTGAGGCCAGAAAATAGAAACAGGTCTGGGCAAAATAGCAAGAACCCATGTCTACAAAAATAGTAATAAAAATAAAAATCAGCTGAGCATAGTGGCTTGTGCCTGTAGTCCCAGCTACTTGGGAGGCAGAGGTGGGAGGATCACTTGAACCCAAGAGTTAGAAGATGCCTTGAGCTATGATCAAATAATTATTGCATTCCAGCCTGGATGACAGAGTGAGACTGTTAAAATAATAATAATAATAATAATAATAATAATAATAATAATAATAGAAGAAGAAGAAGAAGAAGGAGGAGGAGGAGGAGGAGGAG
>NW_016805896.1:5317453-5359296 GCF_001698545.2 Rhinopithecus bieti
AATAAGGATAATAATAATAATAATAATAATAATAATAATAATAGAAGAAGAAGAAGAAGAAGGAGGAGGAGGAGGAGGAGGAGGAGGAGGAGAAGAAGAAGAGATATTTCTGTTGACTTCAAGCTGTTCTGCAGTTCCACCTTTCCAAAAACATGTGGGCATGTGAGGTTCCTGGATGGCCCTAGCACTGCCTCCCCAGACCATTGCTCACTGTGACTCTAAGAAGAAAAAACACTTCTGGGGCATCATTGAGATAAATCCACACCCCACTTCCACTCCTCTGTGCGCATCCTGGGGGCCAGTAGCATTGTGACAGGCCAAGGCTATGGAATCCCCCGTATGGACCTGGAGGTGCTGGAGAAACTCGACAAGAACAAAAGGCTGGCCAAGAGGTATGGTACCATTAGGCCCTGGAGTCTCAGATCAAGCAGATCCCATGGATCCTTGGCCCAGGCACAAATAAGGCTGGCAAGTTCACTTCCCTGCTGACACACAACAGAAATATGTTGGCCAAAGTTGATGAGGTAGAGCCCACAATTAAGCTCCAGATGAAAAGGAGGCTATGTCTGGCCATGGCCATTGGCCCCCTAAAGATGGCAGATGATGAGCTTGTATGTAAGACCCACTTCACTGTCAGCTTCCTGGTGTCACTCTAGAAGAATTGGCAGAATGTCCATACTTTAAACATGAAGAGCACCATGGCAAGCCCCAGTGCCTGTGTGAAAGCACATTCAAATACATTTCAGTGCCATGTACACACAAATGAGCGAAGAACCTCCCCTTATATGTAGAATCTAAAAGAGTGGAACTCGAGAGTGGAGAGTGGAATGGTCGTTAATTATTAGGGGCTGGATGGGTAGGGTTTGGAGAGGTGTTGGTCAAAGCATACACAATTTTAGTTAGGCAGGAGGAATAAGTTCAAAATATCCAGTGTACAACATGGTGGCTGTAGTTAGTAACGATGTATAATATTTTGAAAATCACAAAAACAGATTTTAAGTGTTCTCACCGCAAAAAAATGATACCTACATGAGGTAATGCACAGGTTAATTACCTCAATTGAGCCATTCCACAATATATACATACTGTAATGCATCATGTTGTACATGATAAATGTATACAATTTTAATTTTTCAATTAGAAGAATTAAAAAAGAACCTACCCTTTATCCAGTCCTTTACCCACTCTCATGTCAATTAATGGTTACAGCATATAGAGTATGACAACACGTAGCCATGTGTAAACAAAATGAGGTAACAGGTGCCTATTTAGACTAATGCATATTCTTCCTAAGTTCCTTAGGACAGATCTTAAAATGGGATTTTAGGCATTTGGATATATTGGTAGTAGTAGTGACAGGAGAGGAGGGAAACAGGAGAGGTTGTAAAGTTTTGAGACGCATTTTTGTTCCTCATATTTATTTAGGGCCCTAAAGTTGTGTTATGTGTGTAGCTCTCTGCTTTGCCCAGCAGACCTTTCTCATATAAAACTTTGGCTACTTAGCACAGCCTTTTAAACACAGAGGAATAAAGGAAAAAAGGAATAAAGGAAAGCAGAAATGTAGAAGCTAAACAAGAGTTGCCAGGTGCAAAGTTAATTGTATATGTGACATGGCAGCAGAGCAAAAGGGAAGGAACCCATGTATACCGAGCACCTACTGTGTGCAAAGGAACCTTCTATATGTTATTATACTTCATCATTCTAAATCCTGTGATTTAGAAAACATTATTTTTATTTTATGGATTAAGAAATAGAATGTTAGAGAGATTAAGTGACTTGCACTGGGCTCAGGATTAATAAGAGAAAGTATACAAATTTGATCTTATATTTGTGTGATTCTTAAGTCTTACATTCTTTCTACTGTTTTCATGAATAAAGAGGCCACTTTCCCAAAGCAGATGAACCACCTAGCTGTATTTCCTTGAATCCCAAAGACCTGGTTCCATTCCACTGCAAGGTAAATACAGCAGGTATGGCAGTTAGATGGAAGTGGGGGAGAACCTCCGAGGTACCTAATAGTAGAACTGGTGAGCCTATACCTAGATTAGACTCTGCAAAAGTCAAGAGGAAAGGGGAACCTGATGGGAGGGCTGGGGAGACATAATATGGTTTATTTCATAAACTCACTTTAGTCTCTAAGAGTATGGAGTGCTAGAAGCCCTGAACTCACATTCCGCCGCTGCTGTGCCTTACAGTGAGTTACTTAATCTCTATATATTTTATCTGCAAAAAGATAATAATATTGGCCTCACCCAGTAGCTGCGGTGAATATTAAATGAGCTACTATATGTAAAAGAGTTAGAAAATTGGTTAGCACATAGCAAGCTCAATTAGAGTAATTATCATCATTATCATGGTTGACAGAAAATATATGAATCAGAGTATTCTCATTTAATACACATTTTCTACAACAGTGGAAAGCCCGAGAAAGGTAAGGAAAACAGCAGATTTGAATCACTTAGGGATAACAATGATTGGGCCCAGTAAGACTGGGCCTGAATCAGAATCTCCAGGGCTGGGTTCTGAGCATCTGTTTATCGAAAAAATCCTCCCAGATTCTAATGCGCAACCCGGGTAGAGAACTTTTACTGTTCTACTCACATTTTTGTGTTTTTCTTCCCCAGTCTCTCTTGATTTTTTACATATATATTATGCATTAAGATACCTGACTGAATTTTGATATGATGTCAGGGGCTTGCACAAATGCATTTTGTTTCACATGTGGTTGGTGACCCTGGACATTAGTTACAAGTTTTTATAATACAAAGAAAAATGAAGGCTGTGTTGCCAAAATTAATGGAAGAAAATCTGATATGAAACTTAATTGCTTCGTGATACCTATTCTATTTAATTTGTACGGTGAATGTGTGTGTGGCCCAGGTAGCACCTACTTTTTGGAATGGGATAGGTTGAAAAAGCATCAGCTGTGCTAGAAAGCTTACAAAGGAGAATGGTACTGAGCAGGACCCTTTGCAGAGAGTCAGAGACTAGGCATGATGTAATCCATTTCGTTAATTTAAAGTAAATAGGATAAAACTCTTGCTAACATCAAAGTAGCCACCAATTAAGAGCATCTCAAATCACAGGGCCAAGGCATGACTATTCAAGATTTTCTTTTTTTCTTTTTCTTTTTTTTTTTGTCGAGATGGAGTCTCTCTATGTTGCTCAGGCTGGTCTCAAACTCCTGGACTCTCAAGCCATCATCCTGCTTCAGCCTCCCAAAGTGCTGGGATGACAGGGGTGAGCCACCACACCCAGTCTGTTCAGGATATTTCATCTGAATTTAGGGTGGGCCATTCATAAACTGACTGAGTCAAGTCTCTTTTCTGGGTGAGAACACCTGTAAGCACACAGTATGAGAGTTGGCAAAATAGAAGAGTATCTACGATGTTTCTGATAGTGGTTTTCAACCCTGGAAACATTTTAGAAATACTGATGAGACTTAAAGTTAAATATGGAGGCCTGTGTCTCTTACTCAGAGCTTTTCATATAACTGATCTTAAGTGGGGTACAGACTTGGGTGCTTTTGCTCTGTAGTTAGAGTTGAGAACTGCTGGTGTATCGGAAAGAACATAAACTTTGTAGTCAGTCAATATAGGCTTGAATTTTTTGCTGTTCTGTTGGCTTGATGTGAGGAACTTAACTGAACTTCAGTGTCCTTATCTGTGACAAGAATGTAACACTATCCCTTACAAGGCTACTATGAGACAAGTGGCAATGAATGTAAAGCACTTAGTACTGTGCCTGATACATGGTAGATACTCAGAGGTGCTTACAAAGTACCTCATAGCTTTCTTTTCAGCACTTCTTTCTTCTCTTTAGGTATCCTTCACTCCTCCCCTGGAGACCACTCAAAGCTTCCAACCTGGTATCCCCATGTAGCTCTGCCTTACATAGAGGTACCCAATATTTTTAAATTTCCTAAACAATTTTTCCACTTTAACTGTATCTAGTGCAAGGATTTATGACCTCTGGAATCACCTGCAGGTATTTAAAAAATGCTGATTAAAAAATCCTACCACTGTTATTTTGTGATTTGTAACCCTTATTGCTAGTAGTATTTCTCCAGATACAGCAATGCAAATCTGTGACAATTCTTCAGAATGTGGTTTTTAAAAAATCTTTGGAATAAAAGTGAAGTACTCAGGGACAAGGAAAAATATACAGTAAACATTTGGTAAGTCACATTTCCATTATTTCTGTAGTAAGCATTTACTGAGTTCTTAATTTGTGCTAGACGTTAGGTATAAAAAAGTAATTAAGACTCTGTCCCTCCTTTCGAAGAGTTCACAATGTAGTAAAACTGATAGAAAATTAATGCAACTTATTACCTCTTTAACCATCACTTTTACTGAGTGCCTACAATGCAGCTGGGGACATTTTAGATGCTGGAGATACAGGTATGAATGAAAAAACTCCCCAAATGACTAGTGGCTTAGATTTTGTTGGGGGAAATTCAAGAAAGATGTTTTTATGACAGAAGTAAACACAGGGTAGTTTGGCAATTTAGTTCAAAAAGGCAAACACCCACATGGGGATAAGTTTACAGGAAGGCCTCCTGGAGAGAAGACAGGACAACTGATTTTTGAAGAACAAGGAGTTAGCCTGGCAGCTCATGGAATGCATGTGTCATATGGTTATTTTTATGTATCAACTTGGCTGGGCCACGATGCCCAGATGTTTGGTCAAACATTAGTCTGAATGTTTCTGTGATTGTGTGTGTGTGTGTGTGTGTGTGTGTGTATGAAATTAACATTTAAATCAGTAGTGTTTGTGTAAAGCAGACTGGCCTCCATAATGTCATAATGTGAGTGGGCCTCATCCCATCAGTTAAAGGCCTTAATAGAACAAAGATTGACTACTTCCCCCAACCAAGAAGGAATCCAGCAGGAGACAACCTTCAGATGTGCACTGCAATATCAATTCTTCCTGGGTCTCCAGACTGCTGTCCCACTCTGTAGATTTTTGACTTGTCAACCTCTATAATCACATGAGCCAATTCCTTAAAATAAATCTCTCTATATGTGCACATCCTATTGGCTCTGTTTCTCTGTGGAATCCTGACTAATGCAGTATGCATTTGAGTCAGATGAATCCTTTCTGGTTCTTCTCAAGACTCAGTCCCACCCCTTGCTTTTTTTTTTTTATCACTATCACCAAGAAATAGATGTCATCCAACATGGTATCTTTCAACTGTTTCCATTTACCTCAAAGGTTCCCCTTATCTTTATTGGTTCACTCCTCCTTTTCTGTTTAAGAGGAAAAGTACTCCCTTTCCTTCCTAGGGCTAACCTTCCACCTGTGCTCCAGGTCCTTCACAAGCACTCTGTTGGGAGTTCGGTCTAATAATGATCTCCTCTCTCACATCTGCAACCTCTCCTCCTCTCCTTTTGCTTACAATTCACTCAAGCCTTCTCCTGTACACACATTTCTACACACACAAATGTCTGGGTGTGTGCATTCATGAACATGACTCAGTCTCTAGATAGGCTGGATCCAATGAGCTCAGATCCTGCCAGGCCATTCCACAAGAGGTAGGTGCACAATTTACCTGACTTTGCATTTATGGCCTCCTGTTAAGGGTCAAAGTTTTGTGCAGGAAATGTCAAGGATTCAGCGTAGTAACATGGGTTTCCTCAGCTGTTCAAGAGTCTTGATTTACAGTCATGAATATATTTGATTAGTTAATTATCACTTAGTAAATGAGAAATGGGCCAGGTGTGGTGGCTCATGTCTGTAATCCCAGCACTTTGGGAGACCAAGGCAGGCGGATCACCTGAGGTTGAGACCAGCCTGGCCAACATAGTGAAACCCTATCTCTATTTAAATACAAAAATTAGCCAGGCATGGTGGTGTGTGCCTGTCGTCCCAGCTACTCAGGAGGCTGAGGCAGGAGAATCACTTGAACCTGGGAGGCAGAGGTTGCGATGAGCCAAGATAGTGCCACTGCACTCCAGCCTGGGTGACAGCAACTCTGCCTCAAAAAAATTAAATAAATGAAAATAAAATAATTATAAATGCTTTAGGGATAAACTGTTAAAAGGAGTAATAATAAATTGAGATGTTTATGATTATGCAAGGGGAAACTGTAGGAAAATAAAAGGACAAAAGAGAAGGAGGATAGAGGATAGGAAATCTGGAGATAAAATGAAGATGAGTGGCAGATGGGAAATTGTAGGGAATGAGATAAACCCTGAACAGAGGCGCCAGGAACTCACATTACCTAAGACCTTATCTTTTTCTTTATGAAATAACATGATTTACAACCAAAATCCAGTAAAGATCTAAGTCTCTCTCAAATTTTTAATGCCAGAATGCCTTGACAAATCGTATCACTGCACAAACACATACATATATACATGTGGTGTAGAGTAAGGTTTGAGGCTACATTGTGCTGAATTATTGGCAGAATAAAATGGCTTGACTTATAAACTATGAAATCCCATATTTCATTCTTTTCTTGGCCTTATTTTTATAAAATTACTCTTCATCTAGTGTAAACAACAAAGACTCAGATTCATACTAAATGTGCCTCATTTCCCAATCTATGCTCAGAGTATTCCTATTTCTACAGAAACAATATTCATTTTTTTTCTGAAAATTCAAAGAGCATTCTCTCCATAAAGCAATATTCATGTAAGAAAACTGCATAATTGCAACATGCAGGAAAATAACGTATAATTGTATTTTTAAAAACCCTGCAGAATAACGAACTTGATAGTGACATTAAAAGTAGGGCAAGGATAAAAGCTTTACAGAGACCAAAATTTTCTCTTGGGTGAAAGGCTTCTTAAATTCTAATTAGTTACATATATGTGTTTTGTGAATATAAAAGAGTAGAAAACATACACTATTGAATTTTTCTAAGACATGCTGAAGTCTTGGAGTAATTTCTTAATTGAATTTGATGTCAAAATAGCAGTTAGGTAAAAAAATTTTTTTAAAGATCTGTAACATTGCTTGGTTTAACCCTAAGACAAAGGCTGTTGACCTATTGATTGATGTTAGTTCCAAGTTTATAGGCTATCAGTTATTACAAGTGACATAATACAATTCCATAATCAGATTTTGTATATGCTTCAACTTAAAAATGTCTTATCAATCTGTATACTTTTAAATTCTGGTTTATTAAGTCTAACACAACGTATTTATAAAACAAAATTTTAAATGACTTCCTTCATAATCCCATTTAAATTATTAAATTGCCAATCTAAAAATATCATAACAGCCAAAAGCTGATTGTTAAATAACATCCCTTATTTCACCTAATTTTAAAGCTCAACTTTTTAAGGTAATGAATAATAAATTCACTTTAAGTGTTTAAAAGAAACATACTTACCATAATCTCAGTTCATAAAGCTGAGAAAAGGATTAGAAACTTATTAATGATTGTTAACAATTAAAATAGACACCTAAAATGCCCAAATTTACCCTCCTTAAATTAAAAAAAAAGTGAGTTGACACAAGCACGCTAGAACATAGTTACCACTGTGACTAATTCAAAAATTTTGTGGGGGAATATCAAGTGGTCAAAAGAAACCTCAGGGTTCAACCATTCCTTAACATGGAATTGAAAAGGCAAAATTTATGGTATATTGATGACATACCATGGAATGATTTGTTCAGTGTCTTTCCAACAGTTGAGATTACAGCGATCAGGGTATTTCAATTATTAACTTTAAAAAAAACTAAATGCACTTAACAACATATGTCATTGCAGAGAAAAAAGGTGATGGTGGCTTCAAAGTATAATGCAGTTTTCAATCTCTATGGTGTATAAACATTAAGGCTCCTTTTATTCTCAAGATCTTTCACACCACTGATCAGGAAGGTCTCTGATCTACTTTATGTAGGCCTGACTGATCTTTCATAGCGGATTCAGTAGGATCCCTAGAGAACATGCTTTTACATGGAAGATCAGAGTTAGAATTACAGTTTGGAAACTGGATTCTCCCACTGTGAATATAATAAGATGTCCTGCAACGAGAAGACAGGTTACAAGTAGACGACTCCCACACAGTGGCTCTAACAATCTGTGGCAACTTGCACTGTCTGTCTCATATTTCAAAGGAGACAGGTCACAGACATGTGTCCTCACACAGAATTTTAAAGAACTTTCTCTGAAACATGTGCATTCAGTGTTATGAAGGGAAGGCCATGTATTGGTTTAATCTCTTTGTCCATTAGGAAAAAAATTCTAGACGTTTGTCAAACTTTCTACCATGTTTAATCCATCAAAAATTGGACTTTTAACTTCTGAAACTGTGTACATCAAAGTTCCCAAATGCAGGCTTTATACTACTTAATCAGCTTAACCTAATCTGACACCATTTTTTTTTTTTTAAGATTAATTTCTCTCTTCTCTCCTATGCCACACTTCTCTGCTGGTTTCCTTATTATTTTTCCAGAAACTCCTTCTCAGCCACATCTTCAGAGTTTCTCAAGGATGGACATTACTTTACTTGGTCATTGCTTTACTCTTTTCTCTTTTCGCTTCTCACACAGCTTGCATTGGTAATCTTGTCCATTCTTCTGTCCAACCCAGGACTTTCTCCTGATTACTAGACTTATGTCCACCTGCTAGTGGTCATTTTCATTGAGTGTATTTCATTAATATTCCCACAGTCACTGGGTGCTTGCTATTTGCCAGGCATTATGATGTCAATGGGAAAGACTCGGACATCTCACATTGTCTATGCCTAAGAGACCTCACTATGTGTTTTCCCTCTCTCCTCAAACCCGGTCTGCAATGGAGGTGTCACCTACCCTAGGTAGCTGTAGCAGGTTGAATGCTGGTCTCCAAAAGATAAGTCCATCCAGTACCTGTGGATATTACACTATTTGGGAAAAGGGTCTTTATAGACATAATTTAGATCTTGGGATGAAATTATCCTGCATTAAGGTGGGCTCTAAATCCAAGGATACAGGTTCTTAGTAAGAGAGACAAAAGGGAAGACAGAGAGACACAGAGAAGAAAGTCACGTAGAGGAAGGCAGAGATTGGAATTATTTTGTCATAAGCCAAGGAATGCTCTGGGCCATCAGAAGCTAGAAGAGGCAAGGGAGGAACCACCCACTTAGCCTGCAGAGGAAGATGTGGCCTTGCTGGGGCTTTGATTTTGGACTTCTAGCCTCCTGACCGTGGCAAAATGAATGTCTGTTTGTTCAAGCCATCAAGTTTCTGTTAATTTGTTACAGCAGCCCTAGGAAGCCAATACAGTACCCTTTCTAAATTTCCCCCAGCCCAAGGGCCCAATTTTCTCCTTAAGCAGATTATTAACTGTGTGTTTATTATTCCTCTTCCCTGTTAAAACTATCACTCCTTGAAAGCAAGACTCTGAATTTCTTCTCTATTTTTAATAACTAATACTTAGCACATAGTAGAAGTGCTGAAAAAATGAAACAGGGATGTGTTTGTATGTTTGTTTTACTGGTTAGAGAAATAGCATAAATCTACATATAATAAAGGTAGATCTCTTAAGTCATTTAAATTATTTTAGTGCAGTTGTCTTCTTATTAAATGTTTATTTTCATTTGTATGACTTTTTAAAATGTCTACTTATATATTACAATATAGACGCTTTGCTAAGCTGTTTGGGACCAAATAGCAAAGTCACTCAGAATTATTACTATAAGGTAGATTGCATGCAAATTAATTTTATTAAGGCAGGATTCCTAAATATATCACCCATAATTACATATGTTTTGTTTTTAAGACATAAAACTTTGCTTGGTAAATCTCCCTTCTTTATCTTAAGTCTACAGCAGGCAGCCACACACATGCATGCACTCACGCCCATACTCCAATTAACCCTGTCTGTGGAGGGTCAGTGCATTCATGACACAACTAAAACAGCAACAGAAGGAGGCACAGATACACTTAATAATATTACTTATTTGCATATAAAATAGCCAAATGGTCTAATTAAAAGGCTTGGTATGTATTTGAACAAATGAGTATAAAGCAGCTTAAGAAGCATAGTACACCTCAACTTAAAATTTTAATGAAAGACAGATGAATGGCAGATAATAGGTATAATTTCTAACTAAAAATATACAAATGCTTTATTTCTCCACAATGAAAAGGGCTTTGTATTTAATATGCTCCCAGTAGTTTCTTTTTCCCCAACAACAAATAAGACTATGACTTTCCCAGCTGAACCTAGACTCTTCAAAGATCCTTCAAAAGTGTGGGGGCCGGGCACTGTGGCTCACGCCTGTAATCTCAGCACTTTGGGAGGCCGAGGTGGGCCAATCACTCGAGGTCAGGAGTTCGAGACCAGCCTGGCCAAGATGGTGAAACCCCATCTCTACTAAAAATACAAAAAGTAGCTGGACGTAGTAGCACGTGCCTATAATCCCAGCTACTTGGGAGGCTGAGGCAGGAGAATCACTTTAACCCAGAAGACGAAAGTTTCAGTGAGCCGAGATTGCGCCACTGCACTCCAGCCTAGGCTATACAGTGAGACTCCATCTCAAATAAATAAATAAATAAATAAATAAATAAATAAATAAAGTATGGACATGTTGGTCAAAGGGCACAAACTTGCAGTTGTACGATAAATGCCTTCTGTCTTCTGGAGACCTAACATACAGCATAGTGGCTGTAGTTAATAATAATGTAGTACATACTTGAAATTTGCTGAGAATAGATGAACAGATCTCAACCATCCTCACTATACACACACACACACACACACAAAAGCATCTGTGTGAGGTGATGGGTATGAATATCCTTAAACTGATGAAGAATTGTAAGGATAGAATGAACTGGAATTATTACAACGATCTTTTCTTCGTTGGGGGTTCTTGCAGAAGTAAAAACATAATCTATATCTGAAAAACAGGGGAATTTCTCCCCTGCCCCACATTTTCTGAATGTAGTTTAGTGTCTCTAAATTTTGGTGGATTTAAGGCAACTTCAGTGGAGAGTAATATCACTTTGTACACCTTGAATAATACATTTTTAATTTGTCAGTTATGACCCAATGAAACTTAAAACCAACAAACAAATGTGTGGGGTGGATACAGCAGAAGAGGAAGGAGGAACTGATGAGGTGGGAAGGATGGAGCACATTTCTTTACAAAGCACATTTTAATGAGAAGGTCTTTATAGACTAAGAGCAAGGCAAAGAAAACTCTTAAAATATAAACCCAACAAAAACCTCTGTTAGTTTCTCCAGGCTTCGATAACAATTAAGCAAAAACAAGCTGGCTTAAAACAACAGAAATTTATTCCATAATAGTTTAGGAGGTCAGAAATCCAAAATCAAGATGTCAGCAGGGTTGGTTCCTTCTGGAAGCCCTGGGGGAGAAACTGTTAATGTCTCTCTCCTAGCAAAGGTGAGTGGCACCAATCATTGACATTCCTTGACTTGTGGCAGCCTAACTCCAATGTCTGCCTTCATCGTCACACAACCTTCTTCCATGTGTGCCTCTCTAAATGACCTTCCCAGTAGGAAACCAGGGATTGAATTTAGGGCCCACTCTAATCCAGTATGACCTCATTGTAACTGTTATACCTGCAAAACCCTCCTTCTAGATAAGGTCACATTTTGTAGTTCCACGTGAAACTGCCACTGGGAACATTCTGGAGGAAGCTAGTCAATCCAGTACAAGTTCTCAGTCTTTGAAGTTCTCAAATTCACACTGTAACTCATTAGGTAAATTCTCCATTATCAAAAGTTTTCAGGGACAACTTTTCTTAATTTGCAATTTGTCCAAAGGTACAGTGCTTCATTATATCGTTTCCCCCGCACTTAAACAATAAATTTGGAAAAGATCTTTAAGGATAGCATAGAATTATTTGTGTACTCTCTAATGGGTGATTAATGTGATTGTCATGGTAACTATTCCCTAAATCAGTAGTCCTCTAACTTTAGTGTTCTTCACAATCACCAGGAGGCTTGTTAAAATACAGATTTGCTGGGCCTCACCCTCAGAGTCAGACATTTGTGTATCTAACAAGCCCCTGGTGATGTTGATGTGCATGCCCTGGGGATCACACTTTGAGAACTACTGCCCTAAGTGATAATCAGGTAAGAGTCCCTATTACTTGCAGGGAGAAAAATCTTTTCCCTCATTATCAAGTTCCCTTCTGCCAATGTTATGAATGGCAGAGAAAAGTAGAATGCTGCATGGGAAAGAAAGAAAAGGAAGGAGATGCCACTTCCGGTGGCATCATATATCTATTATTAACTTCTGACTAATGACAAAGTCTAAGTATAGAACAAAGTGGAATGATTACACCAACCTTTTCTTAAAGTTCCTGCAGAACTATAATTCATACTCGAATAACGGGAAGTTCTTTATCCCCTATATTTTGTGTGTTTCTAAATTTTGGTGGATTTAAAGCAACTTCAATGGAGAGTAATAAATGTGGTGAAACTAGGGTCAGGGTTCGTTTTTCTTAACTTATTTTAAAATTTTAAAATTTATTTAAAGATGTATGTGTGTGTATTTATGTGTATGTATTCTTTTAAAGAAGTTTTTTGTTAAACTGATTGTCGTTGTAAAGTTTTATTATAACAAACAGTTTTTTAATACATAAATGTCCTTTGACAGTAGAGTAACAGTTAATGGCTCCAAACTTGTTTTACAGAAAACACCACATAACTTTACCACAGTCTCTAGTATATGGAAAAAAAGGAAATTAGTTTAATAATCTTAAATACAAATAAAGATAACTTGGAGAGTGGAAAGAAAAAAATGCAATCATTTAACTGGATTAAAATGTATTCACTAATTTAATAATTGTCATGATACAACATTCTCACTTTCCCTCGGCACAAATATAAGTACATAAAAGTAGTTTCAAAAATGAAATTATTACTAAATCAATAAAAATCACAATATTCAATAAAATTGTCAATAAATGAAGGATTATGCCAGGATGTTGCTATAGCATTCATTTATAACCTTTTTCTCTAACGTAGTAAGCATGTGCAGCAAAATGTTAATACTTTTTCTATAAATGATGAGGTATGATAAAAATCGATTATTTCCTCTACTGTTCAATCATTGATTTGTAAAGAAGACAAAGCAAATAATGCCATTAAATAGCATTACTTCATTATTATTCAAACAATAACGAGCCACCATGCCCAACCTGTTATTCATTATTATTGAAATAATGCTATTTCAATAGCATTGTAAGTAAGCCACTACTGTTTTCAACTCAACTATGATGTTGAGAAGGCAGCAAATATCAAATATATAATTTAGAAGAGTTAAACATGTTATTTTACCGTACTTCAAAATTCTAAAAGTATAATCTTTCACTATAGCATGTGTTTTAAGACACATGCAAAAATATCCTGAGACAGTAGTGATTTCAGCACTGAGAAGTTCTGTAAACTTCTTAAGCCTCCCAATGATAGCATTATAAATTTCATCTGAATCCTTTTTTTAAATGTTAGGAAGATGGAATATTTTTAGGGGAACCTATTTTATCTTTGAAAGTGATGC
This sequence comes from Rhinopithecus bieti, assembly GCF_001698545.2. NCBI lineage: Eukaryota > Metazoa > Chordata > Mammalia > Primates > Cercopithecidae > Rhinopithecus > Rhinopithecus bieti. The sequence goes on from NW_016805896.1 coordinate 5,330,920, forward strand.
TAAAATCCATTGTCATAGTCATGTTTGCTGTAGTATATATTTGTAAAGCTTTGCCACATCTTGAAAAAATAGGACTTTTTTTTTTTTTTGGTAAAGCTATCCTCTTCACTATCAAATTACATCTCATAACTATCAGATTTATTGTGTAGATTATAATTAACATTCAATTTAAATAGATCAAAAATGAAAATATAGAACTTAATATGTTAAACCAAATAATTTTAGATTCTTTTGATTCAATGTCAATGTTTAATGGAAAGAAATCAAGAAATGTTATTCAAATTTTATTTTTTGAGATAGGGTCTCCCTCTGTCACCCAAGCTGGAGTGCAAGTGGCATGATCTCAGCTCACTGCAACCTCCATATCTTGGGGCTCAGTGATTTTCATGCCTCAGCCTCTCAAGTAGCTGGGACTACTAGGCACATGCCACTATGCCTGGCTAATTGTGCGTGTGTGCGCACGTTTGCGTATTTTTTGTAGAGATGGGGTTTCACTATGTTGCTCAGGCTGGTCTCCAATTCCTGAGCTCAAGCTATCCAACCTCCTCAGCCTCCCAAAGTGCTGGGATTACAGGAGTGAGCCATAGCACCCGGCCTCTTATTCAAATTTTACATTGCTATAGATTCTCTATAACTACCATGAAAAACTAAGATGTATGATATGTTCAGAATATTTAGTGGAAACAAAACTCATCTCAATGAACATCAAAATAATTGAGTAAAATATGTGTGGGCTTATTTCAATTACTTATGATAACACTGAAGTGCATTTACTTTAAAAGGCATTCTAAGTTATAAGTATCTTTATGACCTTGGAATCTATAACTTTCTCATTACTTACTTATTTGGTTAAATAATATATTTGTTTTGAAATTGTGTTCATTCAATTATTCAACAAATATTTGTAGCACCCAGCTGTGTTCCTGGCATTATAGTACATATTGTGAATATAAGGAAAATGAAAATACAGTTCCTGCTCTCAAGGAGTTTGTGGTCTGCTACAGAAGACATATCTAAAATGAAAATCAACACAGCTGAGGTATAAAGAGGTATCTAACCTAGAGAGGATGATTAGGTAAAGTCTACAGTGTGAGATCACTTAAAACCTCAGCCCAGAAAGTATAAATAAAAGTTTGTCAGGCCAAGCATGGTAGTATGGGAAAGGAAGGCATATCAAATAAAGGGAAAAGTCTATATGGGAAGGGGTATGTCTGAAAAGGAACAAGGTGAAATTTCAGAGTCTCTAGTGTTTTATTAAGTTCAGCACAACCTAGTTTACAATCATAATAATTCTAAAACAGGAAGTAATATATTTCAAGCACTTTATAATTTGTATTTGCCTATACATATTTTGTGGTACAATGTATGGGATGACAGAGGAGATGCAACATTAATTCCAGTTTACTAGTAAAGAAATGGATGGCAAATGAGGAAAAGTTAAGTCTAGTTGTGAGACTGTGTTTACCAAAGACCTCTGGAAACTGGCTCTCCTTAGTTCTGATTTCAGGAGGAACTACAGTAAGGGAAAGAGAGGATGCAACCTTTATTTCTGTTTCAGTTGAACATAGCCAACATCAGATTTAAAGGTCATTATAGGGGGCTTGGTGAATGAAGGACATTGATAATTATACCAAAGAGTGAAACCAGGCACTTATTTCCTTTTGAATTTCCTGTCCAGAACAGCAGCATGTTCTCTTCATAGTATTAGACATAACATTTAATCCTTATCCCACATCTACAAAATGAGGATATAACACTCATTTGTGCACTAAGCACAGCTTTCATATTTCAATTAATAAAAAAGGTTGCACACATTTAAATGCCCATTCAGTATTTTTGGGATACTTTAATTCTCTATTCATTTTTCCCCCATATATCCACAGTACTTGAGTCAGTTGCTTACTCTGATGACATTGTAACATAAGAAAGCAATTAAACAACTGTGAGTTTTGAATTTTAAATAACTTTGAAACAATTAGTTCATTTCCTTTTAGAACTATTTCTAATTACTTTTTTATAATATGCCCTAATTATCTTTACTTTCTCTTCATCCTATCTACCTTTCTAGAGTCAATTAGGGAAATCAGGCATTATGGGTATCATGTATGTATTATCGTTACTAGAACTTAGTTATCAAATAATGTTTTGAGTTAAATCTCACCACACAGCTTGCTTCTACTGGTGAAACTGTTGCCATGTTCCAATGGACCAACATTAAGAGTGGCCATGTGTAACAAGCATATGCAGTTTGTTATAGGCAAAGTCTGTCAACCATCTCCATCAATGGTCTTATTCTGGCTATCTTAGTACTGGCCTCATCTCTTAGCATTGCTTCCTCCTTCCCTAAGCTCCAGCCACATCAGTGTCCTGTTGTTCCTCAATAAGAGCACACAGATTTCAGTCTCAGAATAGTTTGTCCTTAGTCTTCCCTTTGCTTCCCCTAGATATCTGCATGGGCTGGCTTTCAATTTCATTAAGATCCCTGCTGAAATACCACCGTATAACAAAGAGATCTTTCTGGATCATTGTATGTAAAAAATTCTTCACTTTCCTATTCCCAGCCTACTCCAATCACTTTCTCTTGTCTTAACCTGCTTTGTTTTGTATTCACATCACATAATATATTATGCATTCACTTCATATTTGTGTATTATTTTCTCTCCAGTAGAATGTACACTCCATAAAGGCAGTAACATATTTTTGTTTGTGGCTGTATTACTGACAACTAGAATAGTGTCTGACACACAATAGGCACTTGGTAAATATTCACTGAATTAATCAATGAATTAAAAATAAGCAAACTAAAACTAGCAACTGGGCCCGTGATGACATAGTGATCTATAATGCAGGGGCTTTTTTCATATTTGTTTATGAAATGGTTGATTACAACATATTAACATCTTCCATCAAGGTGTTTGTTAAATGCTCCTTTCAGAAGATTAAAAGGCTAATTTGGGAACCTGTTCATATAGATTATGGAAAGTAATGATGGAAAAATATTAATTTCTGAAGAAAATTTAAACATAGGAAAGTACGAGAAGAATATGAGATAAGGTGGCTTGGGAAGGACATTATAAAGGAGGGAACATTTAAACCAGAGGCTGAGATGGAGCCAAGCAGTGACAGCATTGATGACAAATGGCTGAGATAAAGGGAACTACATGGGGAAAGGTTCTGAGTGGGAAAAGAGTCTTTGTTTATTCAAGGAAATGTAAGGCCAGCTGAATAGAATGAGAGCCACTGCCATATAAATATTGCAGAGACAGGCCAAGATCACATTATTTGGGTCTTATGCATCACAGAGGTAAATTTTCATTGTATATTAAGAGCAACAGAAAGTCACTGAAAGGTTTTAAGCTTGGTACAAGGATGTAATGTGATATATATTTTTAAATGACATTCAGGACTTTCAGATCTAGACCAAAAGATATACTTTTTCCTAGCCCTCCTGCTATGTTCAGCTTAAAACTCTAGACATTATATATAAAGCAAATACAAGTATATTCTGAAAGCTGGAGAGATGAAGACAGGCTGCTAGGGACCTCAGCTCTTGAGGAACAATGCAGCAATGAGTTCCCTGAGTTTTCTTTTCACCTTATACATCCCAGATTGGGCACTGGAGAGGCAAATACTTTGGCAATGCCAACAAGCATTGACAAAACAATCTCCAATAAAACTAAAACAAAAGGCTTTCTGGCTGCTGAATGGAGAGTGCATTAGCTGAGTGGTAGAACCCATGGAGAAGATGCTGCAATAGCCGAGGTAAGTGATTTTGGGAACTTGGTTTGAGTGATGGCTCTGGTGAGGCAAACACCCGTGGGATACAGTTTGGAGGCAGAACCACTTGACTTGTTTTTTGCCTACACATGGGTAGGGTGGAGAGAAAGGCCTTCATATGAATGAGACACAAACTGTAAGAGTTTGAGTGGGAAATTATCAATCTCTTGTGAAATAAGATAGGCGAGCTAAAACAAAACTCTTTTGTCTTCATGGTTGACAAGACAGATCCATCAGGAGAGCATGAATGGAGGCCAGTCTATTCATAGTGATGATAAAAATAGTAAAAGCTCAGGCTCAACAGATGGCCTTATGTTTCATATCAAAGTAAATAAGGGCAATCTGGATTAAAAGAAATTGGAGTTAATATGAGACTAAAAGCAGTGCCTAAGAAGGGGCTCTATTGAACAATACAGAATGCAATGTCATCAATGAAAGCTGTACAATTAACTGAATAGTTATAGGAATAAATGTAGTGATCAGAAAAAGTGAGGACAAAGCAAAATATAATAGGAAAATGACATTTTTTTCTTTTAAAGAGATAGATAATCTTTTAAAGATATTTTTGAATGGAAATATAACATCCAGACTATTTGGGGTTCTACTGGCTCTTAGAAGTAATAGAAAAAAGTTGAAGATCCCTGAATAACAATGCAATGTACCTGAAGAGCTGAAATCACTTGATGTTTTAATTCATTTTAGGTAAGAACACTAGAACAAAACTAGATTAATTTTCTTGTTCTTTTGACAATGCATTTAATTTGGTTTATTTATTAAAATGTAGACAGGCCCAAAATGACAATTATCAGACTCAAAAGGCATCTAAGAATTTAATGAGGCAATTTTGGAAAATGTATTTAAAAATGTGTCCATTCACCTTCTCACCACCCTGATGTGACACAACTGTTAAGTTAAAATCTGGATATTTTTCTGATAATCCAATATCCGTTCTTACTTGCTTTGGGTGAGCAAGGAGGTCCAGTGTAGCACTGCATATAGATCTCCTAGCCAAAAATCAATAAATCAATCAACCAACTCCATGCACCTTCCAGTGGACTCAGGAGTACTCTTTGCTCACTAGTCCCTTAGAAAATAGTGTATGAAAAATGCTGACAGAAGGATTGCAGAGAAAATCCCACTCTCGTCCTGCCAATTCCTAAAACTCTCTAGTTTATAACAATGAAAACAAGTTCCTTTTTGTGAAATTTTAGGGAATAGGCCTAATCCAACTGAAGCTGTACCCTAGGATAAAAGAAAAAGGATAAAGTATCACTGTTAGGAGCTTTCTATAGTTGTTTATCTATCTTCCCAGAGAACACTTTGGAATTTTTAAGGCAGAGAGTATGATTTCAAACATTTCTTTAATAAGGTACTTATGGAACAAAAGATGACATCTAAATTCTGATAATAGTTACTCTAAATCTTTTTTAATGGCCAGAATTCATCAAGACAAATTCATTCATTTAATTTCAAATTTTGATTCACTTGCCAAATGTACAAATCACCAGATCAGCCTCAAAGTTACCCTTTATAAGGCCCCATTTAAAGACTAACTTTTCAAGTACTACAGTCATTATCATTAGTAATAAAAGGCAACAGTTGTTACAAATAATACAAAATTTTATTTGAGATGGCCATAAAATAATGCTCAGAGAAGCAAAGGAGAAAAAATCAGCAAAAGGAAGGGAAATACATTACAATTAAAGGTTGCAATTGTGAAATAAGAGAGCTAAAATAAAAGTCTTTTGTCAGGACTGAGTTGAGTCTGAATTACAAGTAGGATGTAACCATGGAAAAAAGTAACNGGATCATTGGTAACACTGTTTTGGGGAATCAGAGAAGGCATATTTTGGATCGCATTGAAGCCTGTGTTGACAAAGGAAATACCCTCAGGAAAAAACTAGAAAGTTTTCTGAGAAAGTAGTTTGTGATGTGTGAATTCATCTCACACAGTTACAAGGTTCTTTTCATTGAGCACTTTGATAACACTCTTTTTGTGGAATCTGCAATAGGATATTTGGGAGCGCATTAAAGCCTATGGTGACATAGGTAATATCCTCAGATAAAAACTAGAAAGAAGCTCTCTGAGAAAGTCCCTTGTGATGTGTGAATTCCTCTCTCAGAGTTACACCTTTATTTTCCTGGAGCAGCTTGCTAACACCCTCTTCATGGAAACTGCAAAGGGATATTTGGGAGCGCATTTAGGCATATAGAGAAAAGTTAAATATCATGAGATAAGAAATAGAAAGAAGCTTTCTGAGAAACTGCTTTGTGATATGTCAATACATCTCACAGAATTACACTGTTGTGTTCATTGAGCAGTTTGCAAACCCTGTTTTCTTGGTATCTGCAATGGTATATTTTGGAGCACCTTGAAGCTTATGATGACAAATGAAGTATCCTCATATAAAAACTGGAAAGAAGCATTCTGTGAAACCGCTTTTTGATGTGCTAATTCATCTCACAGAGTTCACGATTCTTTTCATCAAGCAGTTTGGTAGCACTGTTTTTGGGGAATCGTGAAGGGATATTTTGGATTGCTTTGAAATCTATGTTAACTAAGCAAATATCCTCAGATAAAAATTAGAAAGAAATTTTCTTAGAAACTTCTTTGTGATGTGTGAATTCATCTCACAGAGTTACTTCGTAGTTTACATTTAGAAGTTTGGTAACACTATTTTCGTAGAATCTGCAATGGGATATTCCAGAGCACGTTGAGTCCTATGGTGAAAAAGGAAATATCCTCAGATAAGAACTAGAAAGAAGCTTTCTCAGAAAATCCTTTGTAATGTGTGAATTCATCTTACAGATTTACACTATTTTTTTCATTGAATAGTTTGCCAACACTCTTTTATTGGTATCTGCAATGGGATATTTCAGAGCGCATTCATGCTTATGGTGACAAATTAAATAATACCATGTTAAAACTAGAAAGAAGATTTCTGAGAAACTGATTTGTGATGTGTTAATTCATCTCACAGAGTTACATGATTCTTTTCCTAGAGCAGTTTGGTATCACTGCTTTGGGGATCTGAGAAGGGATACTTTGGATTGCATTGAACCATATGGTGACAAAGGAATTATCCTCAGATAAAACTAGAAAGAAGTTTTCTGAGAAAATGCTTCGTGATGTGTAACTTCTTCTCACAGAGTTACACCATTCTTTTATGGAGCTGTTTGCCAGCACTTCTTGTGCCACCTGAGAAGGTGTATTTTTGATCGTTTTGAAACCTAGTGTGTTACACTGTTCTTTTCATTGAGCAGTGTGCTAACACTGGTTTCTTGGAATCTGCAATGGGATATTTTGGAGTGCATTGAAACTTACGGTGACAAAGAAAATATCCTCATATAAAAACCAGAAAGAAGCATTCGGAGAAACCACTTTTTGAGGTGTTAATTCAACTCACAGAGTTCATGATTCTTTTCCTCGAGCAGTTTGGTAGCACTATTTTTGGGGAATCGTGAAGGGATATTTTGGTTTGAATTGAATTCTATGGTGACTAAGGAAATATCCTCAGATAAAAACTGGAAAGAAACTTTCTGAGAAACTTCCTTGTGATGTGTGATTTCCTCTCACAGAGTTACACTGTAGTTTTCATTGAGAAGCTTGCTCACACTTTTTTTGTTGAATCTGCAACGGGATGTTCTGGAGTGCATTGAGGCCTGTGGTGAAAAGGGAAAAATCCTCAGATTAAAAACTAGAAGGAAGTTTTCTGGGAAACTGCCTTGTGATGTGTGAATTCATCTCACAAAGTTACACCATTCTTTTCATTTAGCAGTTTAATAACACTGCAATAGGATATTTTGGATCGCATTGAATTCTATGGTAAATATCTGAGGATATTTCCTCAGTTATAGACTAGAAAGAAGCTTTCTGAGAAAGTTCTTTGTGATGTGTGATTTCATCTCACAGAGTTATACCATTTTTAGGCACAGTTTGCTAACACTGTTTTCGAGGAAACTGCAAAGGGTTATTTGGGAGCACATTGCTTCATTTAGAGAAAAAGGAAGCATCCTCTGATAAAAATCAAAAGGAAGCTTTCTGGGTATCTGCTTTGGGATGTGTTAATTCATTTCACGGAGTTACATCGACCGTTTCATTGAGAAGTTTGAAAACCCTTTTTTCGTTTAATCTGCAATGGGATATTCGGGCACACATTGAGGAATATGATGTAAAAGGAAATATCCTCAGATAAAAACTAGACAGAAGGCCGGGCGCGGTGGCTCAAGCCTGTAATCCCAGCACTTTGGGAGGCCAAGACGGGCGGATCACGAGGTCAGGAGATCGAGACCATCCTGGCTAACACGGTGAAACCCCGTCTCTACTAAAAATACAAAAAAACTAGCCGGGCGAAGTGGCGGGCGCCTGTAGTCCCAGCTACTCGGGAGGCTGAGGCAGGAGAATGGCGTAAACCCGGGAGGCGGAGCTTGCAGTGAGCTGAGATCCGGCCACTGCACTCCAGCCCCGGCGACAGAGTGAGACTCTGCCTCAAAAAAAAAAAAAAAAAAAAAAAGGAGAGTCAGAAAAGTGAGAGAGTTAGGATGCAGTCCAGGGACTTTGTGAATGAGAGGGAAGCTTTTAATTAACATTAAAAGGATAGATATTTCTTTCAATGCCTTTAAATCAAAGCACATCCTTTGATTTCCTTTTGATCACTTGATATTTTCTTTCAATACTCTAACCACTGAAAGGAATGCTTCGATTATAAAATGCTTTACATAATGTTAATTATCATCAAGTCTTCCTCAAATGAGATTGTTTCTACTAAGAAAGAAAAATATTGAAAAGAATTCAGCCTAAAAGAGATAGAGCTGTCCATCTTTAGGCTTTCTAGTGGCTTTTACCCTCACAGTTTTGCTTTCTGGTCTGGGACACACCTCTAACCTATGTGAATCACCAGAGTACAGGGACACCTTCAGGCAAGACTACAATCCTGTCTTTTGAGACAGGGTAGGCCTACAATTTTTCAATTAAATGTGCTACTATAAAATTTATAGCACAAAAATACATATAAGGCAGCATGGAAGAGGAAGAAGTCATTCGTTAAAAGAGGAAAATCAAAGTCTCTAACTACCCAAAAATAAATCTCTTAAGCCTCAAGAAACAGGAGGTAAAAGGTTTCCCCAACTTCCAAAAATATTGTCTTCAATCATTAACATTTAGCTATGTTTATATGAGTCTTTTAATCTTCCATTAATCCTTGTTTTGTCTCATTTATTTTAGATTTATCTCAAAAGCATCCAAGAAAGATTCTGGCTGGGTTAACACTTAGTTTGGTTGCTGTGATTACAATTTAGCTGAAATATGCTGAGACAGATTGCACCCAGGATATATTGAAATTCAAATTCGTAAAGCAAAGGCTTAATACCCAATAGTCTTCTCCTAAACAATCTATTCCAACTTCTGTCATTTAAGTTCAGTCCTATGTCTTTTTAGACGTGATTTTCAAATGTTGAATTTGTCCTTCATCTATACATGAAGAAGCAGTTTATGTAAACAGGTTTGTTTTGTGACAAAAAAAAAAGTGAAGACAACTCACTCAAGGATAACAGTAAGGTATATTTCCAGGAACTCAATATAGTTTAAAAAATAATAATGGATGTCTTTCATAAACTTGTCCAGCATAAGGGCAATGTGTAATTTTCATTGAGTTAGGCCTTACGCACACAGGTCAGAGCACAGAGTAATTCCCACCCTGTAGACTTCTCCCAAGACATCTCACAGTGACACATACAATAGAGTAATTCCTTGGCTGGTTGCAGCTCAGAGCAAATCCGTAGAAAGATCAATTTTTGCTACTTACAGCTTTCTTTGTGATGAACATGGGGGGAAAGGATGGCACGAAGCTGACAGGTTGACTGAGGCTCCCTGGCATAAATAGTTAGAAATTTAATAATTTTAAAAAGTATCATATAATATAAAACAACTCTCTATGCTGTTGAAATATGTATATATTTTCTTTTGTTGGTGAGCAAGAGGGCCTGATCAAACTTATAAAAAGCAGAAAATAATTTCTTTCAAAAAATTATTATACAAATTTCCAATCTTATGTTACGCTTATTCTTTCTATATCATTTTAGATAATATCATAACAGCAGATTTATAATCATGAAAATTACAACAGAGTGGGGTGTAGTGGCTCACACCTGTAATTCCAGCATTTTGGGAGGCCGAGGTGGGTGGATCACTTGAGGTTGGGTGTTCCAGACCAGCCTGGCCAACATAGCAAAACCCTCTCTCTACTAAAAAGTACAAAAATTAGCCAGGCATGGTGGCACACACCTGTAATCCCAGCTACCTGGGAGGCTGAGGCATGAGAATAGCTTGAACCTGGGAAGCAGAAGTTGCAGTGAGCTGAGATAAAAAAAAAAAAAAGAAAGAAAAGGAAAAGAAAATTACAACAAAATAAGGGCAGGTAATTACTGGGTGGCTTCTCCTCCCCCATGGACCTTACTCAAATTACTCACATTTTACCCACAAAATGTCACTTCAACTTTGTTTAAAGGTTTGGTTGATGACTTGGTGTTTGTGAGATACTGTTGGATGTATTGATTATGCCTTCATTTTTGAGTTTCCTTGGGATATTGAACCTATGTGACTAATTTTTCAGTGGCATATTTACTAGCATAGAGTCAGTCAAACAGGAAATCATGCATGATTCTAGATCCTTTTGTTGATCTGAATTAATCTTTGAGACTCTTCCTTCTCATTGATTAAAGAGGCATGATTGATTCAGAGTTTCAGTATTATACTGATTGGGCTCACTTTATAGGGCAGATCTTCATGTACATTAGCCAGCTTTACTGACCCAGAGTTGCAGAACGAACATAAGGTGTTCACTTAGGATGAACTGACATGTATGCCTTTGGTTAGACAAAGGTCAGAAGGAGGGAGTATGACAACATGAGAAGAAGTATGTTCTCATTGCTGGGGGAAGGGGAGACCCATGGTTTTTTTTTTTATTGTGTGTCAGTAAGTTCATTTTTCAAAGCACTTGGCCATTTCTTATGCTCTTGTACCAATTAGTTCATTTTTCGAAGCACTTGGCCATTTCTTATGCTCTTGTACCAATTTACAGGAAACTATTTTAAACGTTCTTCCCACAGTATGATTATATGAGTACTACAGAGCCAAGCCTCCCATAGATCCTTAATGAATGATCTCTGAATAAGTGTGCTGCACACTGTGCTTTGAGAAATCTGTGTAAGCTTGGGACCTGGTGTTGTGCTCAGAAAGTGTTGACACAGAAGAAACTGACCCCATGAATTATTAATGTTTCCTACAGCCTGCTGAGAAACCAATAGAATAATTTTCTCTTACCTGAAAAAGAAATGGACACAACTGAACAAACTGCATTAAACTCTACCTATTGCATTTATAATAAAAATATTTAAGAAATTAAATATAATTTATAAAATCTTAGAGTTAGGCAGAAGATTGAGTTGAAGGTAGTGGGCAGCTCTGAAATACAAACTTGCATATCTGACATTTTGTTACTCATATTCCTTAAACAAGGAGGGTAGAATAAAGACACACTACTAACCATTTCGATGTTTTACATGCTACCATGAAAATAAATTGCTAGATCTTTTTTTTTTTTTTTTTTTTTGAGACGGAGTCTCGCTCTGTCGCCCAAGCTGGAGTGCAGTGGCTGGATCTCAGCTCACTGCAAGCTCCACCTCCCAGGTTTACGCCATTCTCCTGCCTCAGCCTCCCGAGTAGCTGGGACTACAGGCACCCGCCACCTCGCCCGGCTAGTTTTTTTGTATTTTTTAGTAGAGATGAGGTTTCACCGTGTTAGCCAGGATGGTCTCGATCTGCTGACCTCGTGATCCGCCCGTCTCGGCCTCCCAAAGTGCTGGGATTACAGGCTTGAGCCACCGCGCCCGGCCGCTAGATCTATTTTTTAAGTTATGCATGCTATAATTAAAATTAAACTAATGCTTCTTTGTTGTTGTTAACTACTGTGGTGCCTGGTTAAGTTCATCACACATTAGAAAATATATAACAAAAATGTAAGTGAGACATTTTAAAAATGTAATAATTTTCCATGGAGTACATATCCTAGTAGGAATATAAACTTAGGTTTACATCATATCCTTGTCCTCCACTGACTGCAACACCCAGCAGTGGTTTTTCCCTTTTACTCCAAAGGGACTCAAGATTAATTGTAACTTCTAGATCCAGTATCCACTGGCTAGCCAGACTGCAGAGCATCTCATATCACTACCATCACCCCTGCTGCTTATCAGATCCCTTGTTCCAAGTGCTGCCTGGACTCATACTTCCCTATGTCCCCTTCCCATTAGCCCCCACAAGCTCTAAATTGAAATTCGGTATCTTGCCAAGGACTTACATCAATCCCCCTCTGGTGATAGGATTCTGCACTTGTGCTTTCCACATTCACTTTGTAGGGAACCTTGCTAGACAAGGATAGCTACCCTTGAACTTTATCTACCACTTGTCGGAATCACAGTATTAAACAACATCATCTTTTCTTGAGGCCACAACTGCAAATGTGGATAACTCGGTCAATACCAACTGCTTCTGAGAGTATCCTAAGGGCCCCTTTTGGACCCATTGCAAGTCTCCAGGCTTCCTTCTCAATACCGAGGAACCAGCACTCTTTTCTGCCCAGTAATTACCTGACCTTGAGTAATTACCATAGCCAAACACACACTACGAGTTGCTTCCTCATGAATGCATAGACAGCTATCTAAAACTTTAGGCACTAGATTCTAAAGGTGTTATGAAAAATGGCTTTTTCGAAAAGATAATTTCTCAAAACCTCAATACGATGTAATTATAAATATATGTACTTTAATTTAAAATTCTGATTTACCAACTAAAGTTTAGAATGTTCCATAAAAGGTCCACAATTATATGGAAAATTCCATTGAGACGGAATTCCTTGATTTTCCTTTCTAGTTCTGCTTTTAAGATTGAAGGAGAGTTCCCAAGTATTGTTCTCTTGAGTTTGTTGAGCATTGCATTATTTCCTTTTTCAGGGGATAGTGCTCTTTGAAACAAAACATGTAAATATGTCAGTAGGCTTCAGCTATAGCAACTATAGCAAGAGTTTTCTATCATGTAATTTTTAATTTTTATTTTTTTTTTTTTTTTTGAGACGGAGTCTCGGCCTGGTCGCCAGGCTGGAGTTGCAGTGGCCCGGGATCTCAGGCGAGAGCGCTGGCAACGCTCCCCTCCCGGGTCGTACGCCATTCTCCTGCCTCAGCCTCCCCGAGTAGGCTGGGACTAAGCAGGCGCCCTGCGCACCGTCGCCCGGCTAGTTTTTTGGTATTTTTAGTAGAGACGGGGTTTCACCCGTGTTAAAGCCAGGATGGTCTCCGATCTTCTGAGCTCGTGATCCGCCCGTCTGCAGGCCTCCCAAAGTGCTGGATTACAGGCCTTTGAGCCACCCTGGCGCCCAGGCTCTATCATTATATTTTAAAATGTATTTATTTAATCATAGACTTAGGAAAAGAATATATAACATTGTAGTGTGATACATTAGGTATTTTTAAATTAAGACATACTGGAGTGTAGTGTGATTTACATCAAAAACCCCAGGCTTGCCCAACCTCTGCTAGTCCTTGTACTTATTAATGATGCCACAGATGATGGCTTCCATTAGGTCAGTGGCTAGAAAATACGAATCTGCACAAACTTCTCACTAAGGAAGTACTCTCATTTCCACTTTGCATAATCAATATTTTCCTGTATCACACCTACTAACTGGCTTTTTATGTAAGAGAATCTACTGCTTTCACAGCTGTCACTCTTTGCAACTCCGCCTTGAAGTTAACAGCTGGCTCTAAAATGTCGTGCAAAAACAGCCCCCTTCCTTCACACCTTTCTATCCTGATTGCTGTAGCTCAGGCTAATTTTTCTCATTTTTATGGGTTCCCAGATGTCTACTGGCCCTGCTACAAAGTTGAAAAGCACTTTCAGTGAATCGAATATTAAATTCCAATTGTTTCTTTGTATGTGTGTGTGCAGTATTTGTATGATGCTTCCATTTGGTGGGATTTTTCTGTTGTCACCTACTGTCCACACTTTTTAAATCCAGTACACTGACTGAATTAATAAATGCTTATTTGGGCTTGCTAAATTTCAGAAATTGTGCAAGGCCCTTTCATACACTCTATTCTACTGTGGTTAGCAGGTAGCCATAGCATGGGGCAACAGGCAGTATTCTCGGTTTTCCTTTTGGATGACATGCTGTTTAATATCCATGAGAATTGTAACAGGTGCAGGTGTATTAATCTATAAGGCAAATAGAGTACTTTCATCAGCACAGCTTTCCTATCAAAGAACAAATGCGTTGTGTTAACAATGCTGTATGAACTTTCAGCTGGGTTTAGAACTTCATGCTGTTTTACACATATTTGATCTATTGTGTGCTGAAAGAAAGCTTTTTCAGAGATTCCTCTTTTGTTAGTATTTTTTGGGGAAATTATGTATTGCCTACATGATGGTTTATGTATTTGGGGAAATTATGTATTGCCTACATGATGATTTAAAATAATTACTATATTTAATAAATAATTTCATTATTTTATATATTTCTTGAACAGTCTGAACAGCAGTATCAAGTCTTGTGCAATGACTGACAACACTGCAGCAAAGTAAATACATAGAGAAACATCCAGATGTAACTTCTAATATCATTTCTGGAAATTTTATTAAAGCTGCAAGTGAGATTAATAAAGCAGACTGAATTTGGTACAGAACCAAATACACAATTATGCATTATACTACTAAATAAGATTGTTACAGAATATCATATTTGTAAAGGCTCAGAGGTCAGTTAGTTCAGGTTCTCTAACTCAGGTCTGCAGCTTGTTGGGAGATCCATGCTGGACTTTTCATTAGTATGATGTAGAAATAAGACAAAAAATGAGGACATACATGTTTTTCATAATGTGAAATGTAGTTGCTTTTTCAAGTGTGAAAATAGCAATTCTTTAATAAAATGCTGGTGTAAGCAGGTATTTAGTTGTGGTGGTGGTTGTTTAAATGGCTGTTGATTCTGTGCCCATTTTCCCATTTTTTAAAAATTATACAGGTATATGAAACCCCAAAGCCTGGCAACACCAGTGACAATACGTCTCCACTCTTAATTCTTAATTTTTCACTTATTTTTTTTTTTCACAGAACAGAAACAACTTCCTTCAGTAACTTGAAACAACATTTCTTCAGTAACTTGAATGAAGCAGAACATGAACTGAAAACTTTGAATTCCACCTCTGCCTCCACTGGGAGGCATGCTAAGTGAAACACTTTGGCAGTGTAGACTGGCCCTCGTGAGAAGTGAGTTACTATGTAGTCATTAATGAGTAGACATAAAACCAAAGAAGCATTCAGTTCAGAAAGGAGACATAGTCCACAGGAGGGAATGGATCACCACAGTACCCACACACATTGATCCAACTTCCATGAATTTCATGAGATTCAATTCTGGAAGCTAGGAAATATTAACAACATAATCCCTGAAGCAATTTGAAGTTGGACTGTTGTTTTGAATTGTGGATTCTCAGTGGCAAATTACAATGATAAAAGTGAATTTGTAGAGTTTTAGATTTAGGCTATTTACTAAATCTAAATTTAGTAGACACTAAAATATAAGGCAAAATAATGAATAGAAATCAGCATCAGTAAAAATGGAACAACTTACTACATGTTCCTGGTGAGCTCTCTCTCTCCCAACCTCTCCCAGCCCAATGAAGGCACTGTCCACAGCGAGACTGAGGGGATGCCCAGAGATTTCTGCGTGCTCCCATGACACCACTCTTCTCTGCCTCCTCCCCACTGCCCCTGGAGTCTCCCTGTTCCCCATGCCACAAACTTTCTGATTTGCTTATTTCCAAGAAGGAGGCATTAATTAGGGTTGTTGACCTTCACTCCTGATCAGTCACCCGGACTAGATTCATCATACCTTGCAGCTTTTTTACTCTGGTCACAATCAGAAGTCCACAGCTCCTATGCCATCCTTTTTCTCAAGGACAACTCTCTTCACATTTCTGTGGATATCTTCTAATCTCACTTTATCTCCCACTATTTAATAAGCCCTAGACCGTTCCCCTGTGTCTATCATCAGAAAAAATCCTTTATTTTCTAACCTATTTCCTGAATGTTCCTGTATTAGTCTGTTCTCACACTGCTAATAAAGACATACTGGAGACTGGGTAATTTATAAAGGAAAGTGGTTTAATTGACTCACAGTTGCACACGGCTGGGGAGGCCTCACAATCAGGGTTGAAGGCAATTGAGGAGCATCTTACATGGTAGCAGGCAAGAGAGCTTGTTGGGGAGCTCCCCTTTATTAAACCATCACATCTCATAAGACTTATTCACAATCAGAGAACAGCATGAGAAAAACTCACCCCTATCATTTAATTATCTCCACCTGGCCCTGCCATGGCACGTGGGGATTATCACAATTAAAGGTGAGATTTGGGTGTGGACACAGCCAAACCATATGAGTTCCCATCACATTCTTGCTCTAGTTGAAATGGTTCTCGTTCAAGAACATGTATCTCAACTGTGGGCCCAGACTCCTGTAACTATCCAACTTGTATCATTCATATCATTACCCAACTTGTAAAATGGTGTTGCATTTATCATACGTAGAATTTTGTTTTCAAAACTAAACTTTTTATAGAGGTAATTTTATAGAAAAAGGATTAACATTTTACAGTGCTTTTAAAGTCCCATTTCGTTCTCACCACTGAAGAATATTATGTCTTACTGCATAGCCCAATTTTTTAAACCCATAAAAATGTTAATATCATTGAATCCAGCAAGGATTCCTAAATTGGCTTAACAGGTCCTCGAGTCAATTATAAATGCAGAAGAGAATCAGAGAATCTGTGCAAGATGAAGACCCTACCTTCAAGGAGCAATCTGGATACTGAAAATGTTTAATGTGTTAAACATGCACAATGACTACAATAAAATCTCAAACTCTTGATTGTCCAGCACATGTCTGGTTTAGAGAAGCAGTTTTTATAGGGCACAGTTTTAATGATATGAAGTTGATTTTTTATTCTGGATAGTTTATGTTTTGCCTAAAAAATCTAGATTTTCCCTGTGGATTAAAGTGGACTGTCATAAAGGGTAACCTTGGGCCATATATTCTTCACTTCCCACAGATCTTCTTCTATTTAGTTGTATGCTTTGGTGTCACACCTTAACTATTGTTGAAGATGACACTAGATGTTGTTTTATGGACTATGATAACGTGTATGTTGAAGAGATGTTAATAAGGTCACTGTCCATCCACTGTATGAGTGTCTTTTATAGAAAGTCCCCAGTAGGGTGATGTTCCAAGATAAACTTTTCTTTGCATGGAGGTTCAGCATATTTTCTATGTTTCATACAATGAAAATCATATAAATGATATGTTTCTTTTTTTATTGTGGACAACAAGAAGCCCGGAAATAAATGTTAATATCCACTATTAGGAGCTACATAAAATCTTATGGCTTGCATGTTTGTGTTCTATTCTTTCCTTTCCTCAACTGTAATATTTCTGGTTCTTGAATTTTTAAAAATCCCTTTTATTATATGATCTCTGCCAAGTTATTTTTGTAATAAAGGGAGAAATTAAGTAACTGAAAATATAGGCATTAATCCACATTTTTTGGACATCCTCAATTTTATGTAATATTATTTTCAATGAAGGTGATTTATTAAATAAAAAGTTTAAAGAGATTTAATAATATCCAAGAGTTCATAAAAATGAATTATTCAAAAATCAGATTAATGTTTTCCAGATTTGTCACTTGGTTTAGTATTATGTTTAATTAAATTTTTTTGTTAATTATAGTGACTACATTGATAAGTGGCCTTAAAAGCATATAGCATACATTAATTTTACCAGTCAAAATTTCTACTTAAATTTAAGTAGAAAAAAAATCTTTTTGAACAATATGTAAAATAGAAGCAACATTTTTTAGTGCTTATATATTGCAACTGAAAAAAACATAAAGACAACAGTTTCCAATTCATGGACTTCTTTAACAGAATTCCTGAATCACTTCAGTCCAAAGTTTATATCTTTAAACACCCTACCCTAAAAGGAAAAGATACATTCATATAGACAATGATACAACTACTGCTGGTAACTTAGAAGTCAGGATCAATGTGGGAAACAACATAACTGCCTCCACAGGCCAAAGGAACAGTAGCTAGGTTAAGGGAGATGGAATCCTAAGCATAATGACCTTGGTAATCACACTGAACTAGCCTGCCTGGAACCTCTGATTCCTGACATTTTATTAGATTACTTGAAAGAAACTTGGAAATTTAGATTGCCCCTAATTTTCTAAATTAGCAAGTCAGCCAACCACCATTACCTTTATAGCTCATAAAATTTCCAGTGGGCATCTGAGAGTACTTTTTTATTTTCAGTTTAACTTTAAGAAACTAGAAACTAGAATCAAATTTAGAATCCAAATTTTGAATTCAAAATGCAAATCTGTCTTCCTTGGACAAACATCTTCATATTCATTGCCAACATTTTTTTTTTTTTGAATGGAATCCTAGAAGTAAAATTTCACTGATTCTACCAACCTTTCTTCTAAAACAGTTTTCCCAAAAAAACTTGCTTTAAGAGATCAGTGTGCTGTCTTACTCCTGGATCATCAATGCATATTCTTGATCATTTTAAATATTTTGCCAATCTGGTATGTGAACAGTGATAACTTATTATTTTACATTGCATTTACTTGTGACATTTAACATATTTTCATTATTGGTCATTTGTATATTCTTTTAATAAAATTTCCCTTTTGTTCTGTTGAACTATTTTTCTCTGAGTGTTGTATTTGTTTTACTATTCTTTAGTGTCTCTTGTGTTGAGAAAATTTTAGTTTATAAATAAGCAAATTGGACAAAATTGTCCTGTGTGGATTCTGCATTTGCTGTTTGTTCTTAGGAAGATCATTCCTACCCAAAGACTGTAAACATACAATTATATATTATTTTGTGATGCTTAAATTGATTTATGTTTAGATCTTTAGACCATGTGGAATTCATTTCTGCATGAGGTAAATATTGTTTAAATAATACCAAAGAACATGTATGGGGTATTTACCATACATCAGGCATTGGGATACTTATTTTTAATGGGTTACCAAATTTAACCCTCCCAACATTTATACAAGACTTTTTTATTTTCTTACTATCTTCATATGAGGAAATTAAAACAAACAGGTTATTAACTTCCTTAAGGTCATAAAGCTCCATGAGAAAACTATGATTTGAACTCAAGCAAGCTCACTGCGTAGAGATTCTACCGGTCAGAACCCACTCCATTGTTAATATTTAAGGACTCATTAGGTAAAAGTTGCTCTTAGTTCTCACAGTATTTTACTAGGATAAAGGATCAATTTCCATTTTTAAGAAATCTGTGATTGCATCGTCTTTGTTCTAATCCCACAATAACTTAGAGAAATGGAATTTGGGACTCAGGACATACATAAAACAGTGGTTTCCAAGCTGAATTGCTGGGCCCTAACCCCACAGTGTCTGTTTCAGTAGGTCTGGGTTGTGGCCTGAGAATCTGCGCCAACAATTCCATATTTAGGTTAGCAAAACTGCTCTCTTTTTGTTAGCACTTGCCTGGTATAACTTTGTCTATTCATTTTTCCTTCGTTTTCAACTTTTATTTACCATTTTGCTGAGCATAGCTCTTATTAAACAGCATAGAGCTATTTAATCAGACTGAGAAATTCAGATTATTTGATGTGTTCAAGTGTATCGTGAATTTTGACAATTTGAATTTATTTCTTACATTTATTTTAAAAATATATTATACTTTCATGTTGCTTCATTTTGCCTTTTCCTATCATTTTGAAAACTATCTTTGTTTTTTCCCTCTAATGATTTTAAAGTTATGCATCTTATTTGTAATCTTCTAATAAGTACTCATACATTTATAACATACTTTTTCAAGTGTATAATCTTTCATCAAAGTCTAGAGATAATCTACCTCTCTCTCCTCCTTCCTATAAAAGCATTACCACACGTTTCCTCCATTTCCCTATCTTATCCTCTTTACTAGATCCCAACTATATGCTAAAGTCATCTGAAATTATAGTTCCAGGTTATTGTTAATTTTACTGCAGACCTATCTTCTGTGTTTTGTACTATTGCCATGCCTTCATATTTTGCTGCATTTATCACATTTGAGGTGCCTAAAATTTCAGAATTTAAATGCATTGAGGTGAATTTCTGATAATTACAACTTTCTTTGTAGAGAATATGGGATTGTAAATGTGCTTTTTTTTGCTTTTAAAAACATGTTATTTATGTTTTTAATCAGCATTGTATTTTAACGTACTAAAACAATATTATTTCCTTAATTATTTTCCTTTTTAAAAATGCTATTGAGTCATGCTTCTATGACTTTTCTTGTGATACTCATATTATATTTTCAGCACTGCAATTTTCTCTCTGTAGATTGCTATGCTTGCTATGTCAGCAAGAAAGAGTAAGATAGTTAATAGAAAATTACAAATAGACTCTGTTGCCTTAAGAATAGATTAGGTACTCATGTTTTGAATTAACAGTAACTTTAGTAGGATGTAAAACTTCATCTAAGTCCATTAGCTGAAGGAGTTTAACAACCAGCATTTCAAAAATTAAAAAGGACACAGCTTTACCCTAATAGTCATGGAGATTTAGATAGGTGTAGCTAGTAATAGCAAGTTGTACTGATACTTCACAGAACACAGTTTGACTTCAAGAGAGCAAAGGAGAAAATATCTTTTATTGTCCCTGAATTTTTATTTTCATTTTTCCATGTCATGCTGCTAGTATAAAAGCAGCTGGCTGACTTACATTATCTCTGTGCCCGAAACGCAACAAAGATACCTGTATCCTCTTTCTTCCTTCTCCTCCCATATTATTTGCTATTCAACAAAGGAGAATATTTTTGCTCTGATATATTTGGCCACTTTTTCACTTTTTCATAGGCACTAGGAATATTATTGTGATAGCACATAAAAGAGGGTAATTTGGTATATGGGTTTTTATTTATTTAATTTAACACATGGGTAGTACATATTTCTCATGTGCAACTTAAAAAGAAAGCCAAATTAGATGCAAATTAGATAATAGCCATACTTCATTACGATGGAAAAGTGAATTGTTTTCTAGGTACAAGAAAATAGAGAATGTGTTTATATTATAGTAAAACTAATATCACACTGACAGAAAAATAACTCAATAGGGCAAAAAGGAAATTTATGAAAGGAAATACAAATGGCCAATATAAAAACATGCTAAATGTCAGGAGTAAATGCAATTTAAAATAATGAGCTCTCACTTTTCCCAGATCAGACTGGGAAAGTATTTAAAAGAATCAATAACATGTTTTGATGGTTCAGGAATAAGAACCTAGAACACTCATCGCCTAATAAAAGTTTACTTGAAAAACCATTTAGGGGAAAGGCTTGTAGTATCAGATAAATTGCACTTCCAGGAATCCACGAGAAAAAAAAGTTGGCAATGAGCAGGAAGATGTTTGCCTCAAAAAAGACAAATTTTACATTCAGTTTGCTTAAATAATTAGAATCAAATGCCATGTCAATCAATAGGGGAATTATTTTACAAATTACAAGNATATAGGCATTAATCCACATTTTTTGGACATCCTCAATTTTATGTAATATTATTTTCAATGAAGGTGATTTATTAAATAAAAGTTTAAAGAGATTTAATAATATCCAAGAGTTCATAAAATGAATTATTCAAAATCAGATTAATGTTTTCCAGATTTGTCACTTGGTTTAGTATTATGTTTAATTAAATTTTTTTGTTAATTATAGTGACTACATTGATAAGTGGCCTTAAAAGCATATAGCATACATTAATTTTACCAGTCAAAATTTCTACTTAAATTTAAGTAGAAAAAAAATCTTTTGAACAATATGTAAAATAGAAGCAACATTTTTTAGTGCTTATATATTGCAACTGAAAAAAACATAAAGACAACAGTTTCCAATTCATGGACTTCTTTAACAGAATTCCTGAATCACTTCAGTCCAAAGTTTATATCTTTAAACACCCTACCCTAAAAGGAAAAGATACATTCATATAGACAATGATACAACTACTGCTGGTAACTTAGAAGTCAGGATCAATGTGGGAAACAACATAACTGCCTCCACAGGCCAAAGGAACAGTAGCTAGGTTAAGGGAGATGGAATCCTAAGCATAATGACCTTGGTAATCACACTGAACTAGCCTGCCTGGAACCTCTGATTCCTGACATTTTATTAGATTACTTGAAAGAAACTTGGAAATTTAGATTGCCCCTAATTTTCTAAATTAGCAAGTCAGCCAACCACCATTACCTTTATAGCTCATAAAATTTCCAGTGGGCATCTGAGAGTACTTTTTTATTTTCAGTTTAACTTTAAGAAACTAGAAACTAGAATCAAATTTAGAATCCAAATTTTGAATTCAAAATGCAAATCTGTCTTCCTTGGACAAACATCTTCATATTCATTGCCAACATTTTTTTTTTTTTGAATGGAATCCTAGAAGTAAAATTTCACTGATTCTACCAACCTTTCTTCTAAAACAGTTTTCCCAAAAAAACTTGCTTTAAGAGATCAGTGTGCTGTCTTACTCCTGGATCATCAATGCATATTCTTGATCATTTTAAATATTTTGCCAATCTGGTATGTGAACAGTGATAACTTATTATTTTACATTGCATTTACTTGTGACATTTAACATATTTTCATTATTGGTCATTTGTATATTCTTTTAATAAAATTTCCCTTTTGTTCTGTTGAACTATTTTCTCTGAGTGTTGTATTTGTTTTACTATTCTTTAGTGTCTCTTGTGTTGAGAAAATTTTAGTTTATAAATAAGCAAATTGGACAAAATTGTCCTGTGTGGATTCTGCATTTGCTGTTTGTTCTTAGGAAGATCATTCCTACCCAAAGACTGTAAACATACAATTATATATTATTTTGTGATGCTTAAATTGATTTATGTTTAGATCTTTAGACCATGTGGAATTCATTTCTGCATGAGGTAAATATTGTTTAAATAATACCAAAGAACATGTATGGGGTATTTACCATACATCAGGCATTGGGATACTTATTTTAATGGGTTACCAAATTTAACCCTCCCAACATTTATACAAGACTTTTTTATTTTCTTACTATCTTCATATGAGGAAATTAAAACAAACAGGTTATTAACTTCCTTAAGGTCATAAAGCTCCATGAGAAAACTATGATTTGAACTCAAGCAAGCTCACTGCGTAGAGATTCTACCGGTCAGAACCCACTCCATTGTTAATATTTAAGGACTCATTAGGTAAAAGTTGCTCTTAGTTCTCACAGTATTTTACTAGGATAAAGGATCAATTTCCATTTTAAGAAATCTGTGATTGCATCGTCTTTGTTCTAATCCCACAATAACTTAGAGAAATGGAATTTGGGACTCAGGACATACATAAAACAGTGGTTTCCAAGCTGAATTGCTGGGCCCTAACCCCACAGTGTCTGTTTCAGTAGGTCTGGGTTGTGGCCTGAGAATCTGCGCCAACAATTCCATATTTAGGTTAGCAAAACTGCTCTCTTTTGTTAGCACTTGCCTGGTATAACTTTGTCTATTCATTTTCCTTCGTTTTCAACTTTTATTTACCATTTTGCTGAGCATAGCTCTTATTAAACAGCATAGAGCTATTTAATCAGACTGAGAAATTCAGATTATTTGATGTGTTCAAGTGTATCGTGAATTTTGACAATTTGAATTTATTTCTTACATTTATTTTAAAATATATTATACTTTCATGTTGCTTCATTTTGCCTTTTCCTATCATTTTGAAAACTATCTTTGTTTTTTCCCTCTAATGATTTTAAAGTTATGCATCTTATTTGTAATCTTCTAATAAGTACTCATACATTTATAACATACTTTTCAAGTGTATAATCTTTCATCAAAGTCTAGAGATAATCTACCTCTCTCTCCTCCTTCCTATAAAAGCATTACCACACGTTTCCTCCATTTCCCTATCTTATCCTCTTTACTAGATCCCAACTATATGCTAAAGTCATCTGAAATTATAGTTCCAGGTTATTGTTAATTTTACTGCAGACCTATCTTCTGTGTTTTGTACTATTGCCATGCCTTCATATTTTGCTGCATTTATCACATTTGAGGTGCCTAAAATTTCAGAATTTAAATGCATTGAGGTGAATTTCTGATAATTACAACTTTCTTTGTAGAGAATATGGGATTGTAAATGTGCTTTTTTTTGCTTTTAAAACATGTTATTTATGTTTTAATCAGCATTGTATTTTAACGTACTAAAACAATATTATTTCCTTAATTATTTTCCTTTTAAAATGCTATTGAGTCATGCTTCTATGACTTTTCTTGTGATACTCATATTATATTTTCAGCACTGCAATTTTCTCTCTGTAGATTGCTATGCTTGCTATGTCAGCAAGAAAGAGTAAGATAGTTAATAGAAAATTACAAATAGACTCTGTTGCCTTAAGAATAGATTAGGTACTCATGTTTTGAATTAACAGTAACTTTAGTAGGATGTAAAACTTCATCTAAGTCCATTAGCTGAAGGAGTTTAACAACCAGCATTTCAAAATTAAAAGGACACAGCTTTACCCTAATAGTCATGGAGATTTAGATAGGTGTAGCTAGTAATAGCAAGTTGTACTGATACTTCACAGAACACAGTTTGACTTCAAGAGAGCAAAGGAGAAAATATCTTTTATTGTCCCTGAATTTTATTTTCATTTTCCATGTCATGCTGCTAGTATAAAAGCAGCTGGCTGACTTACATTATCTCTGTGCCCGAAACGCAACAAAGATACCTGTATCCTCTTTCTTCCTTCTCCTCCCATATTATTTGCTATTCAACAAAGGAGAATATTTTGCTCTGATATATTTGGCCACTTTTCACTTTTCATAGGCACTAGGAATATTATTGTGATAGCACATAAAAGAGGGTAATTTGGTATATGGGTTTTATTTATTTAATTTAACACATGGGTAGTACATATTTCTCATGTGCAACTTAAAAGAAAGCCAAATTAGATGCAAATTAGATAATAGCCATACTTCATTACGATGGAAAAGTGAATTGTTTTCTAGGTACAAGAAAATAGAGAATGTGTTTATATTATAGTAAAACTAATATCACACTGACAGAAAATAACTCAATAGGGCAAAAGGAAATTTATGAAAGGAAATACAAATGGCCAATATAAAACATGCTAAATGTCAGGAGTAAATGCAATTTAAAATAATGAGCTCTCACTTTTCCCAGATCAGACTGGGAAAGTATTTAAAAGAATCAATAACATGTTTTGATGGTTCAGGAATAAGAACCTAGAACACTCATCGCCTAATAAAAGTTTACTTGAAAACCATTTAGGGGAAAGGCTTGTAGTATCAGATAAATTGCACTTCCAGGAATCCACGAGAAAAAAAAGTTGGCAATGAGCAGGAAGATGTTTGCCTCAAAAAAGACAAATTTTACATTCAGTTTGCTTAAATAATTAGAATCAAATGCCATGTCAATCAATAGGGGAATTATTTTACAAATTACAAGCATCTATTTATAATTTATCAGGTAACCACTTAAAATGAGAAAGGTCCTTATATTGAAGTATAAAAACACTGTCACAATAAATTAAATTAAAAAATGGAAAAATGTATTTTACACCTTATTTTATGTTAGAAAATTATGTATGTGCCGAGATGGGCAGATCAGGAGGTCAGGAGATCGAGACCATCCTGGCTAACCCAGTGAAACCCCGTCTCTACTAAAAAATACAAAAAACTAGCCGGGTGAGGTGGCAGGCGCCTGTAGTACCAGCTACTCGGGAGGCTGAGGGAGGAGAATGGCGTAAACCCGCGAGGCGGAGCTTGCAGTGAGCTGAGATCGTGGCACGGCACTCCAGCCTGGGCGACAGAGCCAGGTTCCGTCTCAAAAAAAAAAAAAAAAAAAGGAAAGAAAATTATGTATGTGTGTGTATTTATAAATTCTTAGGAAAAGAAGCATAAAATTTCAAAAACAGAAAGAAGCAGAGGTAAACTCATTTTTCAGGAAGCGAGAGAAACTATTAGAATAAAAGCAGATAATTTTACTCTCTAAACGTCTATAGTTTAAATCTTTATCATGAGAACACATTCACGTGCTACTTGTCAAACTGAAATACTGAATTCTGGTATTTATGGGCGGGAGGTAAAAAATGCTTGATGTCTCTACAACCATCTGATCTTTGACAAACATGACAAAAACAAGCAATGGGGAAAGGATTCCGTATTTAATAAACGTGCTGGGAAAACTGGCTAGCCATATGTAGAAAACTGAAACTGAACCCCTTCCTTACACCTTATACAAAAATTAACTCAAGATGAATTAAAGACTTAAATGTAAATCCTAAAACCATACAAACCCTAGAAGAAAACCTAGGCAATACCACTCAGGACATGGACAAAGACTTCATAACTAAAACACCAAAAACAATTGCAACAAAAGCCAAATTTGACAAATGGGATCTAATTAAACTAAAGAGCTACTGCACAGCAAAATAAACTATCATCAGAGTGTACAGGCAGCCTACAGAATGGGAGAAAATTTGGGCAGTCTATCCATCTGACATCCATTCTGGATATTAATCCAGAATCTACAAGAAACTTAAATTTACAAGAAAATCATCAAAAGTGGGCAAACAATATGAACAGACACTTTGCAGAAGACGATATTCATGCAGTCAAGAAACGTGAAAAAAAGCTCATCATCACTGGTCATTAGAGAAATGCAAATCAAAACCACAATGAGATACCATCTCACGCCAGTTAGAAGGACAATTATTAAAAAGTCAGGAAACAATAGATGCTGGTGAGGCTGTGGAGAAATAGGAACGCTTTTACACTGTTGGTGGGAGTGTAAATTAGTTCAACCATTGTGGAAGACATTGTGGAGATTCCTCAATGATCTAGAGAACCAGAAATACCATTTGACCCAGCAATCCCATTACTGGGTATATACCCAAAGGATTATAAATCATTCTACTATAAAGACACATGCACACATATGTTTACTGCAGCACTATTTACAATAGCAAAGGAACCAACCCAAATGCCCATCAATGATAGACTGGATAAAGAAAATGTGGCACATAAATACTATGGAATACTATGCAACCATAAAAAAGAATGAGTTCATGTCCTTTACAGGGATATGGATGAAGCTGGAAACCATCATTCTCAGCAAACTAGCACGGAAACAGTAAACGAAACACGCATATACTCACTTATAAGTGGGAGTTGAACAATGAGAACACATGAACACAGGAGGGGAAATCACACATCAGAGCCTGTAGGGGAGTTGAAGGGAAGAGGACGGAGAGCATTAGGACAAATACCAAACGCATACAGGGCTTAAAACCTAGATGATGGGTTGATAGGTGCAGCAAACCACCATGGCACATGTATACCTATCTAACAAACCTGCATGTTCTGTGCATGTATCCCAGAATTTAAAGTAAAAAAAAAAAGCTTGAAGCTTGATGTCCTGCCTGTCTGCATGGGATAATGTCTCACAACTAAGGGCTGTCCTGATGTTTCATGCTCTCAATCATATTATTTTAAACCTTTCAAAGTATTTTAATAGCAGAGTGAATTTAATCAGTAAAAACATTATTACAAAATACTACTTTAAGTGAGTGGCACATAAGCCTCAATAATATAAGAACAGTAGGTGAAAACACAGGTTCTCCTGCCTCAGTCTCCCAAGCAGCTGGGATTACAGGTGTGCACCACTATGCCCGGCTAATTTTTATATTTTTTAAATTAGAGATGGGGTTTCACCATGTTAGCCAAGCTGGTCTCAAACTCCTGACCTCAGTTATCCGCCTGCCTCGGACTCCCGAAGTGCTGGGATTACAAGTATGAACCACCATGCCCAGCCAAGAATGCATTTTTGAAGTCCCATCTGTTTCCACTCTGAGCTACAAAAGTGAGGTTGAACATAGTTAAGGTCTTAGAAGACTAATTACCAGAAAATCCTTACTCTCTTAAAAATTCATTCATTTCTCAAAGCCATTCAAATTGCTCCCACAGAATCCAAACAAAAATGTCTCACCAAACTTAAGCAACACAGAAAAGCTGAAGCTCTTGCTTATTTTTATTTTATTTATCTATTTATTTGTTTATTTATTTTTTATTACACTTTAAGTTCTAGGGTACACGTGCACAACGTGCAGATTTGTTACTTGTGTACACATGTGCCATGTTGGTGTGCTGCACCCATTAACTCGTCATCTACATTAGGTGTATCTCCTAATGGTTGATGTGCTGCTGGATTTGGTTTGCCAATATTTTATTGAGGATTTTTGCATCGATATTCCTCAGGGATATTGGTCTAAAATTCTCTTTTTTTATTATGTCTCTGCCAGGCTTTGGTATCAGGATGATGTTGGCCTCATAAAATGAGTTAGGGAGGATTCCCTCTTTTTCTTTTTCTTTTTCTTTTTTTTTTTTTTTTTTTTTTTTTTGGACGGGGGCTCCCCCCTTCCCCCCGGGCGGGGGG